>NC_139029.1:85443033-86043033 GCF_964662115.1 Mustela nivalis | reverse complement strand
GACAATGTGGATGAAACTAGAGGGTATTGTGCTTAGCGAAATAAGTCAATCAAAGAAAGACAACTATCATATGATCTCCCTGGTATGAGGAAGTGGAGAGGCAATGTGGGGGGTTTGGGGGGTAGGAAAGAATAAATTAAACAAGATGGGATTGGGAGGGAGACAAACCATAAGAGACTCTTAATCTCGCAAAACAAACTGAGAGTTGCTGGCGGTGGGGAGGGAATGGGTGGTGAGGTTATGGAAATTGGGGGGGGGTGTGCCATGGTGAGTTGTGAAGTGCATAAACCTGAAGATTCACAGACCTGTACGTCTGGGCTAAAAATACATTATATGCTTATAAAAAAAAATTAAAACAACTAAAAAAAGAAGCTGGGTGAAGAATATGGAATAATTTTGTCTACTCCTACCCAATAATAGTTAATGATTCTGATTAAGGTTTTAGGCATTCAGGTCATATTGCCTAACACCACTAAACATTTGCAAACAGAAAATTGTGTCTGACACATTCACCAACTACTATCTTAAGGAATAATTTGGAATTTTATTAATGCAGTTTCTCCTAAATTATGCTCTCTGTTTAACTATGCTCAAACAAAACCAAAACTAGAAATGAGAACTTGACAATGTTGTAGTTTTCTTTCATTTCTTATTACAAAATCAAAGCAAATTTTCATCATGAGAAAATTATTTTGTTTTTTTAGAAGATACAACTTTGGGGAAATAAGCCTCATTAAATTCATTTGATTTTTGTAAATATGTTGCTGTTGGTTTTATTGGGAAAGGAGACAACCACTTATAAGTGTTTCTTTCATTCACATTCCACATAATATTATTGATTGGCATTCCATAATCTCCAAAGAGCTGAGAAATCAGTTTTAATTTACAATAACTACAGATCATTGTAGTAGAGCTTTGGCTTAGCTATGGAAAACAGGTAGGTAATTCATAAAAAGCCACTTTACCATAGAGAGCAAATAAATACAAACAAATGTTTAGCACTATATCCTATATGATAAATTTCATTACTAACCTTGACCTTCTCAACTCCTGAATTTTATGATCTCCTCAACCAAAGTAAAGAATTTTATAAGTTATTAGAAGTCATCTCTTAGTGGGGCACCGGGGTGACACAGTCAGTTAAGTGTCCGACTCCTCGTTTGGACTCAGGTCATGATCTCAAGTTGTGTTCTGGGTTGTTATATAGGTTTTTATCTGGGTCATGATATCAGGGTCCTGAGATTGAGCTCTCTCTGGGCTCTGCACTCAGTGCAGAGACTGCTAAGTTTTCTCTCACTCTTCTCCCTGTCTCTCCCCTCCCCAGAGTGTGCTCACATGTGCTCTTTCTCTTTTGCAAATAAATAATTTTTTTAAATAAGAAATTATTTCTTAGATAGCAAAAGATCTAATTGCTAGTTATCTTAACTAGATTGAGAGTGAAGTTTTTTTTAATTAACATTGAAACATTTGATACTTATATCACTTTTTAAATTCTCTTGAATCACTTTTTGTTTGTTAATTTTAGTTTTTGGTTTTTGGTTTTTGTTTTGTTTTGATTTGTTTTTCTGCTGCTTTCTGAACTTTTAGACTTACATAAGTTGAGAAGAAACTTGTTACTTTACATCTCTTTATTTTCTAGTACTAAAAATATTCCTTCCTTATGCTTTTATAAGTAATAGTCTATTAGTGCCATTTTACTATTTTTTAAAACAAAATAAACTATTTTATACAAAGAAGATTATAAAATATCTTCGGTTTCATGATAAACTGTCATAAATATCTCTGCTTACCACATTTTACTTACTTTATAATAATCTAAGAAATTTTAGAACTATCCTCTGGATTTAAATAAAATTTTAGCAGACTATTGGATAAAAATCAAACACACAAAAAATTATCTTCAAGATTTGCAATATTTCTTAAGCTTTAGTTTAAAAAGTAATTCGTCTTATTATATAGTAATAGCAGTAGTAAGCAATATTATCACAGACATGTTTGTTGAATAACACCAATTTGGTTTGTGAAATTGACTTGAACTTAAGGAATAAGCCTGATGGGTTGAACTAAAAAGAACCATCCTTATCAGAAATTGGCTGAAGATTCATTATGTGGCCAAACTTTGGCTTTGAAACATAAAAAGAGGACTACTGGAATCCTTGTTCTTCTGTGAGAGAGAAATTCTACCATCCTTGGAAAAGAGCCCTTTCTGATAATGGCAATCATTTCACAGTCCTGTAGGGTGATGTGAATTGTAGCTGACAGAATAGGAAAGAACATAGTTCCTCAATAACATAATTGAGCCAATGAGTCAATCAACTCAGAAGCCTAGTTTCTTTTTACTGTTCCTATTAAATGAGCTAATAAATTTCTTTATTGCTTAAACAAATTTTTGTTCAGTTTTCATCACTTGTAAATGAAAACACTTATAAAAAGCAGAAAGTAAAAGTCTCTCCTTCTACCTCCCTAACATATAGCCCTAAGGTCATCATTGTTATCTCTATATATGAAATCTTTCACATCTTGTCTCTATTCATACAAAAATAGATTTTCCTCTCTCACTATACACACACACACACACACACACACACACACACATGCACACACACATAGAATGAAAGAACTCTTTTGATGTGATTATTATTATTATCTTAACAAATGGGATGATAGTGGACATAATGATATGCTTCAAGATTTTTTTTTCACTTAACAATGTAAGATGGGCAACTTTCATATCACTAAAAATAATAGGAAACCCATTCTTTGTAATGACTGCATAGTATATCATTATGTGAGAGATCTTTTAATCCCTTTAGCAATTGCCCTAATAATAGAAATTCAAATTGTTTTGAATTTTTTGCTGTTTTGAACAGCACATAAGTGTTTTCATACATATAGCTTTGAGTAAATGTGAAAGTATTTCTTAGGATAAATTCATCACAATAAAAGTGATGACTCTCCATTTTGATTGTTTGTTTTTATTCTGACCAATAGTAGTGACTACACTGAGGCACAGGGAGTTAAATAATTTGCTATCACAAAGCTGGTAAATGTCAGCATCATTATTTTGCTCAGGCCATTTGATTTCAGAGCAGCACCACCTTTTTTTTTTTTTTAAATATATTTGTTTATTTTAGAGTAAGAGAGAGAGAGAGTCCACACAAACAGGAGGAGATGCAGAGGGGGAGGAAGAGAGAGAATCCCAAGCAGACTTCCCACAGGGTAGGGGCCCAATGTGGGGTCCAGTCTCATGCCCCTGAGATCATGACCTGAGTCAAAACAAGAGCCAGAAGCTTAACCAACTAAGCCACTGAGACACACCTGGAATTACTTTAGGTTTATGAATAAATTTGGAAAGATTTATCTATTTCATGTTTTCCTTTTTGATTTCCAGAAAATAATGGTTATTTTTCCCATGTAGGAAAACATTTTTCATTAAATTATTCATGAGTATTTTGCACTTTATATTAGACATTTTTTTAATATAAGGGTGTTTGAAATTAAATGTTTTTAACAGGGATTCCCCCCGTCCAAAAAAAAAAAAAAGATTGAAAGGCCAATCTTCCTAACACATCAACCTAACTTATGGAGAGATATCTAAAGCATTATGTAATATTAAAATGGGATATATTATATAAAAACGGATTTTACACAATTTGTTTCCATAAAATATAAGGCAAAGATATTTTGTGTCCATAAATTAGTTAGCTACTGGTGCAAAACAAATTAAATCTTAAAGTGACAAGCACTTACTACCTCACACAGTTTCTGAAGCCAAGATTCGGATGAAGCTTAACAGGACAGTTCAATCTTGGGTCTCTCCCAGGCTGCAGTCAAGCTGTTGACCAGGGCTACAGTCATTTAGGACTGAAGGATCTACTTTCCAGTTCACTCACTCATATAGCTGTTGACAGGAGGCTTCAGTCCCTACTGCATAGCCCTGTAGGCTCATAAAGCTACTCAGCTATAAGCAAAAGCAAGTGTTTTGTTTTGTTTTGTTTTGCTTTGCTTTGTTTTGTTTGCTGAAAAAGATGTCGGAATGAAGAGCCCAGCAAGCTGAGCCACAGTTCATGGGGAACCACTCTCAAAGAGAAAAACTGAGTTTAATCAAGAAATATTCCCTGGGCACCTGGATGGCTCAGTGGGTTAAGCAACTACCTTCGGCTCAGGTCATGATCCCGGAGTCCCCTGATTGAGTCCTGCATCGGGATCCCAGCTCGATGGGGAGTCTGCTTCTCCCTCTGACCTTGACCTCTCATGCTCTCTTTCATTATCTCTATCAAATAAATAAATAAGATTTTATTTATTTAGAAAGAAAGAAAGAAAAAGGAAGGAAGGAAGGAAGATAGATTGATTGATTCCCTGCAGGGGAACTGGCTACAGGGACCTGACTGGATTTCAGAATTTCTATGCATCTTTTCTTCCTCTCCTCCTTCTAAGTGACAGCATCTAGTGCAATTATTTTCTTTCTACGTTACCATTGTAGGGACTGTGTGTAAAGGGCTGGTAATTTACCATTCCAGTTTATAGTTCTCTACACCCAACAACTGAGCCGAAGTAATTGCACCTAAGTGATCACACTGAGCATCATACAGATGTGATCTCTTAAAGTTCAAGCTTAGGCCTGAGAACATAATGAGATGAGACTTATGGAGCCTTGGAAATGCATGAATTTATTTTGCATGTGGGAGGGGTGGATCATCATGGACCAGAAGAGACCGTGGTAAAATGTAAAATAAACCTAACTTCCAGTACCAGCCCTTTTGTAATCCCCTCCCATACTGAACCTAGGTTTGGACCTATGACTTGACTTGGACAATGCAGCATTTGCAAGTTGATGGAGCAGAGAATCTAAGCATTTGCATCTTGTCCTTTTGGAATGATCCTATTAGGAACTTAGTCATCTAGCTGTAAGGTAGTATAGACCAGGCTGCTAAATCACTACAGGTCACATGGGGATAAACCTTGAAGCACTAGAAACTATCTTGGACCTTCTAGCCCAGAGAAAGTCCAGCTGAATGCAGCCACATGGGTAATTTTAGTTAAATAATATGGAGAGTAAAACCACCCAGATGAGCCCATGTAACACACAGGATGACCAGAAATAATTAGTATTTAGTCTCTAAATTTTGGAGTGGCTTGTTACACATCAACATATAACTGAAACTTATTTTTTAAAACTTCTTACATGGAAGTTTTCTTAGTTTAACTACATAAATAAGTGAAATTAGGCAAATTCTTTTTGTTTTCCTTGCTAAGGTTTAACAGAGTGCAAGCACAATTCCTAATGATCTAAGCAGAATTTTCCTGAGCTCTCTACATAAAGAAATTCATTGATAAATGAAGCCTCTGACTTTTTTAAAAAAAAAATTGCTAGATATGCTATTAATTGTAGCCTACATCCCTAATTGTAGCCTACCACCCTAATTGAGAGAGGTGATCATCCCAATACTGACAGTTGTGAAGCAACTAACTAACAAAAGAAGTTAGGCATACTGCCAAAATAAAGTTCCAGCCTAATAATTTTGATCACATTCAGTCGCATCATTATTTTATGAAATCTCATTAGAAATTTATCATTAAATATTTAGATTGCTTTAGAAGGGAGAGTCAAGATGACAGAGAAGTAGCAGACTGAGATGACATCTGGTTGAAGGAGTTCAGCTAGATAGTTATCAAACCATTCCAAACACCTACAAATCCAACAGGAGATCAAAGAGAAGAAGAACAACAATTCTAGAAACAGAAAATCAACTACTTTCTGAAAGGTAGGATATGCAGAGAAGTGAATCCAAAGCAACAGGAAGATAGACCACGGGGGGAGGGGCCAGCTCCCAGCAAGCAGCGGAGCAATGGAGCACAAAATCAGAACTTTTAAAAGACGGTTCCACTGAGGGACATTGCTCAGAGGCTAAGCAGGGATGGAGCACTCGCGAGGACAGTGCGGTCTCAGCACCCACGGGGTCACTAAAATATTGGGGGTGTCTGAATGTGGCAGAGCTCCTGGGTATCAGAGCAGGGAAGTCAACTACAGAGACAGAGCCAAGGAATAAACTCTCAACTCAGGGTTACCTTAAACCATGGTCCATGGCACAGTCAAACCACTGGTCTTTGAGTAGGGACCCCACAAGGAGCAGATCCAGGGAGACGCAGCTTCCTCCTCTATAAGAAGGAATCTGCTGGGTTTGGAGACTCCAAATGGGGCTGTGAGTCAGAGACAGAAATGCTCAGTCACGGGCCAGGTGAGCTCGGAGCGTGGCCAGAGACAAGGGAGACAGGAGTGATTGACTGCTTTTCTCTGAGGGTGCACTGAGGAATGGGGCCCCAAGCACTCAGCTTCTCTGGGCTAGAGATTGGAAAGCTGTCATTTTCATTCCCATCCTCCAGAGCTCTACAGAAAGCATTCAGGAAACAAAAACTCCCGAGAGTGAACCCAAGCAGATTACTTAGCCTGACCCTGGCAAGAACGGTGCAATTCAAACTCGGGCAAAGACATTTGAGAATCACTACAACAGGCCCTTCCCCCAGAAGATCAGCATAAATATCCAGCCAAGACCAAGCTCACTAATCAAGGAGAACAGTGAAATTCCAGAGGAGGGGAAAGCAATGCATGGAATTCATCACTTTCTCCCCATGATTCTTTAGTCTTGCAAAGTTAATTACTTTTTTAATTTTTTTTCTTTTTCTAATTTTTTTAACTTTTCCTCTTTCCTCTTTTAACATTTTTTAAGTAGTTTATCTTAACAATACCTTTCTTTAAAAAAAATCTTTTTAAACCTTCTTTGTTATAGTCATATTTTATCTGTCATTGTATCTAACTTTATTTTTTGTATACATATAGGGGTTTTTTTTTTTCTAAAAATTTTTGAGATACAATTTCTTCTAATATTTCAAAATATACCCTAAATCTAGCACAGGGCTTTGTTCTAGTCTCCAGACTGAGCAAATTCTCTCCACTTTCTTTTTCTTTCTTTTTCCAACCAACTTATCAATTCCTTTTTTAAATTTTTTTAAATTTTCAGTTTGCAGTCATATTCCACCCCTTCATCATATTTACCCTTATTTTTGAATATATATGTTTTTCTTTCTTTAAAATTTTGGGAGGCAGTTTCTTCTAAGAGACCAAAATACACCCAAAATCAAAATCAAGTGGGTGGCTCTGTTCTATTCACCAGTCATGTGTGTGTGTGTGTATATATATATATATATATATATATATATATATATATATATATATATATTAATTTTTTAATTTTTTTGAATTCTTTTAACCCCTTCTTTGCTCCCCCTGATTTGGGATCTCTTCTGATTTGGTTAGCACACATTTTTCTTGGGTCTTTGCCACCTTTTTAGTATTTTATTCTCTCGTTCATATATTCCTATCTGGATAAAATGACAAGGCAGAAAATCTCATCACAAAAAAAGAACAAGAGGATGTACTGAAGGCTAGAGACTTAATCAATATGGACATTGGTAATATGTCAGATCTACAGTTCAGAATGATGATTCTCAAGGTGCTAGCTGGGCTAGAAAAAGGCATGGAAGATATTAGAGAAGCAGTTTGGAGAAATAAAGCCCTTACTGAAGAAATGAAAGAACTAAAATTTAACAAAGCTGAAATTAAAAAAGCTATTAATGAGGTGCAATAAAAAAAAATGGAGGCTCTTACTGCTAGGATAAATGAGACAGACAAGAGAATTAGTGATATAGAAGACCAAATGATGGCAAATAAAGAAGCTGAACAAAAGAGAGACAAACAACTACTGGACCATGAGGGGAGAATTCAAGAGATAAGTGATACTGTAAGATGAAACAATATTAGAATAATTGGGATTCCAGAAGAAGAAGAAAGAGAGAGGGAGGCAGAAGGTATATATATTGGAGCAAATTATTGTAGAGAATTTCCCTCATATGGCAAAGAGAACAAGCATCAAAACCCAGGAGGCACAGAGAACCACCTGCAAAATCAATAAAAATAGGCTCATATCCCATCATCTAATAGTAAAACTTACAAGTCTTAGTGACAAAGAGAAAATCCTGAAAGCATCCCAGGACAAGAAGTCTGTAACACACAATTGTAAAAATATTAGATTGGAATCAAACTTATCCACAGAGACCTGGCAGGCCTGAAAGAACTGGCATGATATATTCAGCACACTAAATAAGGAAAAACATGCAACCAAGACTATTATATCCAGCTAGCTTATCCTTAAAAATAAAAGGAGAGATAAAAAGCTTCCAGGACAAACAAAAACTGAAAGAATTTGCAAACACCAAACCAGCCCTACAGGAAATATTGAAAGGGGTCTTACAAGCAAAGAGAAAGCCTAAAAGTAGTAGACCAGAAAGGAACAGGGGCAATATACAGTATCAGTCACCTTACAGGCAATACAATGGCACCAAATTAATATCTCTCAATAGTTACCCTGAATGTAAATGGGCTAAATGTCCCAATCAAAAGACACAGGACATCAGAATGGATTAAAAAAAAAAACACCAATATGCCATCTATAAGAAACTCACTTTAGACCCAAAGACACATCCAGATTAAAAGTGAGGGGATGGAAAACAATTTACTATGCTAATGGACATCAAAAGAAAGCTAGGGTGGCAATCCTTTTAGCAGATAACTAGATTTTAAGCCAAAGGCTATAATAAGAGATGAAGAAGGACACTATATCATACTTAAAGGATCTGTCCAACAAGAATATCTAACAATTTTAAATATCCATGCCCCTAATATGGGAGCAGCCAACTATATAAACCAATTAATAACAAAAATCAAAGAAACACATCAACAATAATACAATAATAGTAGGGGACTTTAATGTCCCCCTCACTGAAATGGACAGATCATCCAAGCAAGAAATCAACAAGGAAATGACACACTGGACCAGATGCACATCACAGATATACTCAGAACATTCCATCCCAAAGAAACAGAATACACATTTTTCTCTACTGAAAATGGAACATTCTCCAGAATAGATCACATTCTGGGTTATAAATCAGGTCTCAACTGGTACCCAAAGATTAGGATCATTCCCTACATGTTTTCAGACCACAATGCTCTGAAGCTAGAACTCAATCACAAGAGGAAAGTTGGAAAGAACCCAAATACATGGAGGCTAAAGAACATCCTTCTAAAGAATGAATGGGTCAACCAGGAAATTAAAGAAGAATTGACTAAAGTTATGCAAACAATGATAATGAAAACACAGCTGTCCAAAATCTGTGGGACACAGCAAGGGCAGTCTTGAGAGGAAAGTACATAGTGATACAAGCCTTTCTCAAGAAACAAGAAAGGTCTCAAGTACACAATCTAACCCTATACCTAAAGGAGCTGGAGAAAGAGTAGTAAAGAAAGCCTAAACCCAGAAGGAGAGGAGAGATCATAAATATCAGAGTAAATGTGTAGATTTCTTTTATAGTATAGACATTTTTAAAGAATATATGTTCTAATCCATGATCAGGAAATGTTTTTACATTTCTTTGATGAAATCCTTATCAAAATACCACCAACATTTTTCACGGAGATGGAACAAACAATCCTAAAATTTGTATGGAACCACAAGGACTCCAAATAGCCAAAGCAATCTTGAAAAGAAAAGCAAAACTGGAGACATCACAATTCTGGACTTGAAGTTATATTACAAAGCTCTAGTGATTAAGACAGTATGATACTGGCACAAAAATAGACACACACAGATCAACAGAACAGAATAGACAACCTAGAAATGAATCAACAACTTATGGTCAACTAATCTTCAACAAATGGGGTTGGTAAAGCAGGACAGCAACGTACAAAAGAATGAAACTGGGTCACTGGCTTACACCATACATGAAACAGATTAAAAAATGGATGAAAGACCTAAATGTAAGACAGGAAACCATCGAAATCCCAGAGAACACAAGCTGCAAACTTTTTGACATCAGCCAAAGCAACTTTTTACTGTATGTCTCCTGAGGCAAGGGAAACAAAACAAAAACTATTGGAACTTCATCAAAATAAAAAGCTTCTTTGCAATTAAGGAAACAATCAATAAAACTAAAAGACAACCTTCAGAATTAGAGAAGATATTTGCAAATTGCATATTTGATAAAGAGTTAATATCCAAAATATATTTTTAAAAACACAAAATTCAACACTTCAAAATGAATAATCAAGTTTAAAAATGGGCAGAAGACAGGAATAGACATTTTTCCAAAGAAGACATCCAGATGGCTAATAGACACATGAAAAGATCCTCAACATCACTCATCATCAAAAAAATACAAGTCAAAACTATAATGAGGTACATCTCACACCTGTCAGAATAGCTAAAAACAACAATATGAGAAACAACAGGTTTGTTTAAGATGCAAAGAAAGAGGGGCACCTGGGTGGCTCAGTGGGTTAAAGCCTCTGCCTTCGGCTCAGGTCATGATCCCAGGGTCCTGGGATCGAGCCCCGCATCGGGCTCTCTGCTCCACAGGGAGCCTGCTTCCTCCCCTCTCTCTCTGCCTGCCTCTGCCTGCTTGTGATCTCTGTCTGTCAAATAAATAAATAAAATCTTAAAAAAAAAAAAAAAAGATGCAAAGAAAGAAGAACGCTCTTACACTGTTGGTGGAAAAGCAAACTGGTACAACCACTCTGGAAAACAGTATGGAGATTTTTCAGATAGTGAAAATAAAACCACCAGTAATTACACTACTAGGTATTTACACAAAGGATACAGAAATACTGAATTGATGAAATGTATGCACCGCAATGTTTATAGCAGCATTGTCAACAATAGCTAAATGATGAAAAGAGCCCAAATGTCCATTGACTGATGGATGGGTAAAGAAGAAGTGGTATATACATATACAGTGGAATATTACTCAACTACCAAAAAAACTGAAATCTTATCATTTGCAACATGGATGGAGCTAGAGAGTATAATGCTAAATTAAATAAGTCAGTCAGAGAAAGACAAATACCATATGATTTCACTCATATGTGGAATTTAAGAAACAAAGCAGATGAACACAGGGGGAAAACAGAGAGGCAAACCATAAAATAGATGCTTTACTATAGAGAACAGAGGGTTATTAGAACGGAGGTGGGCAGAGAGATGTTGTATTAAATGGGTGATGGATATTATGGAGGGTACTTGTGATGAACACTGGGTGTTGTATGTCAGTGATGAATCACTAAATTCTACACCTGAAACTAATATTGCACTGTATGTTAAATAAATTTAATAAAATTTATTAATTTAAATAAAAAATTTTTAAAAAGAAAATTAATTTAACATTTCTCATTTTTATTTGTTTGTATTTCTTCAGTATTGGTTGTGATCTTTCCTCTTTCATTCATGACTTTACTTATTTGGGTCCTTTCTCTTTTCTTCTTAATAAGTCTGGCTAGGGATTTATCAATCTTGTTTCTCTCAAAGAACCAGCTCCTAGTTTTGTTGATCTGTTCTACAGCTTTTGTGGGTTCTTTTTTTATCTCTACATCATTGATTTCTGCTCTAATCTTTATTATTTATCTTTTCCTACTGAATTTAGGGTTTATTGGTTGTTCTTCCTCTAGCTCCTTTAGGTGTACTGATAGGTTATGTATCTGAGACTTTTCTTATCCCTTGAGGAAGGCCCATATTGTTATATACTTCTGTTTTAGGACAACCTTTGCTGCATCCCAAAGATTTCACACTCTTCTGTTTTCATTTTCATTTGCTTCATTGTATTTTTTTTTAATTCTTCTTTAATTTCCTCGTTAACCCATTCATTCTTCAGTAGGATGGCCTTTAACCTCCATGTATATGGTCCTTCCAAATTTTTTCTTATGGTTGAATTCATGTTTCATAACATTTGGTCTGAAAATATGCATGATACAATCTCAATCTTTTTGTACTAGCTGAGACCTGTTTTGTGGCCCAGTATGTGATCTTTTCTGGAGACTGTTCCCTGTGCGCTCAAGAAGAATATGTATGAAATGCTCTGAATGTATCTGTTAAGTCCATCTGGTGCAGCATGTCACTCAAGCCCTTGTTTCCTTGATGATCTTACACTTAGATGATCTGTCCATTGCTGTGAGTGGGGTGTTAAAGTCCCACACTATTATTGTATTATTATCAATGAGTTTCTTTAATTTGCTATTAATTGGTTTATATATTTAGCTGCTAAGAAATTCTTTGTTTGAAAATTTTAAGTGTAATATAGGTCAGTTTTGAAAATAATATTAAAAAGTCAGAGAATTGTATGCTTTAGTATTTATATTAATTTTAATCTAAGGGTATAAAAACTGTTATTTTACTATGATCTTTATAAAGTTGACATTTGTTTTCATAAATTCAGTTTTAACAGAAAAGTTATTTTAGTGGTTTTACTTTATTTGTTGGTCTAACAGAGTTAATGTTTCCTAGAAAAAAAGAAAATAGAGAAAATACAAATTAGCTCAGCAAAAAATCCTTACAAAGTTTTATTTAGTAAATGTATAAAATAATGTGATCATTCACAACAGGACATTCAGAAAATATTTGGTACACACTGAAAAATGTAAATCTCTAAGGTTTCTAGAAAATACTTGCTTAAATAAAAGTATACTTAATATTTAATATTTCAAGTTAGCCTATGTAAAAACAATTGTTTTACACTATTAATTGAGAAGCAACTCTGCTGGCTATTAAAATAAATCTTTCAGTTATCTGCTGCTTCTTTCAAAAACTTCAATTATGTTTACTTTTCCTTATAATTACAAATAATCTACTTTTTAAATAATATGTAAATAAAAATGAGAGGTTTAAACAAGAACAGAATGATACCTTGAAAAATATGTGTCTTAACAATAATCTGAATCTGAACAAAATTATCAAAGGATGTGCTTGGTTTACGGCTAAGTGCTTTTAAATTTGTGATTTATTTAGATACCTGCATTCTCATCTCTAAGTTACCTTGTCTGTGATTACTTATGCTAGTTAAAGTGATAAGAGAAATAAAAGAGCTTTATACACCACAAAAATTACTTGTTCTTTAAATATAAAATATCATCACCATTACATATAATGAAACTTCTTCGTAACTATTTCAAATATTGTTTGAATATTTTATAAGTCTCTTATCCCAAAGTAATATCCCAAGGTAGTAAACAAATCATTTTCTCTCAGATGGCAGTTTTTTATAGAAAAGAGGGAGGCAGCATTCAACTGAGGAAGAAGAATCAGACTCCATGAAATCAAGAGAGCTCTGACATATTAATCTTGGGCAAGTTTCCTATGAAGCTTCATTACACATACAGAAGATAGAAATGTAAAGATAATATGTATAAAGCACATGACGTACCTGCTGCTGAGTAGGTACACAACAATTGCTAACACTCTTCACTTGTTCTTCCATATGAAATTTTAAGATTGGGTTTCCTGGTTATCTTTAATCATATTTTGAGGTTGAAATGTGTCTAGGTCATCCAGGTAGAGATGTTACCCTCAGTAAAGTAACACTGTAGGCCCTTAGGTACCTTTAAATATATTTGCAAGTCTTCAACTCTTAATGCTCAAGGCTGCACTAAGTATCCCTTCTTTCTAATCTTATATGATTTTGTGTTTATTCCTAAGAAAGCCTATTGTATTGTAAATATTTGTTTTCTTTCTCTGCAACAGTAAACTCTATGTCCTGTGCATCACCATACTCCAAGGCCCAGCACAGTACATAACACAGAGAAATACATATTTGTTAAATGTATAGACTGGTTAAAAATGTTATCAGGGTTGTTTACATCTCTTCATAAAGTCCAACTCTCTCCTTTCATTTACAACAAGATACAGTTTCTGTGCAAGGTAAGTGTATCTACTCTCATCCTTTGCTTCATCCTGCCTGAGATGGCCAGGGCTTCTTTCCACTCTTTTTTTTTTTTTTTTTAAGATTTTATTTATTTATTTGACAGACAGAGATCACAAGTAGGCACAGAGGCAGGCAGAGAGAGTGAGAGGGAAGCAGGCTCCCTGCTGAGCAGAGAGCCTGATGCAGGGCTTGATCCCAAGACCCTGAGATCATGACCTGAGCCAAAGACAGAGGCTTAACCCCCTGAGCCACCCAGGTGCCCCTCCACTCATTTTTAAATTACTTGTTTGAATTTCAAATCTAACATTTATTAGCTGTGAAAATTTGGGACAATTGCTTAACTTCTTTGTGCATTACTTTCCTCATATGTAAAAGGACTATAAGTGTTATAATAGCTAATAATGGGATTCTGTGAAAGTTAAATGATTTACATGCATAACTGAACCAGTATATTTAAGACACTGCCTGGTATGAAACAGGTGGCAATAGTTATTCCCACGTGCTCTTCCAACATCACTGATTTTAGTCTAAATTAAATTTAAGTAGGCTCATTCTATAATTAATGACTCAGTTTTATTTATAAATAATTTAATTCTAAAGTGATGATAAGGGATATATGTTGGCAAAAGGGTTCAGTAGATACAGATTTTCTTACGCTTATATGTATGTATCTGTGTATATGTGTATGTGTACTTTTCAATCAAGTGTGTAAGAGGTAGGATATATATGTCGAAATGAGTATTTCATAGTTGTAAAACTATAGTCATATGAATCATAAATAAAATAATTTTCTAAATGTTCATTTGGATGAACTAATGTAATATAGAAATATTAATTATATATATATATTTAAAAGAGTTTAATTAAATAATCCACTCACTTTACCCCATTATAGACATTTCTAATAATTTTATTTTTATAGTGTTATGAGGGTGAATATGTTTAGTAGAATTTTTATTGTATTATGATTATGATTTTACTATGATTTTTACTTTTTCTATTTTTAAATAACACTATGTCTACACATACAAAGTGCAGTGGATAACTGAATCAAGTGTCTATATATTCTAGATTTTAAAAATCCTTTGGTTTCGATTAACTAAATCTGTGTTCTCCAATGCAGTGGCCATAGGTCACATGTAGCTATTGAACACTTGAAATGTGACTGGTATGAATTCAGATGTGCTATAAGTATAAATAACTATGAGATTTTGTAGACTTAACCGGATAAAAAAGTAAAATAGCTCATTAATAGTTTTTATATTGGTTAGATATTAAAATCATATTTCAATATATTAGATTAAATAAAATATATTATTAAAATTAATTTTACTTTTTCTTTTTCCTTTTTTTGATGTGACTACTAAAACATTTGAAATTACACATGTGGTTCACATACTTGTACTGGACATCACTAATATGGCTAGGTTATTTTTTTTTTAAGATTTTATTTTTATTTGACAGAGAGAGAAAGTGAGAGCACAAGCAGGGTCAGCAGCAGGCAGAGGGAGAAGGAGAAGGAGGCTCCTCACTGAGCAAGGAGCCCAGTGCAGGGCTTGATCCCAGGACCCTGAGATCATGACCAGAGCTAAATGCAGACACTCAACTGACTAAGACACCCAGCCTCCCTGATCTTACTAGTTTAAAAGGAAATAAATATATTTTTTAATTTTACTGGTTGAGAGATAAAAGTCTTTAATTTTTTATTATCTCATAAGTAGTATAAACACAATCTGAAATACTGTTTTTCTTTCTAAAGCTTATGTTTGACAGAGTAAAATAATTATATATGTTTTAAGTCTAAAAGGGTAAGCAGTTTAAACAAGATATTTTTATAATTATTATGTCCAGTCAAATACACAGGTTCCCAAATTATTACCCCTAATTTTTTCCTCTAATTTCTAATCTATCCTGATATCAATGCATGAATAGATTGCATACATATATAGAGAGAGAAAGAGAGAGAGAAAGGGAAAGTTCTTTACATTAGAATGATAATAAATGTAGAAGAATTGCCATTTGTAAATCATTATAATAATAATATATTCATATAATATAATATATTCATATATAATATATATTATATAATATGTATTATATAATATATAATATATTCATGACTACTAAAATAGTTGCATAAAAATTGCTGAGGACAAACATATTTAATGGCAAAGTTATTATAAAAGGAAAAATTGTAACTTTATAACAGAATCCTAGCAAAAGCTGTCTCAACCAAGTGATCAAAGGTAACAAACATCACCCATAATGAAATTGATATGATGATGATATGTTGTAAAGAAAACAAAATATCACTTTTGTGATATTCCTGCCCAAATGCAAAAGTTGAATTAATCATGACGGAATATTAGATAACCCCAAATGAAGAACACTCTACAGCAGAACTGGCCTCTACTCTTCAAAATCTTATTAGTCATGAGGGGTGCTGGGTGGCTCAGTCATTTGGGCTCTGGACTCTGAGGTGATCTCAGGGTCCTGGGATCCACTGGCCCTGGTTGAGCTCTGAACTAAGCAGAGTGTCTGCCTGAGAATTCTCTTCCTCTCCATCTGTCCCTGCCCCTTCCCCCTTCATGAGTGCACATACACACACTCTCTCTCTAGAATAGATAAATAAATCTTTTTAAAAAATCATAGAAGTGATGAAAGATAAGCCAAGGCTAAGGAACAATTGGAAGAACTCAAGAGACATCTGGACTATATGCAATATGTAATCCTGGTCTAGATCCTGAATAAAAGGAAAAACTTTTTTTTTTCCCCTTTTGAAATGAGTTGAGATCATTAGTGAAATGTGAATGGAGCCTATGAATTGGTTGGTAGTATTGTATCAATGTTTTTTTTTTTCAGATTTGAGTGATTATACTATGGCTACATAATACATGTCTTAGTCTTTTGGGAAATGTTAAAGCATGCAAGAATAATGGGTAAAATGACAAGTTACTCTCTACTGAACCACTGAACTTTGGTTCAGACAAAAACATGACATACACACATATATAGACATGCACACATACAGAGAGTCAGAGAGAATGATAAGGCTAATGTGGTAAAATGTTGACATTCGGCATTTTATCTGGGTAGCTTCTTTATTCTATTTTTGTACCTTGTCTATAAATCTAAAATTATTTCACAATAAAAAGTTTTAAAACACTTAAGTGACATCCAAAGTAAACACTGGGAAAGTGCAGGTAATTTATACTCTGAGATAGGAGGAAAGCTGTTTTAGAATAGACAGGAAGCACCTAATGGCATGCAAATATTCTGAAAAATATTACAGCCAGTAATTTACTTTGCTTAAGCTTCTGCAATGCTCTTCTCTGATCATATACAAAGGTGGAAAAAACTCCCTCCCTTAAAATGCTTTTTCCTTGAGCTTAGAAAAGAGAGAAAAGTTTTATGCAGTTTTCCTTTTTGATTAATCTCAGTCAGCTCAAATAAGAGGAGCTCAAATAAACCTTTTTCAAGGTAAATAGCTAGCTTCACAGACAGTCTTGCTTCCTTAGCATTGCCATCTGTGTTTTGCAGGGTTTCTCCACACTCTTTTTGGCATCTTTTGAAAAGTTTTGTTGGGGAGGGGGGTGGAATGGATGTGTAAGTGCTCTTGGGAAACTATCCTTTGCTTACTTTTTAGATTTTGCTTCCTAAAACCATTTTACCTTTTTAAAATGTCATTTCAATGTAGAATCTATAAACCCTGAGCCAAATACCTACTTATTTTAACTTGACCTTCAGAGCAATCTTTCTTTATTATGATCCCATCACTATAAAATAAAATTGCATCTTGAAACAGAAAATAAACTAATAAACATAGTTAAGGTATCAAGATAACCCCATTCAGCTTTTTATAAGTTCCCTATTATTTGAAACCAATAACAATCTCTTAAGGACTAATTCATTCTTTTGTTATTAAATGTTTTATTCAAAATGTTGTTCAGTTAACAGTAGTAAGACATAAGAAACTTAGGAACAACTTTAAGATGTCCATTAAATTCCAATAAAACAACAATAAATATCCAGAGATGATTCTAAATTAGATAATACAAAAATCTGAGTCTAGAATAAATTCTAAAATATATAGTAAAAGTATTGTGTATAAGGACAACCTCTGACATTTCCTTGCCTTGTGACACTAGAAAAACCATTTGGTCTTTGAGACTTAAACATAAAATGAAGAAGTGGAAACCGGTCTAATGCTTTGAATTTATTGCTTTATATGTAATTTGAAGAATAATAAAACTTCTTGAAAATGCAATGGTCTAATCCTAGTCTATATTTGTAAACCTCTAAATATTTAAATGCTAAATTTCCAATAGATTTTATAAGGTCTTTTCTTGAGATTTGTTATTTAATAAATGACTCATTATCAAAATACTTTATTTTAGTGACACAAATAGAAATTTATAATATGCTCATCATGTGAAATTTAATACAAAAAATGCAAATGACTTACAGTTCAATTTTAGAGGTATAGTACTCCCAGTAAACTATTTACTAAATAAAATTCAGCTACTGTTATGCTCTATACTGCACAGAAGACTATAAACAAACAGAAAAAAATCCTTCATTTTTAATTCATTTGAATCACCTTTTACTCACCTTTATTCAACAGGAAAAACAAAATCCAAACCACTTTAGTAATAATGTTGTTCCTTAGTAGATGCAAAAATGGTTCTGACATTTTTACCCCATGATGGACAAGAATAAATGAATATTATAGAATGAAAAGATATTGTCCATACTATGTAACTTCTGAAAGTAAAACAGCAAACCACTGAGGTTTCATTTACGAGGGATGGGATTTCTTCTCTTTCTCGTTTTTTTTTTTCTTTTTTTCTTAAACTTTTTATAGAAATAATACAAAGAGTGCCTGTTTATCCTTTTCAATTTTTCCCTAATGTAACCTCTTCCAAAACTTCAATGCAATATCACAACCAGAGTGTCAACAGTCACATAGTCATGATACAGAACATTTCTATCACTACTGTGATCTCTCATGTTGTCCCTTTATGGCCACATTTACTTCTCTCACTCCTTAACCTTTGTCAACTACAACCTCTTCTTTATTCTATAATTTTGTCATTTCAAAAATGTCTCACTCAGCATAATTCTCTGTAAGTTTATTCATGTTACTGCCTTTATCAATAGTCTATTCTTCTTTATTGCTAAATAGTATTCCATGGTATGGAGGTAGCACAATTCGTTTTACTACCACCCATTGAAGAACAAGCTCTGTTGTTGATGATTTAGAGTTATAAGGAATAAAAATGATATAAACATTTGTGTACAGACTTTGTATGAACATGTCTTCATTTCTCTAGGATAAATGCTTACGTGTGTAATTGCTGGGTCATATGAATTTGCATGTTTAATGTTATAAGAAACTATTAAACTGTTTTCAAGAATGGCTGTACTATTTGATATTTTCCTCAGCAATATATGAGCAAACTGATTGTTCTGCATCATCACCAGCAATTGGTGTTGTCACTATTTTTAATTTTTGTCGTTTTTATAGGCATATAGTGATCTCCAACTGTGGTTTTAAGGTGCATTTCTCTAAAAGATGATGGTGTTGAACTCTTTCTGTGCTTACATGCCCTCTGTGCATCCTTTTTATTTTTTTTTAAGTTCTTTGATCTTATCATTTTCGGTAATATTACTCTATTAATTAATTAATTTTATTAATACATAATGTATTATTTGTGTCAGGGTACATGTCTGTGATTCTTCAGTCTTATACAATTCACAGTGCTCACCATAGCACATACCATGGGCAATGTCCATCATTCAGCCACCCCAACCCTCCCACCCCACTCCACTCCAGCAACCCTCAGTTTGTTTCCTGAGATTAAGAGTTTCTTACTATGACTCCCTCTCTGGTTTCATCTTGTTTCATTTTCTTGCTCCCTTCTCCTATGATCCTCTGTCTTGTTTCTCAAATTCCTCACATCAGTGAGATCATATGATAATTGTCTTTCTCTGATTGACTTATTTCTCTTGGCGTAATACCCTTTAGTTCCATCCACATCTTTGCAAATAGCAAGATATCAATTTTTGATGGCTGCATAATATTCCATAGTATATATACACTTTTTTTATTGAAAAACGATTTAATAAATAAAGATAATTATTATTAAATAAATGATAAGACTTTAAATACTAACCCCCAAATTAAAAAATACAAATTCAGTAAGACTTTTGCTCTAATATAACAATTTTCCAAAACCAACAAACAAAAAAGAATTTCCAGTGTTTTTTTTATGAAGCTTATTAATAAAATACAGTATTGGTGTGCACATTTTAACAATATGCTTTTTTTGCAGGCAAAGGAGATATGGCTATGTCTAACATCATGGGATCCAATGTGTTTGATATGCTTTGCCTAGGTGTTCCATGGTTTATTAAAACTGCATTTATGAATGCATCAGCTCCTGTAGAAGTGAACAGCAGAGGACTAACTTACATAACCATCGCTCTCAACATATCAATTATTTTTCTTTTTTCAGCAGTTCACTTCAATGGCTGGAAACTAGACAGGAAGTTGGGAGCAGTCTGCCTGTTATTATACTTGGGACTTACCACATTATCAGTTCCATATGAACTTGGAATCATTGGAAATAATAAAATAAGGGGCTGTGGAGGTTAACATTAATAGTGTTATGTGGAAAATGTGAATAATGGGAGAGGGAAGAGAAAGAAAACTCCCATTTCTTCATTTAAGTATAATAAAAAATATCCTGAACTAAAACTTACTTACAGTAATTCTTTATCACCAAAGAAAAGTAATTTAAAGCCAACCAAAATCACATCCTAATTTGTCTGAGCCCTTTCTTTCAAGGACAATTACATATATAAAACAGAAGTTTTGGAAAAAAATCATCTATGTTTTACCTTACAATAAGTTGATAAAAGCTGATGAAACTTGAACAAACAAATCCCACTATGTAGTACTGAAAGTAACAACAAGAAAATGGCTTATTTCATTAAAAACAGTATAACCATTCAGTTAAACTGAATGACTGACTTGCTGTCTTTAAAAACTCAAACTTGAGATTAACAAAAATCACAGTATATTTAACACTAAACTGTTAAAAGCTGGTGGGAGTTTTAAAAGTTCATTTTTACAGCTTTTGTAAGCATACAGTATTACTAAAAAAAATGACTTTTTACTAGGAGATTCAGCAAAACAGATGTAAGAATGTTCCAACCGTGGATTGAAATTATGCATTACAATCCAAGCGAACATCGATTTCTCTGCCACTGATTTTTATGCCATTCATTATTCTGCAGGCTTTTTCAGCTGATTCTGGGGAGTCAAATCTGACCATTCCACAGCCTTTTGACTTTCCATTCTCCATTTTTATTTCTGCAAACATTACATGACATTTCTGACAAATATCTGGTTGCCTTTGGAGCCTATTCTTTCTCTTATTCCGCTTCCCATTGGACCAGATAGAAATCCTCGATCCATATCGATGCTCCTTTCCAGTATGGCTCCTATACCTGGTCCCATTCTATCAAAGCTGGAGCTCATCTGGTCCAGTCCCATCCCCATTCCTCCAGTCACACTGTTCATGCCACCCATGCCACCACTTATTCCAGATCCTACTGGACCCATGTTAGAAGCTCCTATTCTTCCTGCAATCATTGCACTGCCAAGTCTACCAAAGGAATCTCCAAAGCCTCGATTTATTCCAATATCACCACGTCCAAAATCTCTCTCCATGCTACTAGTCATCGCACCACGGTATAGCTCTCCCATTCGGCCAACTCCTCCAAATCCTCCCATGCTATTCATTGCTTCCAGACCACCAAACCCAATTCCTCCTCCAATTCTATTCATTCCTCCAAAACCTGGACCATCCATTCCCATACCACTTGGACCTAAATTTCCCATTACACCACCTATGTTCAACTGGCTGGCACTAATAGGCTGTCCACCTGGACCAAGTCCCATTCCAATGCCTCCAAGACCACGTGGTAACTGTGGTGTTTTACTATCATGTGAACGGTAGTCTTCATGAGGGACAGACTTGTCATCCATTTTTCACATGCATAGGTCTATCAAACAAAAACTGCCCATTGAACATAGAAATTGCTTGAACTGCTTCAATTGCTTGTTCAAAAGTGACTGTGCCCATTCCTCTGCTCTTGCCCTCTTTGTCTTCTTTAATATCTGCCCGCTTTACAGTTCCAGCTATGCTGAACACCTCCTTTAGCTTCTTCCAACCAACTTTGAAGTCAAGATTAGCAACAAAAATTGTGGAACCAAGTCTACCAGCCTGCAAATTACTGATAGCCTCAGGAGGAATGTTTGGATTATTGAGAATGGAAGGTGGTAAATTCATCAACCCCGATCCCATATCGGGTACATGTCCTCCTGGAAATGATCCCCCTGTTCGTTGCAATGCCCTACGAGCATTTTCTCCATCAGGATCCTCTTTAATATTCAGGGGTCTTCCACTAAGATCATATTTGTTCATAGTTTCTAGTGCTTTCTTTACGAATTCTTCATCTTTGAATTCAACCACACCACAACCCCTTGATTTTCCTTCCGCATCCTTAAAGAGCTCCACGTATGTAACCTCACCAACTTTTTCTCTCATTAGATCTTTAATAGCTTGCCATTCATATCATATGGAATGTTGCTAATGGAAACTCTGTTTCGATTTGGACCCTTCTTTTCTCCAGTGCCTGAATTCTTGTCTTCTGAATAAGCATGAAATCTATTAGCCTTCTTATTTCCTGAAGATTTTTCTTTTAATTCAGATTTATCTTCTTTGACTGATTCATCATTCTCCGTTTTAACGCCATTGGAGCTGCTGCTGTGTGGCGGCGGCGGCTTCTCCGGCTCCGGCGGGTGCGGTTCTCGCCGCGGCTCGCCCGGCTGCTCCACGGGCTGCTGATGCGGACTGTCGTCGCCAGCGGTCGGGAGCACCTCGGGCTTGTCGGCGGCGGTCATCCCGCTCCCGCTGCCTCCGCCTCCCCATCAGCCGCCTGCGCTGAGGGGCTCTGAGCGCTACAATGGCAGCGGCCGCCTATATACACCTTTTTAAAGAAATTTCTTTCTATGTCTTTTCCCTATTTTCTAAGTGGAATTTCTTTTAAGCTTTGAATTATTTTTGTTTGACTGTTTATTTGAGTTTTAAGTGTTATTTATATATTCTGCATTATAATTCTTTATTGGATATTTGGTTTGCAAATATTTTCTTCTACGCTGTAGCTCAACATTTCATTCCCTTAATGGGATCTTTCCAGATAAATTTTATTTTTTAATTTAATAAAGACAATTTGCCAAATTTGGTTTTCATGGATTGTCCTTTTGATATTACATCTAAGGACTCTATGTCTAGCTTTAGAGACCTAAGATTTGTTCCTTATGTTTTCCTCAAAAATTTGTAGTTTTGCATTTTTACAATTAGGTCATTGATCCATCCTGAAATAGTTCTCTTTTTTCCTTTCTTTTTCTTTCTTTGATTTACTTGTTTATTTGTCTTTGCCTAGGATGTCCTACTGTTCCAGCACCACTTGTTGAAAAGACTATCTTTCTTCCACCTAATTGCATTTTCACTTTCATCAAATATTAGTTGAGCATATTTGTGTAAGATATTTTTGGATTCTCTCTTCCATTGAATTGAATAGACATTAAATATGTTTGTCCTTCCACCAATACCATAGAGTCTTGATAATGTAGTAAGATTAAAAAATCTTAAAGTCAGATAATTTGTCCCACTTTATTCTTCCTTATCAAGATAGTTTCCAGCTGTTCTTTGTCTTTCTATATAAATTTTAGAATAGTGTAATCTGTATCTATGAAATGTATTGCTGGAATTTTGATAGGAATTGCATTAAACCTGCTTATTGAAGTGGAGATTGATATATTTACTATTTTGGATCTTGAAACTCCTAAATACAGTATGACTCTCCATTTTAAGATATTTTCTATTTACTTATTAACACTGTGTAGTTTCAGCATACATGTTCTGTTATATTTATGCAAATAATTCTTTCAACAACAAAAAATGGTATTGTATTTTTAATTTTTTTGGTCACTTGCTCATTGCTAGTATAAAGAAATACAACTGATTTTCATATTTATCTTGTTTTCTGTGGACTTGCTGAGTTCATTTATTAGTTCTAGAAATTTTCTGGTAGATTCCTTGGAATTTTCTATGTAGATAATCATGTCATCTGCAAATAAGGACAATTTTATTTCTTCTTTTTTGATCAATATGCCTTTTCTTGCTTGTTTGCACTGGTTAGAATGTTTAGCTCCATGTTGAAGAGTAGGGAGAGTAGGCATCCTTGGCTTGTATCTGATTTTTTTTCCTCTTAGATTTTATTTGTTTATTTATTTTAGAAAGAGAGCACAAGTGAGGGGAAAGCAGAGGAGAGGGAGAGAGATTCTGAGGCAGACTCCATGCTGAGTACAGACTCTGAAGCAGGGCTTGGTCTCATAACCATGAGATGATTAGCTGAGCCACCAAGGTGCCCCACCTTGTATCTGATTTTAAGGGTGAAGACATCCTATCTTTTAGCATTAAGTAGGTTAGCTGTAGATTTTTGTAGCTGCTTTATATCAGATTGAAATCCCTCTCTATTCATATGTTCTGAGATTGCTTTTTTATTATGAATGGATGTTGAATTTGGTCAAATGCTTTCTCTGCATTAATTTATACATGTCCATGTGATTTTCCTTATTTAGGCTTTTTAATATGGTGTAGTACAGTGATTCACTTTCAAATATTGATCCAGCCTCACAACCTTGGGACAATTCTCATGTAATCATAATGTATAATTATTTTTATGTATTGCTGAATTCTATTTGCTAAAGTACTATTAAGGATTTTTGTATCTATTGTACATAAAGGATTTAGGTCTGCAGCTTTCTTTTTTTCTTATTTGTACTCATTTTATCTGGTTTTGGAATCAGGTAAATATATATATATATATATATATTTTTTTTTTAATGAATTGAAAAGTATTCCATCCTCTTTTATTTTATGGAAAGGATTGTGTAGAATCAATGTTAGTTCTTTAAATATTTGTTGGCATTCTCCAATGAAATAACCTGGCCCTGAAGATTTCTTACTGACTGTAAATTCAATGATTTTAATAGCTATAGAGTACAGGTTTATTTTTTTATTTTAATTTTTTATTTTAATTCCAGTTAGTTAGCATACAGTGTTATATTAGTCTCAGTTATACAATATAGTAATTCAACACTTCCATACATTACCCTGTGCTCATTACAAGAAGAGCACTCCTTAATTCCTATCACCAATTTAACCTATCCCCCCCATCTCCCCTCTGGTAACCATCAGTTTGTTCTCTACAATTAAGAGACTGTTTCTTGATTTATCTCTCTCCTTCTCTGTCTTCTTTTTTCTCTTTGTTTGTTTTGTTTTAAATTCTACCTATGAGTGAAAACATATGGTATTTGCCTTTCTTTGACTGACTTATTTCACTTAGCGTTATGTGAAATCTATGTCCTTGCATCCATATCATTGAAAATGTCATGATTTCATTCTTTTGAAATGACATTCACAATCCATCTATGTCATCGCAAATGGCAAGAATTTATTCTTTTGTGTAGCTGAATGATATTCCATTGTGTATATATATACCATCTTCTTTATCTATTCATCAGTTAATGAACACCTGGGTTGCCTCATGTCTTGGCTATTGTAAATAATGCTGCTATCCATTTGAATTAGTGTTTTTGTATTTTCAGGGATACCCAAGAATGCAATTACTGAATTGTAGATCAATTCTACTTTAAACTTTTTGAGGAATATCCATGCTCTTTTTCACAGTGGCTACGTCAGTTTTCATTCCTACCAACAGTGCAGGAGTGTTCCCTTTTCTCTACATCCCAGAAGTTTAAATTTTAATGAAGTCCAACATCAATTATTTATTTCCTTGGGATCCTTCCTTTGGTGTTATATCTAAAAACACAATGCTATACCCAAGGTCATCTAGGTTTTCTTCTATGTTATTTTCTACAAATTTTATAATTTTTCTTTTGCACTTAAGCTTGTGATTCATTTTAAGTTAATTTTTGTGAAGGATGAAAAATATTTATCTTCTATATTCTCTCTCTCTCTCTCTTTTTTTTTTTGCATGTGGATGTCTAGCTGTACCAGCACTGTTTGTTAAGGAGACTAGCTTTGCTTTATTATATTATTGCCTTTGATCTTTTCAAGGTTTAGTTGAACATATTAATGGGGGTCTATTTTTGGACTTTCCATTCTATTCCCTTGAAGTATTTCTTTATTCTTTACCCAATATCACATTCTCCTGAATATTAAAGCTTTATATTAGTTCTTGAACTCAGGTAGTGTCAGTCCTCCAATTTTTTTCTTCCTCCTTCAATACTGTATTGGCTACTTTGGGTATTTTGCCTCTTCATATAAACTTTAGAATCAATTTGTCAATATCCAGAAATTAACTTTCTGGGATTTTGTTTGAGATTACATTGAATTGATAGATCAAGTTAAGAAAAACTGACATCTATGCAATGTTGAGTCATCAAATCAATAAATATGGAATATCTGTTTATTTACTTCTTTTATTTTGTTAATCAGTTTTACAATTATTTACTATAAATATTTTTATGGATCTTGTGGGTATTTTGTAGCATTTATATCTAAATATTGCATTTCAGGGTGCTAATGTAAATTATACTGTGTTTTTAATTTCAAATTCCAACTGTTCATTGTTGTATATAAGAAAGCAATTGACTTTTGTATACTAATCTTGTATCCTTCAACCTTGCTATAATTATTTATTAGTTCTAGGATATTTTTGTTGTTTTTGATTCTATTGAAATTTCTATATAAACAGTTATGTTATATGTCAAAGATTCCTTTACTTCTTTCCTAATCTGTTTACTTTTTATTTCCTTATCTTATTGCATTAGGTAGGACTTTTGAAATACTGTTGAAAAGGAGTGGTGAAAGAGGACATTCTTGCCTTGTTCTTGATCTTAGCAGGAAAGCTTCTCATTTCTTACCATTAAGTATAATATTAGCTGTAGGGTTTTTCTAAATATTCTTTATCACATTGAGGAAAATCTCCTCTATTGCTAATTTTCTGTGAGTGTTTATAATGAATGAGTGTCCAATTTTGTCATATAATTTTTTTGCATTTATTAATACAGTTTTTTTTCTTTTTTAGCCTGTTTATATGACAGATTACATTAATTGTTTTCTTTACCTTTGTGCTAGGGATACACCATTTGCTAATGGTGTATAATTCATTTTATACATTGTTGTATTTAATTTGTTAAAATTTTGTTTAGGATTTTTGCATCTATATTCATGATAAATATGGGTCTGTAATTTTCTATTCTTTAATTTTTTTTAAGATCTGTCTTGTAATCCAGAAAATGGTTTATCTTGGTGAATATTTCATATTAGTGTGAGAAAAAATGCACATTTTGCTATTGTTGGATGAAATAGTCTATAAATGTCAATTATAACCAGTTGATTGATGGTGGTGTTGAGTTTAATTACGTCCTTACTGATTTTTCTATCTGCTGGATCTGTCTGTTTCTGATACAGAGATATTGAAGATTTCAACTATGATAGCGTATTCACCTACTTTTCCTTACAATTTTATCCATTTTTGCCCCCATATAGTTTGAGCATTCTCTTTTTTTTTTTTTTTTTAATTTGTCTTAAGTGTGTTTTTAGTTGCTTGTTACAAACAGGGGCACTTGGCTCAGTCAGTCAACCATCTGATTTGTGGTTTCAGCTCAGGTCAGGATCTCATGGGTCATGATCTCATGGGTCAAATGATCAAGCCCTGCATTGGGCTCTGCACTCAGCAGGGAGTTTGCTTTAGATTTTCTTCCTCTGCTGCTCCCCTCTACTCTTTCTCTCTCTCTCAAATAAATAAATCTTTTTTTTTAAAAGCTTAAATTTTTGTCAAATAATTCTATCATGTGTCATCTCATTATGGACATGTATGGACATCTTTTTCTAAAATTTAGATCTTCTTCATTCTTGTTACGGTGAATGATTTTTTATTGAAATCTGAACATCTTTGTCTTATGTTGTGAGACTCTGGATTTTATTTGAAACTTTTGTTGTTATTGGCTTTCCCTGATACCATTTTGACAGAGGAAATGGGATATTTGCATTGTCTTTAACAGATTAAAAGAGTTTGGCTTGATTATCACTGAACCTGGGTGATGGTATATAAGAGTCCATCATATCAATTTCTCTACTTTTGTGCTAGTTTAAAGTTTCCATACTAAAATTTAAAGAAATAAAGAGAAATACTATATACATTGAAGGTGTTTTTTTGTTTATCAGAGTCTAACATATTCGCTGGACACTCAACAAATAATAACTGAATAAGGTAACAAAATAAAATGCCTATACCAAAAAAGAAATCATATTGGAGTTTCAGTGTGAAAATATAATAAATAATAAATTTGTAGGTCAAGTTATGAGCATTAAACCTATAAAGAACATTTAGGTAAGTTTAAAAATGACCAAAGCTGAGACTTCAAAATATGAAATGCTAGCAATGAAAAATAAGCTCTTATTTTTTACATAAAAAATATCTCATTTTTTATTTTACTTTGCCATAATTTTCATGTTGGGGACTGTCAGTATGACAGCACAGTTCTGATGTATTTAGTAGAAAATGAAATTGTCTCTTTTTGGTTTCTTCTCTATTAAAGTTTCATATTAATGGCTTGTCACCTTAAAATATATGCTTTAAAATGTCACATTGTAGTCTTGAACTTTAGATAAACTCATATTACAAGACATTTTATTATTTATTTATAGTTTCCCCCTTTCTTTCCAAAGTAACAAACTTCCTACATTTTTAGGGACTTTGGAAGAGATATATATTCAGAACTAGCTCAGCAATCATGGAATTCAAAGATTTCATTTTACAGATAAAATCATTTAGTCCCAACAGAGAATGTGTATGTAATTGTTTGCACATCCTTACTTCCAGCTTTCCTGACAACTACATTTCTCCTATTCCATCCACATGATTTCTATTTCTCTATTCTTAAATTATTTCATTTTACCCCTGACCACAGCTGATTGTTCCAGTAATTGGCATCTTTATGAAGAGCGGTTGATTTTGATAGACTCTAAGTTATAAAACTGTTAACATCAGTGTTTCCTATCATTTAAGAGAAAACTTCCTGGCAACAAGAGAAGTCAATAAAAAGAAACAGAGATAGATGAAAGCTCAGGATTCAAGTCTCTGACCCCTGAGTCCCTGAACCTCTTGTCCAGTGCTTGATTATTCCATTAGATACCCCAACATCCTTCAAATAAATTTCCTCTTTTGCTTTGGCTAATCTAAGTTTAACATAGGTCACTGCCACACAAAAACCCTAATTAACACAGCACCATGAAAGTCAAGCAACTTATCCAAGGCTTCAAACCAGTTCAAAATTTGTTTTGAAAGCCAGACAGTCTCCCAGACCAGTAAAAGGCATTAAAACTTTTTGCAGATTCAAGTAGATTGTAATGTTATATTTCATATGTTATTATAGGATATTTAAAATATAAAATATTTTGGAAATATTTTGATGCATTTCATATACATTAATGACTGATGTTGCACTATCTTTTTTTATTACATTTATTTATTTGAGAGAGACAGCATGCACAGGAGAGAGAGCATGAGCAAGGTGAGGGGCAGAGGGAAAGGAAGAAGCAGACTTCTCAGTCATCAGAGAGCACAATGCAGGGCTCCATTCTGGAGCTCTGGGATCATGACCTGAGCTGGAAACAGACACTTAACCAACTGAGCTACCCAGGTTCCCCTATTTCACTGTCTTCAATAGAAGTATATCTCAAGTAATAAAATGCTATATTTAGCTTTTGTATTTTAAAAGTTTATGTTAAAAATTTATATTTTCATAAAATATAAAAGTTTATATTAAAAATATAAAAAGTTTATTTTTTAAAAGTTTTATTTAACTTTTAACACAACTGGGTAGTTTTTATTTAGAGTGGAAATAACATATCTGGAATTTAAAATATATTAGCACAAAAAATAAGGAAGCAGCAATACCTAAAACAAGATTAGTAAAATAATAATTGTTAGAGCTGGGATATGGGAAAATGAAGTTCATTACACTGTTCCCCCTCCTGTGTGTGTGTTGGAAATATTTATTATAAAAATATTTTTAAATTATAATATCTAACTTATTATTGGTTCTCACCAAATACTGCTTATCTCTAGCCCCATAACCCAATTTTTGGGAAAAAGTGGGGGAAAAAAAAAGTAGCTAACAGGAATAAATGCCTTAATTGCTAACCTTGGGTACATTTGGTTTCTGAATTGTAAGCAATAGAAGGAAATTTGAATTTTTTTTTTAATTTATTTGGCAGACAAAGATCACAAGTAGGCAGAGAGGCAGGCAGAGAGAGAGGAAGGAAAGCAGGCTCCTCTGTGGAGCAGGGAACCCGATGCGGGGCTCGATCCCAGGACTCTGGGATCATGACCTGAGCCGAAGGCAGAGGCTTCAACCCACTGAGCCACCCAGGCACCCCAATAGAAGGAAATTTAAAGTTCAGATTTCCTAATAGCTAGTCCCAAATTCTAACCACTTTTCTCTTTCATTATTTGACCATTTCACAATCTGACAATTTCTGTGATACATTTTTATTGCATTTTATTGCAATTTCACTTTTTGACTCACACTTTTACAGGCATAGGAAATGAAAATATTTCATTTGTAAAAATAAGATTTTTATCACTTGTATTTTGGTACATTTTAAGTACATGGGTTTTCCTGTCAAGCTTCTTTGTTGTAGCTAAATTTAAATGAATCTGGGGAGATTTTCAAACTGCATTCACTGGGGAAAATATGGGTAACTGAATACATATACAGTATATATTCTTTTTTTTTTCAATGTTTTGCTTTAAAAAAAAAAAAGCTGAGGAAAAACCCCAATTGATAGTAGACATCAATCTAGGATACCAAATTATACAATTCAAGGAGCCTCCATTTAGACCATGTGACTGGATAGTACAACTATAATTATTTCTATTTATTTCTGTATTTTTTCTATATTGTACATATGTTCTTAATTAAACAGGTATTGTTTTTATAGTGAGAAAAATGTATAAAATTTTAAGTAAAGACTTCTGCAATGTATTTCTTAAAAATATTATTACAATCCGGATAGCAAGACCATTTTGGTTGGAAGAAGAGCTGAGATGAGTTAGAATACAGTACAGAGAGAACAGAAATTAGTTTCTTTCCCCAAAGAGACAGAAGTTAAAAATCAATGAAAGCCCATAAGAATGAGCACATAAGGGTAGTTGAAGAATTCCTCAAAAGCTTATGAGTGACAGTAGATGAAGAACTGACAGTACTACTTGTGAGTTTGTCCTCTTACCAGCTTGTACTGCTCTTGCTGTTACCTAACACTCAAGCTGAACTCACGATCTTCGGTTCCAACTTGGCCCTTTTTGGAGTAGGGGGAGAAACAGAAAGAAAATAGCACCAACTCAGCAAATGAAACAAGCATCCATCTTGTTCCATAAGCCCAAACAGGAAAACTTGGACTTTATTTCCTATATATTCATCCTTGAATCTACTGACTTCTCTCCATCACCACCTATTGCTATTCTAATTTAAACCATTATCACCCCTTTGCTTGGATCACTGAAATAAATGACTACTTAGATGTCCTGCATCAACTGTAGCCCTCTTCTATTCTGCAATCAAGGTAATTTTTCAAATACAAAGCTGATCTTGTCACCTTTTCAGCTTAATAATCTTCACTGTTCTCATAATAAAGACCAAAGACCTTAATATATCTGTAATATATTCCACAAGAGTCTCTGTTGCTATATATTGAAGGGATGAAGAAAGAAAACAGACTACTTTATACAAAGTGACCTCATTTTTACAAAACTGTCTCAAAAATTATACACCCATACATGTATACCTATGCTCATGAAATTCTGCGGGCTGTGTGTGTGTGTGTATGTGTGTCAGTGGAGCAGTCAGCACACACACAATATTTATCAATTAAGTTTGCCATCTTATATGTGTGTGGCTCATGGAACTCCAAAACAATAATGACATCAAAGATCTGCCAATTTTCTTTTCAGTAAAATTGGAATACGAAATAGCATCTTCAACATAAGGTCAATGAAAACTGATTGAGATAATTCATGAACATTTCAATACTGGGTGTTGAAAGTGATCAATCAAGAGTATTATTATTATTCTAAGATTAAAGAATTTTGATTAAGTGAGAAAAACCTAATAGAAGTAGCTGCATGTGGTGAGATGCTGATACTCACCAGGAAGGAGGTAGAAGTTAATTATTGAGCTCTTCGTTCAGGGTCTCAAATCAAAGCTAAATCAAGATTTCAGTTGAGCTGCACACTGATCTGGAGCTTAGGAATCTCCTCTGAGCTTTTGTGGCTGAGGCAGGATTCAGTTCCTTGTAGTAATAGGACTGAATTCCCTATTTCCTTGCTGGATAAGCAAATGACTGTTCTAAACTCCTAAAGACCTCACATTCCTTGCACATAGCCCATTCCATCTTCAAAGCCAGCAATAGAGAATTCCCCTCACAACAAATTCTTCTCTCACATTGAAATCTTTCTTTATGAAAAAAGGGCTTATCTGTTGGAACAGTTCTTTTATTTTTAAGATTTTATTTATTTATTTGACAGACAGAGATCACAAGTAGGTAGAGAGGCAGGCAAAAACACAGAGGGGGAAATAGGCTCCCTGCTGGGCAGAGATTCCCGATGTGGGGCTCGATCCCAGGACCCTGGGATCACGACCCAAGCCAAAGGCAGAGGCTTTAACCCACTGAGCCACACAGGCTCCCCTGTTGAAACAGTCCTATCTAGGATAATTTTGCTTTCTTAAAATCAACTGTTGCAGATAACATATAATCTAATCGTGGCAGTAACTGTTCCATAATATCCTTCTGTCACTATTTTAGGGAGAGAAAATCTTGAGGGAACATCTTAGAACTTCATATAACGTATGATATTCCAATGTATTAGACTGTGTTTGTTTATTTGAGGGTCAGATATCAAGATTTTTTTTTTTTATTCCAGCAATTCCAGTGATGCTATATCATTTGCCAGGGTTTGGTTTGGGACTTACTAAGATAATCAGAGTTGAGGGCATATTTGGTCACAAATATATAATATAGTCAAAATAGTGAACTGGGAAAGGTGGGTGTGTGGAAAGGTAGTTAATTCCATCTAAGCTTAATTGTATGCCTTATATGTAGAATTCCATTACCTTTAATGCTTAAGATTACATAATGTTATACAGAAGTATCAAAAATAATCTCAAGAAACAGCAAATTTCCAAATTTCAACCTAAGTTTACTTCCTTATATGTTCTTGTCTCCCTCACTGCTTTCACACAAAATGATGCAGTTATAGAGGGAGGATCTTTGAAAGATAAATATATTAACAATGACAAATAAAAGTCTAGTGTGTAAAAGTAACAGTAAAGTACCCCCATAGGGCTTGAAGGTAAGGAAAATAACTTTCTAAAGTTAGCCAGTATATAATCAGAGCAGAGATATGCTCTGGTGATAAATTTAAGTAGGAACATCATTTTTTTTTCTTTCATTATTTGATATCATTAAACATTTCAACAATCTTAAATATGGGGCATCTTACAACTGACAGAAACATTTAAAGTGGTTTCTGTCTTTTCAGAAAAAAATAAAGTTAAGATATTAATAGAGTATCTTACAATCAATGTAGAAAATACTAAATAACTCCTAGCAAGCAAGACTCAAGTATGAACATTTCTAAAGAAAAAATTGCCATTTAATAAAGTCAAATTTTTAATTGGGAAAAAATGGGGGAAATGGACTTCAACAGTGCTCATTTAAGCCTTTTCCAGGACTACTCTTGTTCAAACTCTTGATGTATCTATCATAGTAACATGCACACCTTTTTGGAGATGTGTTTTGCAAATACACTTATTTTTTCTCTTCATGCATCTTTTATTCTCCTTTATCTGTCTCTCTCCACTTGGATCCTACTTATTCAAGAAGATTTTCCCAATAAAATTTCTGCTATGTCAGGCTACATACCATCTTCACCCCACTATTCATACCAGCTGGTGTCCCACTCTATCATTGTCTATTAGTTTGTCTTCCAAATTTGTCTTGCTTATCTTTGTTTTCCAAGCACATTGCACAGAACTAGGCACATAATAAGTGAACAAATACATAAATGGCTGAATGATGGCTTATGCCAAATTTATCAAGCTAAGAGCTGTGTGTCAGTGAAATATGAAGCCACAGGAGAGAGCAGCAATTCAGGGCATCATCTTTTAACAGTAAGGAGGCCAGAAAATTGTTTTAATTATAAAACAAACATAGATATGTTAGTAAATAAGTTATAAAATGTGTAAACATATTTTAGTTATAATCTTAGAATTCAAGGTAAATATTTTGAGCTATAATCTGCAACTTCTGTCCATAAATACATATAGAGAAAATGTTCAGAGGTCACACTTATGCTTATGCTTTGAGTTAAGATGAAACACTCTGCTTCACTCTACCCATACATTTCTGCACTTGCTACCCCACCCCACCCCCACTTCCCTGGGAGTACATTGGCTATGGTTCTCAGCCAGCTATCCCTAGGGGCAAGGATGTCCATTTGGGAAGATTGAGTAGGCTAAATTATTATTCTGAAAATAATATAATGTCCAATAAGAATACTGAATAGCAAGATTGATTGATGTTTTTGCCCAAGGCTGAAATCAGACCAAAAATATGTTGAATTTACCAAGTTAAGGTGAGTTGCCTTGGTGATCATACCACAAATATCTTGAATTGCCAAACTTCTACATATGTCTCATAAGTTCTATGTTGTAGATTAAATAGAGAAAACAACAGCAACTACAACAACAACAAGAGAGGGCGCCCAAAGTTTTGGTCAGCTAAAACTAGAGTTTAGGCATTATCTAATAATAGTATGCCCAATTCATGGTTAGTAAATATCTGCTATAGATTGCTCATTATTTTTTTTCTTTTTTTTTTTTAAGATTTTATTTATTTATTTGACAGAGATCACAAGTAGGCAGAGAGGCAGGCAGAGAGAGAGAGATAGAAAGAGGGAAGCAGGCTTCCTGTGGAGCAGAGAGCCCGATGTGGGGCTCGATCCCAGAACCCTGAGATCATGACCCGAGCCGAAGGCAGCAGCCCAAACCACTGAGCCACCCAGGCGCCCCTATAAATTGCTCATTATTTAAAAAAAATCATATCTCTACATACATGTATAAAAATTCAATTATGAAACAAATAATTATTGAGATACCTATTATGTGCTGAATGGTTGAGAGCCTGAGGATGCAGAAATAGTATTTCTGCTCCCACAGAGATTATACTCTGGTGAGGGAGACAAGAAAAATACAAGTCCACATCTGCCCTGTCAGGACACTAGGTTAATCAATGAGGAGCACTCAAGGTAGGAGCTTTCTAATAAGGTAACATTACTGATGGGATCTCTAACTAGAGGTTTTCTCTTTTCATATAGAACTATATGGTTTCTCTTCTTTCTTTTCCTCCTACTTACTTCCAAGTAACTAATGAAAAGAATTTTCAGAGGACTGATTCATTGCAGAATAACTGCAGGCACCTACAAGACTGGCATCATCCACAAATGTTAGCATGGCTGAATCATGCATTAAATCCAAAGACAGGGAAGAGGAGTCAAGATGGCAGAAGAGTAGCAGACTGAGATGACATCAGGTCACAGGGGTTCAGCTAGATAGTTATCAAATCATTCAGAACACCTACAAACATAACAGAAAATTGAAGAGAAGAAAAGCAGCAATTATAGAAACAGAAAATCCACCACTTTCTGAAAGGGAGGAGGTACAGAAAAGTGAATCCAAAGCGGCGGGAAGATAGACCTCAAGGGGGAGGCTCCTGGCAAGTGGTAGAGCAACATAGCATAAAATTAGAACTTTTAAAAGTCTTCTTCATTGAGGGACACTGCTCCAGAGGCTAAGCAGTGTGGGGACAGTGTGGTCTCAGGTCCTGCAAGGTCACAGAAGAATCAGGGGGTGTCTGAGTGTAGCAGAGCTCACAAGTATCAGAGTGGGGAAGCTGGCTACAGAAATGGAACTGAGAAGTGAGCTCTCAGTTCAGGATTACTTAAACTGTGATCCGTGGCACAGTCAATCCACTGCTCTTTGAGCAGGGACCCAAGTGATAGATCCAGGGAGACCCACCTTCATCTACCAGAAAAGAAGCATGGCAAGAACCTGCTGGAGTTGGAGACTCCAAATAAAGCTGTGTGCCAGAAACAGAATCACTTAGTCAGAGGCCAGGTGAGCTCAGAGCTCGGGCAGAGACCAGGAAGACAAGAACGATTGAGTGCTTTTCTACAAGAGTGTACTGAAGAATGGGACCCTGAACTCTCTGCTCCTCCAGGCTAGAGACTGGGAGGCCAACATTTTCTTTCCTGTCCTCCAGAGATCTATGGAAAGCAATCAGGGAACGAAATCTCTGAGAGAAAACCCAAGCAGATTACTTAGCGTGGCCCCTGGCAAGGGTGATGCAATTCTGCCTTGGGAAAAGACATTTGAGAATCCCTACAACAGGCCCCTCCCCCAGGGATCAACAAGAACATCCAGCCAAGACCAAGCTCACTGCTCAAGGAGAAAAGCAGAATTTCAGATGAGAGGAAAGCAAAGCATGGAATTCATGGCTTTCTCCCCAAGATTCTTTAGTCTTGCAAAGTTAATTAAATTTTTTTATTTTTATTTTTTCTTATTCTAATTTTTTAACTTTTCCTTTTTTAATATCTTTTAACTAGTTATCCTTTTTTCTTATCTTTCTTTCTTATCTTTTTGTCTCTAAGTGGTTCTTTCTTTAAAATTTTAGGAGGTAGCTTCCTCTAAGAGACCAAAATACACACAAAATCAAGTGGATGGCTCTGTTCTATTTGCCAGTCAATATATATGAAATATTAAATTTTTTTAACTTCTTTTTTACTCCTGTTCTTCTCCCCCCAATTTGGGGTCTCTTCTGATTTGGCTAGTGTACATTTTTCTGAGGTCTTTGCTACTCTTTTAGTATTTTATTCTCTCATTCCTATATTCTTAACTGGATAAAATGGCAAGGCAGAAAAACTCACTGCAAAAATAAAAATAAAAATAAAAATAAAAACCAAGAAGTAGTACTGTAGACTAGGAATCTAACCAATAAATCAATATGGACATTGGTAATATGTCAGATGTAGAGCTCAGAACGACAATTCCCAGGGTGCCAGCTGGGCTAGAAAAAAAAAAAAGGCATGGAAGAAATTAGAGACACCCTGTCTGGAGAAATAAAGGCCCTTTCTGGGGAAATAAAAGAGCTAAAATTTAACCAAGCTGAAATAAAAAAAAGCTTTTAATGAGGTGCAATAAAAAATGGAGGCTCTGACTGCTAGGATAAATGAGACAGAAGAGAGAATTAGTGATATAGAAGACCAAATGATGGAGAATAAAGAAGCTGAGCAAAAGAGACACAATTACTGGGTCATGAGGGGAGAATGTGAGAAATAAGTGATACCATAAGATAAAACAATATTAGAATAATTGGGATTCCAGAAGAAGAAGAAAGAGAGAGGGAGGCAGAAGGTATATTTCAGTGAATTATAGTAGAGAATTTCCCTAAGATGGCAAAGGGAACAAGCAGCAAAACCCAGAGGCACAAAGAACCTCCTTCAAAATCAATAAAAATAGGTCCACACCACATCATCTAATAGTAAAACTTATAAGACTTAGTGACAAAGAGAAAATCCTGAAAGCATCCCAGGACAAGAAGTCGTAACACACAATGGTAAAAATATTAGATTGGCAGCAGACTTATCCACAGAGACCTGGCAGGCCAGAAAGAGCTGGCATGATATATTCAGAGCACTAAATGAGAAAAACATGCAGAAAGAATACTATATCCAGATAGGCTATCCTTGAAAATAGAAGGAGAGATAAAAAAGTTTCCAGGACAAACAAAAACTGAAAGAATTTTCAAACACCAAACCAGCCCTACAGGAAATATTGAGAGGGGTCCTATAAGCAAAGAGAGAGCCTAAAAGTAACCAACCAGAAAGGAACAGAGACAATATACAGTATCAGTTACCTTACAGGCAGTACAATGGCACTAAATTCATATCTTTCAATAGTTACACTGAATTTAAATGGGCTAAATGTCCCAATCAAAAGACATAGGGTATCAGAATAGATAAAAAAAAACAAAACCCATCAATATGCTTTCTGCAAGAAACTCATTTTAGACCCAAAGAAATTTCCAGGTTAAAGTGAGGGGGTGGAAAACAATTTACCATGCTAATGGACAAAAAAAGAAAGCTAGGGTGGCAATCCTTATATCAGATCAATTAGATTTTAAGCCAAAGAATATAATAAGAGATGAGTAAGGACACTATATCACACTCAAAGAGTCTGTCCAACAAGAATATCTAACCATTTTAAATATCTGTGCCCTAACTTCGGAGCAACCAACTATATAAACCAATTAAAAACAAAAGCAAAGAAACACATCAACAATAATAAAATAATAGTAGGGGATTTTAACACCCCCCTCACTAAAATGGACAGATCATCCAAGAAAAAGATCAACAAAAAATTAAAGGCCTTAAATGACATATTGGACCAGATGGACATCACAAATATATTCAGAACATTCCATCCCACAGAAACAGAATACAACTTTCCTTTAGTGCACATGGAACATTCTCCAGAATAAATCATAGCCTAGGTCACAAATCAGGTCTCAATCGGTACTCAGAGATTGGGATCATTCCCTGCATATTTTCAGACCACAATGCTCTGAAGCTAGAACTCAATCACAAGAGGAATTTTGGAAAGAACCCAAATACATGGAGGCTAAAAAGCATTTTACTAAAGATAGAATGGGCCAACCAGGAAATTAAAGAGGAATTGACTAAAGTCATGGAAACAAGTGAAAATGAAAACACAACTGTTCAAAATCTGCGGGACATAGCGAAGGCAGTCTTGAAAGGAAGGTATACAGCTATACAAGACTTTCTCAAGAAGAAGAAAGGTCTCAAACACATAACCTAACCCTACAAGTAAAGGAGCTGGAGAAAGAACAGCAAAGAAAGCCTAAACCCAGCAGAAGAGAGATCATAAAGATCAGAGCAGAATTCAATGAAATAAAAACTAAAAGAGCAGTAGAACAAATCAACGAAACTAGGAGCTAGTTCTTTGAAAGAATTAATAAGATTGATAAGTCACTGGTCAGACTTATCAAAAAGACAAAAGAAAGGACCCAAACAAATAAAATCATGAATTAAAGAGCAGAGATCACAACCAACACCGAAGAAATATGAATAATTACAAGAACATATTATAAGCAACTATATGCCTGCAAATTTGACAGTCTGGAAGATATGGATGCATTCCTAGAGATGTATAAACTATCAAAGGTGAACCAGGAAGAAACAGAAAACCTGAACAGACCCATAACCAGCAAGGAGCTTGAAACAGTCATCAAAAATCTCCCAACAAACAAGAGCCCAGGGCCAGACAGCATCCCAGGGGAATTCTACCAATCATTTAAAGGAGAATTAATACCTATTCTCCTGAAACTGTTCCAAAAAAATAGAAATGGAAGGAAAACTTCCAAACTTACTTTATGAGCCCAGCATTACCTTGATCCCAAAATCAGACAAAAACCCCATCAAAAAGGAATCACAGACCAATATCCTTGATGAACACAGATGTGAAAATTCTCACCAAAAGTACTAGCCAAAAGGATCCAACAGTACACTAAAAGGATTATTCACCTCTACCAAGTGGAATTTATTCCAGGCTGCAACGTTGGTTCAACATCCTCAAATCAATCAATGTGATATGGTACATTAATCAAAGAAAGAACAAGAACCATATGATATTCTCAATAGATGCTGAAAAAAAATTGACAAAGTACAGCATACTGTCTTGATCAAAACTCTTCAAAGTGTAGGGATAGAGGGTATGTACCTCAATATCATCAAAGCCATCTATGAAAAACCCACCACAAATATCATTCTCAATGGAGAAAAACTAAGAGCCTTTCCACTAAGGTCAGGAACATGGCATGGATGTCCATCATCACCACTATCAACATAGTACTAGAAATCCTAGCCTCAGCAGTCAGACAACAAAAAGAAATTAGAGGCATCCAAATCAGCAAAGAAGAAGTCAAACTATCATTCTTTTCAGATAATTTGATACGTTATGTGGAAAACCCAAAAAACTCCACTCCCAAACTGCTAGAACTTGTACAGGAATTCAGTAAAATGTCAGGATATAAAATCAATGCACAGAAATCAGTTGCATTTCTCTACACCAACAACAAGACAGAAGAAAGAGAAATTAAGGAGTCAATCCCATTTACAATTGCACCCAAAACCATAAGATACCTAGGAATAAACCTAACCAAAGAGACAAAGAATCTGTACTCAGAAAACTATAAAGCACTCATGAAAGAAAATGAGGAAGACACAAAGAAATGTAAAAGCATTCCATGCTCATGGATTGGAAGAGCAAATATTGTGAAAATGTCTATACTATCTAAAGCAATCTACACACTTAATGCAATCCCTATCAAAATACCATCAATTTTTCAAAGAAATGGAATAAATAATTCTAAAATTTATATGGAACCAGAAAAGACCTCAAATAGCTAGAGTAATGTTGAAAAAAAAAAAAAACCAAAGTTGGTGGCAAAACAATTCCAGACTTTAAGTTCTATTATAAAACTGTAATTATCAAGACAGTATGGTACCGGCACCAAAACAGACATATAGATCAATGGAACAGAATAAAGAGCCCAGAAATAGACCCTCAACTCTGTGGTCAACTAATCTTTGACACAGCAGGAAAGAATGTCCAAAGGAAAAAAAAGTCTCTTCAACAAATGGTGTTGGGAAAATTGGACAGCCACATGCTGTCCAATGGTTTTGGAAAATGGACCATTTCCTTACACCACACACAAAAGTAGAATCAAAATGGATGAAAGACCTCAATGTGAGAAAGGAATCTATCAAAATATTTGAGAACACAGGCAGCAACCTCTTCAACCTCAGTCGTAGCAACTTCCTAGAAATATCACCAAAGGCAAGGGAAGGAAGAGCAAAAATAAACTATTGGAATTTCATCAAGATCAAAAGCTTTTGCACAGCAAATGAAACAGTTAACAAAACCAAAACACAACTGATGGAATGGGAGAAAGATATTTGCAAACAACATATCAGATAAAGGGCTAGCATCCAAAATCTATAAAGAACATATCAAACTCAACACTCAAAGAACAAATAATCCAATCAAGAAATAAGAAGAGGACATGAACAGACATATCTGCAAAGAAGACATCCAGACACATGAAAAAGTGCTCCACTCGGCATCAGGGAAATACAAATCACAACCACAATGAGACACCACCTCACACCAGTCAGAATGACTAAAATTAACAAGTCAGGAAATGACAGATGTTGGCAAGGATGTGGAGAAAGGGGAACTCTCCTACACTGTTGGTGGGAATGCAAGCTGGTACAGCCATTCTGGAAAACAGAATGGAGGTTCCTCAAAAAGTTGAAAATAGAATTACCCTATGACCCAGCAATCGCACTACTGGGTATTTACCCTAAAGATACAAATGTAGTGATCTGAAGGGGCTCGCGCACCCAAATGTTTATAGCGGCAATGTCCACAATAGCCAAACCATGGAAGGAACCTAGATGTCCATCAACAGGTGGATGGATAAAGAAGATGTGGTATGTGTATACAATGGAATATTACACAGCCATCAAAAGAAATGAAATCTTGCCATTTGCAATGACATGGATGGAACTAGAGGGTATTAAGCTTAGTGAAATAAGTCAATCACAGAAAGACAATTATCATATGATCTTCCTGATATGAGGAATCTGAGAGGCAAAGTGGAGGGTTTGAGGGGTACGGAAGGAAAAAATGAAACAAGATGGGATCAGGAGGGAGACAAACCATAAGTGACTCTTAATCTCACAAAACAAACTGAGGGTTGCCAGAGGGTAGGGGGATAGGGAGAGGGTGGTTGGGTTATGGACATTGGGGAGGGTATGTGCTATGGTGAGTGCTGTGAAGTGTGTAAGCCTGACAATTCACAAACTTGTACCTGGAGGGCTAATAATGCATTATATGTTAATTAAAAAAATCCAAAAATAGGAACATAAGATATTTATATATGGCAAGCAGATTCATTCAGGGTTTGAGATCTAACTTAATTATTCCTTGGGAACATACAATTTGCTAAGCTTAAAAGCTGTTATGCTAATCTTTCTAAAACTATATTTTTAAACTAATTCCATCTCCCTTGGTAACTTCAGGTAGGAATGTTGTTTTTGGTATTATTCTTTTCTCTTTACACTTGTGAAGGTGACGGTTTGCCTTTAGCAAACTTATATCCTTACTTGTCTTTCCAGACTGCTTAATGAACATCACTTCTCACCTTTTGGCTTCTGTAGCTCAAATACTTTATTCTGAGAGTACTGTTTTTATGTAAAAAATAATACACTGTAATTATAGCTATAATTATAAAAACCATGACTATATAGTGAGTGAAAATAAGACTAAATGAGTATTTCTAACAAAGAATATAAGAACATGTGTTGTTATTTTACTCAGTGGTAATTTCAACTTGTGCATATGAGATGTACTTTGGTAGTAAACTCTGTGATACATTTTTTTTAACAAAATACCAATTCACAATATTAAATATTTTCTTTTTCCCAAAATAAATAATAATTACTAACCTGATGGACAAAAATTGATTATCACACCCTGATAATGACATTTAATAAAATTGAATCAATTATTTTAGTAAGTCAGTAAAGAAATGAAAGTAAAAAATTAACGAATTGTGGTCTGGAATGTCCATCTGGATATTTTTTTGCCTAAGGGTATTAGATTATATTAGTATATTTAAATTTAATCAAAACTGGATGTTTGAGACTGAGAACTTCAAAGGACCTTGATTTAAAAAAAAAAAAACTACAAAAAATAAAAATTGTAGCCAGTAGGCAACATTAATTGTGAATATTTCTCTTTACAATTTATCTGAGATCTAAGATCCTTAAAGTAGTATGAAGTAGTTTTAAAGCATTTTAAACATTTTAAAAGATCACCCAAAAACAGAAAAGTGCTAGATTTGGATAGCCTCATATTTGAAACAGCAGTGCCACCTTCTGACAAGATATTTCAGTATAACCCTATGTATAGTTCATCATTAATCTTAACCAATTCTCTTGACCTATACCACATAAAGATATGAGAAAAAATAAAGTACTTTGATTCCTTTAAGAGATTTAAAAATCACTCATTAAAGGAAAAAAGTCAACTTTTTTATTAAACTAACAATCATCAACACTTTTAAACACCCGCTATATTTAAAACATTTTGCTATACTTTACAAAATTTTGTAAAGGAAGTAGTAATGGGTTCCAGCAAATCTATTAAATAGTGAAAAGTAGCATTTGTCAGAGTACCTCAAACATGAACAGCATCTTGGAGAAGAGGGAAAATTCTATTATCTCATAATCATCTGCTTAGAATGGAACAGATATTTTAATAGAAGCTAGTTGGAAAGGACTTTTCCTTTATTTTAACATTTTGTTTTGCTCTATATTTCTATTCCATTTTTCCAGTGGTAAAAGATGAAAACATTTTTTGAAATTTAAATTTCTATAAAAAATGAAAAGTACCCAATACAGTGGGATTTTGTGTGTGTGCGTGTGCGCACGTGTGCGCACACGCACACACGTGTGTTTGTGTGCTGGAGGCCTAAACTAATGGACACTAAACATTTTTAATATTTTCCAATGTAACTTTTCTCCCAGCATGCAGTGGTTATATTTAAGAGATTTTTTAAAAATCTACAGAATAGTTAAATTATATAATATGACCTAAAGTGATCTGGAAACTAGTGAGGTTTTGTGCCTATGATTCAACCCAAATCAACAATTATATTGAATGTTTAGTAGACAATAAAAGGAATAACAAGTACATTTATCTTCCTGATGTGCAAGTTTCTTTACAAAATTATAGCCTATAACATGGGAAATTGCCCATTCCTCTGTCTTAAAATTCAACTTTATCACTCTCCCATCTGTGGGGGCCAGACTACACTCTTGGTTGGACTACAGAGTCCTAATTTTGCAATACTAAAGATAGAGGAAAATGCAGCAATACCAATGATAACTGTGTCTAGTTTTTTTCTTCATTCCAGTCACCAGTATTATATTTCAATCTTTTTCTACAATATCTAACTCGCTATTATGAGTTTGATAAAAAATTTATCTTTCGTTCTCTCTAAAAAATAAGACTTTATCCTCCCAATAATTTTTATAGCAAATAGGTATTTTTCAGACATTGAATTGCTTATACTTCATGTCTATTCATAATTATAAACTAATCTAAGGGTCCTTTCCCCTCTAAAGACTGCTAAATATAAACCCCTTTCTAAATCCACTGATACTTTAATACAAAAAATTAAAGAGAAGTGTGTTTTTCCCCTAGGCTAGATTAAGTGGAAATGAGAGAGATTAAAGAAGAAATTCCTCATTACATAGGTTGTGAGAAAATAGAATATTTTTCCCTGGAAATTCGTACATTGACGAGGCAATTTCCCTCTTGACAGTAAAAGACATTTATAAACCAGAAGCAAGATTAAAAAAAAAAAATTAGGAAGAAAAGAAAAACAATATACAAACCAAGAAGACAAAGAATGAATTTAGAGGGTAAAAAATTGGGGCTGGTTATAATCATTTCAATTTGGATTTCCTCAAAATTTGTTTGTTTGTTTTTATTGGTTTTCACTTATACTAAAAACATATTTAGGGGCATCTGGATGGCACAGTGGGTTAAAGCCTCTGCCTTTGGCTCAGGTCATGATCCCAGGGTCCTAGGATTGAGAACTGCATCAGGCTCCTTATTCAGTGGGGGGCCTGCTTCCCCCACTCTCTCTCTGCCTGCCTCTCTGCCTACTTGTGATCTCTCTCTCCCTGTGTCAAATAAATAAATAAATAAAGTCTCTTAAAATACATATTTAATATCTAGAACTATATCAATATAAAAATCCAAATGTAAAAGAACAATGTATAAATTTTAAAACAAAGCTAATATTAAACTACAGCTTATTTTTAATATGATTTAAGGAAAAATCTGGAGAAGTATTTATTTAACAGTTCAAAATTAACAAAGACTTTAGATTTCTATTTCAAAATTCAGCCATGAGCAACCAGTTCTGTCACAAGTAATGCTGATACATATTTTTAAGATGAAAACCATACCAAATATAGCAACAGAAATAAAAAACTGGACAAAAACAATACAACACTGTTTTCAGTTTCAAATGATATGATAGATTTGCATTTTGAAACACATTAATCCATTCTTACTTAATAAAGCAAGTAGGCATCCACTACTTAATCATTAGACTGAGAATAAGTTATGTCAATGTATGAATGTACAAGGCACTGATTTGATGTCTCTACCAGACATTCACCCAGATATTAGTTAAAACTGTGTAACTCCAGGTTGCATGCATTAATTAAAAAAAATTAAAAGACACATTTCTATGTTTTCCATTTTCCTATTGTTCGTATTTATTAACTGCATACTAAATCACTTAAAATAAAAATAGAGAAGGAAGAAATGACTTTCATTTCCACTGCCCTCCTTCACCTAAGCAGTAAATGGCTGAAAATACGATTCACTTTGTGTTCCTTGTGGTGACAGGATGCTCTTGTGGTTCCTAATGGTCTACAAAATGGCAGCTTTCATGTATTTGAGAGCAACCTCCAGTAAGTCTTCTCTTCACTGCAGGGTGGGATGGGGGTATGAAGGCATTTATCTGCAGCAACTGCATCAACATCTCAGAGAAATGAATCTCAGCTTTGGGAGAGGGGGAAAAGGAGAGAATGTTCCCTAAACTCTGAGTTTGTTCACAGTTGAAACTTTCCTTGGTCCTAGAGGTGGCAGCAGTCTTCTGAGTTTTTAACACATTACACTTACAGCTTACTTCTACCCCTTTCAGTAGTTAACCACTTGTTACTTGGTTAACTATTCTTTATATTAAATACATCTTACTGAAGTTCTGTGACTAAAACCTAAATGATACAAGTATAAAGCATAATAAAATCAATAAATGGTCATTGTTTGAGAGAAATTTAAAAGTTGGAAAATACAGGGACAGTGAAAGCATCAAAATTAAGTGGAATCATAGCAAGTTAGTAGTTTTGCTTTTGATCTTTCCTTTTCTGTGTCATCTTATATACACATATATTATGTAATACTATATTGTTTACATTATATCACATATATGTTTAAACATTTATTTCCTGCTTATTATAAATTATCTTTTTCCAAATTCATTATACATTCTTTGAACACATGATTTTAAATGACTGAACAATGGGTCATTATAAAGCTAGATTTTAATTTATTTACTCCATTTTCCCTTGTTCTTTGAAATTTAGTCTGCTTTCAATTCTCTTAGCCTTTAAAGTGATACTTTAAGAGATAAAATAAATATCTTTATTCATGGATAATTATTCTTTCTCCCCCACCCTTGCTCCTTCCTCCAGCCCCATGCATCTATCTGTCTCCCAATTTGGCCACAAATCTGTTAGCAATTAATATGCAATTTTATAGGATGGAATGAACTTTGATATCTATTTTAGTAAGGAAAAATAGCAAATATATCTCTTAATTATACAACCTGTAATATGTAGAATCATATAAAATGTGGTGACTCCAGAATAAGAACTGACATTCCTCACTAGTACCTAACATATCTCCCTGTAGTTAATGGAGTTGCTTGTTAGAGCTTTGCAATTTTTTTCATGGTATTTGAGCTTTGCCTTTGCTTTCATTTTATATCCAGTCTCCCCTAATGGTTTATCCCTGACATCCTGTAGTTATTCAGCGATGGGAAGCCAATATCTCTTTGTTCCACATCTACTGCAGCACTCCATTCAGATCCACCTTCCCAGACTCTTTGTTTCTCTTTAACTTTTTCAAGCTGTAATTTCTTCACCTGCAGAGTTAGGATCTAAAAAGATGACAGCCAACTATCTTCCTGATATAATGTTATATGATTCTAGATTCTGCCGTCCCATGCAATCAGTTTCTTACCAAAATTAAACACGGAGTCATCTAAAATTCAATAGATAATATTGAGAACTCTAATTGACCTCCCTGCCACTTAATAAAAAATATCAGGTTCTGAAATTAAAAAATAATCCTGAAAACTCAACTCTTTCATTTTAATTATGTCTTATCTGTAATAAATAGTTGCTCCAATTTTTCCTTTTTTTTTTTTTTGTAGAGAAGGTTGTTTGAATATATCAAATGTTCAAATCTGTATTAGCTTCCTATATCTAGGCAAACCACTTCCTTCTATACTAACTTGTCCAAGTAATAGCAAAAAGTAATTTTGAAAGTCATATTTGTATAATTGGATATATTCATAGCACAGCTGCAAATCTCTTAAAGTTGTTATGAACCATGCAACACCACTTCTTTGTGACAATTTGTTGAGCATTTAAATGGAAATCAGAGAACCTAAGCTATCTATTTCAATTCAGCTAGCAATTCTACAAAGCTTAAAAATCTAAATGCCACAGTACTGTGGCATTTGTGAAAACACAAACTATCAAAAATTTATACAATTAAATTAAAATCTATAAAAATAACTTAGTTTTCAAACATTTACTAATCTCCTTGTAAACACACATTTCTTTTACAATATTATTTAAGCTCTATAATGCCCATATTATGCATATTGTCTTCGAATTACTCTTATGTTCTCAGTGAATTTAAGCTTTAGTTTAGGGTTTGGGGTTTTTTTTTGTTTTTTAAAGTTAGTTCCATGTCCACTGTGGAGCCCAACCTGGGGTTTGAACTCACAACTCTGAGATCAAGAGTCAGAGGAGATTATGCTGAGTGAAATAAGTCAAGCAGAGAAAGTCAATTATCATATGATTTCATTTATTTGCAGAACATAAGGAATAGCATGGAGGATATTAGGAGAAAGAAGGGAAAAATGAACAGGGGAAATTGGACAGGGAGACAAACCATGAGAGACTATGGACTCTGGGAAACAAACTGGGTTTTCGAAGGGAGGGGGATGGGACAATGGTTGAGCCTAAGGAGGGCGTGGATTTTATGGAGCACTGGGTGTTATATGCAAATAATGAATCATGGAACACTACATCAAAAACTAATGATATAATGTATATGACTAAAGTAACATTAAAAAAAAAAAAAAGAGTCGGCCACTTAACTGACTGTGCCACCCAGGGGCCCCTAAGCTACAAATTTCTAAACAGAAATTTGACGTTGTTTAACTTCCCCGTATAAATCTTAGGAGGTTTCCAATTGCACCCTCTACTGCTACTGTTAAGGTCACCAGTAGCAAGATAACCATTTGTCTCTTCAACCTTTCTGCCCCTTATGTCTCTTATGACTTTTCTTCCTTATTTTCACCCTATGTTTTTAATATACTGATAAGCCCTAATTCTGACTCCAAAAGTCATTTCTTATATCCATTAAGTCTTTTTCCCAATTTTTCATTGTTTCCATTCCCATCTTTTCCACTCTCTTTTCTCCCTTCCCTTTTCCTCCTCTCTTTTTACTCTGTAAGTAAAACTTCACTTAAGGCCTCAACCACACATATATATTGGAAACTCCCAAATACATATTTATAGCAAAGATTTTTCTTGTAAAGCCTGCATCTACATGTCCTGCTGTCTATTGAACATCACTACCTGGAAGCTCATGTGTTCAAAACTAAATTAATTATTATATTTATCCCATTTTATTCATCTCCCTTATCTTTTATTCTTTATACTTTATCATTTACCCTTTATTCTTTTCCCTTTACTCAATTCTTTATTGACCTCCACTTCTCCACTCATATTCACTATGCTTCCCATTATAGTGATGGCACCATCTATCTCCTAAACTAAATCAGAAATTTATAGATTATTTTTAAAGCATTCTTCTTCACCATCCACATTTCACTCCCATTATCTTAATTCCATTTCATGAATACTTTTTTTTTACAGATTTTATTTATTTATTTGACAGACAGAGATTATAAGTAGGCAGAGAGGCAGGCAGAGAGAGGAGGAAGCATGCTCCCTGCTGAGCAGAGAGCCCGATGCAGGACTTGATCCCAGGACCCTGAGATCATGACCTGAGCTGAAGGCAGCGGCTTAACCCACTGAGCCACCCAGGCGCCCCTCATGAATACTTTTAAGATCATTTCCTTAATTTCTATCCTCATAGTACTGTCTATGTTCATATTCTCTGCATCTTTCACTAGCAACAACCTGACTAGTTTCCCAACCACATTAAAATCATCATCTTCACTAATAATAATGCATTGCTTTCTTTTTCTTTACTTTTTTAATAAGAGTTCTTTGTTATTGGCCTTATCGAGTCATAGGTATAGTAAATATAAAAGAAAATATAATAATCTCCGGAGAACTAACACTAATAAAATGGTCTTCTCCTTTTCCCACTCATGTGTTGCCAAATATTTGAGAGTGAATATTTACACTACCTGATCAGATGTCATGCAATTGGTGACAGAAAAACAAATACTGGCTTCCCTGGAAACATGTCTGATTTGCAATGCTGGACTATGTCAATCTATATTTATCCTTCACTTGCCATGTTTTTAAGAATTCCACTCCTACATCATTTTGGTGGCATTTTCGCAAACATTCCTAGTTACTAGCTGCATTTACTCTCTCTTAGAATTTCAATGATCAACTATATTATAGCTACAAAATATGGATGGAATGAAATGGGTACTTAAAGCCATCAAATATGTTATGGACCACCTTTGAGCAAATCTCTAACCTGTTAAGAAAGCATATGTTACATATATATTTTATGATTGTTTTTCCTTTTCTGTGAAAAATGGCACTGAATTTTGATAGTGATAACATTGAAGTCTATAAACTGCTTCAGGAGATGGACATTTTTAACAATATTAATTCTTTCAATTCATGAACATGAGTTCTCTTTCTTTTTATTTGTGTCTTCCTCATTTCTTTCATCGATGTTCTGTAGTTTTCAGCATATAGGTCTTTCACCTGCTTGGCTTAATTTATTCCTAGGTATTTTATAGTTTTACATACTATTGTAAATGGAATTGTTTCTAAATTTCTCTTTCAGATAGTTCACTGTTAGTAAGTAAAAATGCAATAGGTTTCTTTACACTGATTTTGTATCCTGCAATTTTACTGAATTAGAGTATTATTAGTTCTAATAGTTTTTTTGGAGTCACTATGGGTTTTTTTTTTTTTTTTGGGGGAGTCACTGTGGAGTCACTATGGTTTTTTACAGTTCTACTTTGTGCTTTCTAATTTGGATGCCTTGTATTTCATTGTCATGCCTAACTGTCCTGGATGGGACTTTCAGAGCTGTGCTGAAAAGAAGTGGCAAGAGCAAGCATCATCTTCTTGTTCCTGGTCTTAGAGGAAAAGCTCACAGTTTTCACCACTGAATATGATGTTAGCTGTTGGCTTGTCATATATGGCCCTTATTATGTTGGGGTACATTCTTTCTATATCCAATTTGTTGGTATGTGTTATCATGAAAGTATATTGAGTTTTGCCCAATGTGTTTTTTTTAATTTATTGAGATAATTTATTTTATTTTTTACTGTTTTTTTTAATTTTTTATAAACATATAATGTATTATTAGCCCCAGGGGTACAGGTCTGTGAATCACCAGGTTTACACACTTCACAGCATTCACCATAGCACATACCCTCCCTAATGTCCATAACCCTACCACCCTCTCCCATTCCCCCTGCCCCCAGCAACCCTCAGTTTGTTTTGTGAGATTAAGAGTCACTTATGGTTTGTCTCCCTCTCGATCCCTTCTTGTTTCACTTATTTTCCTACCCTCCAAACCCCCCACATTGCCTCTCCACTTCCTCATATCAGGGAAATCGTATGATAGTTGTCTTTCTCCAACTGACTTATTTCGCTAAGCATAATACCTTCTAGTTCCATCCACATCCTTGCAAATGACAGGATTTCATTTCTTTTGATGGCTGCATAGTATTCCATTGTGTATATATACCACCTCTTCTTTATCCATTCATCTGTTGATGGACATCTAGGTTCCTTCCATAGTTTGGCTATTGTGGACATTGCCGCTATAAACATTCGGGTGCATGTGACCCTTCGGATCACTACGTTTGTATCTTTAGGGTAAATACCCAGTAGTGCGATTGCTGGGTCATAGGGTAGTTCTATTTTCAACATTTTGAGGAACCTCCATGCTGTTTTCCAGAGTGGTTGCACCATCTTGCATTCCCACCAACAGTGTAGGAGGGTTCCCCTTTCTCTGCATCCTCGCCAGCATCTGTCATTTCCTGACTTGTTAATTTTAGCCATTCTGACTGGTGTGAAGTGGTATCTCATTGTGGTTGTGATTTGTATTTCCCTGATGCCAAGTGATGTGGAGCATTTTTTCATGTGTCTGTTGGCCATCTGGATGTCTTCTTTGCAGAAATGTCTGTTCATGTCCTCTTCCTATTTCTTGGTTGGTTAATTTGTTCTTTGGGTGTTGAGTTTGCTAAGCTCTTTATAGAGTTTGGATACTAGCTGATAAGTCATTTGCAAATATCTTCTCCCATTCTTGTCTCTTGGTTGAGATAATTTATTTTTTACCTTCATCTTGTTAATGTAATGTGTCATATTTATTGATTTGCCATATTAAACCATCTTTGGGACCAGGTATAAATCACACTTGATCATAGCATATGACCCTTTTAATGGGCTATTATATTCTGTTTGCTAAAATTTTTTTGAGGATTTTTGCAGCTATGTTCATCAGAGATAGTGGCCTATAATTTCTATATCTTGTATTGTCATTGTCTGGTTGTGATATAAGAGTAATGCTGGCCTCATAAAATGAGTCTGAAAGTGTTCCTTTCTCTTTGTTTTGTTTTATTTTGTTTTGTTTTTTGGAAGAATTTGAGAGGGATTTGTAGTCATTCTTTTAATGTTTAGTAGAACTCATCAGTGAAGTGACATGGTCCTGAGCTTAACTATGTTGGAAAAGTTTTAATTACTCATTCAATCTCCTTACCTACTATTGGTATGTTCAGATTTTCTATTTTTCATGACCCAGTGTTGATAGGTTGTATAGGTTAAGAAATTTTTTTCATTTCTTCTAGGTTTTTAAATTTTTTCTAATTTGTTGGCATATATTTGTTAATAGTAGTCTCTGAATATCCTTTGTAATTTGTGTCTTCTCTTTCATTTCTGTTTTTATTTGGCTGATTATTATCTCTTATTTTTTCCTTACTCTAGCTAAAAATTTGTCAGTTTTATCTTTTTTTAAAAAAAAGCTCATATTCATTGATTTTTTTTTTCCTACTGTGTTTCTGGTCTCATTTCATTTATTTTTGCTCTGCTTTTGTTATTTTATCCCTTCTTACTTTGGACTTAGTTTGTTTCTCTTTTTTAGTTCCATAAGGAACTAGAAAGTGAGATGGTTAACTTGAGATATTTCCTTTTCCTTAATATAAGCATTTATTGCTAATCTTTCTCCCTCGGAATTGCTTTTGCTACATCCTATAAGTTTTGGTATTCTATGGGTCCATTTTCATTTGTTTCAAGGTATTTTTTTTAAGATTTTATTTATTTATTTGACAGGCAGAGATCACAAGTACGTGGAGAAGCAGGCAGAGAGAGAGGAGGAAGCAGGCTCTCTGCTGAGTAGAGAGCCCGATGCGGGGCTCAATCCCAGGACCCTGCGATCATGACCTGAGCTGAAGGCAGAGGCTTTAACCCACTGAGCCACCCAGGTGCCCCCAAGATATTTTTTATATCCTCTTGTTTTCTTCTTTGACCCATTGGTATGGTGTGAAACCACAAAGACCTTGTATAGCCAAACCAAACTTGAGAAAGACAAAGCTAGAGGCATCACGCTTTCTGATTTCAAACTATATTACAAAGCTAGAGTAATCAACAGTGTGGTACTGGTGTAAAAACAGGCATAGAAGACAATGAAATCGAGTACAGAGCTCAGGCATGCCTGAGTAGCTCAATCAGTTGAGCTTCCAACTCTTGGTTTGGCTCAGGTCATGGTCTCAAGGTCTTGAGACTGAGCCCTTGAGACTCAGCCCCATAACGGGCTCAGTGATCAGCAGGTAGTCTACTTGGGATTCTCTTTCTCTCTCTGCCCTTTCCTCACTCATTCATGTGCTCTCTCTCTCTCTCTCTCTCTATCTCTCTCTCAAATAAATCAATCAATCTTAAAAAAAAAAAAAATACAGATCCCAGAAGTAAACTCACAAATATATGGTCAACTAATCTTTGGCAAGAGTGCAAGAACATACAATGGGGAAATGATAGTCTCTTTAATAGATGGTACTTGGAGAAATATATCGACATGCAAAAGAATGAAACTGGATCCTTATCATACAATTAAAAAAATAATTATAAATTAATTAAAGACTTAAATGTAGAACCTGAAACCATAAAGCTCCTAAAAGAAATCATAAGGAAAAAGCTTCACAACATTGGTCTTGGCAATGTTTTCCTGGATACGACACCAAAAACACAAGTTAAAAAAACAAAAACAAACAAAATTACATCAAATTAAACAACATCTACATAGCAAAGAAAATAGGTAAACTGTAGAATGGGAGAGAATATTTGCAAACCATATGTTTATCCAAAATATATAAGGAACTCTTACAATACAATGGCAGAAACAAAACAAAAGACAAACAGCCTAATTAAAAAATGGGCAAAGGAACTGAATAGACATCTTTCTAAAAGGGGCATATAAATGGCCAACAGACATATGAAAAAGTGCTAAACAATACTAATCATCAGGGAAATGCAAATCAAAACCATAATATGGTATTACCTCACATCTGTTAGGATGTCCATTATCAAAAAGAGATAACAAATGTTGGATATGATATGAAGAAAAGCAAACAATTGTACATTGTTGTTGGAAATATAAGTTGGCATAGCCATTATGGAGAACATTATGGAGGTTCCTCAAAAAATTATAAATTGAACTACTATATGATTCAGCAATTCCACTCCTGAGTATATATCCCAAAGAAACAAGGTGATAAATGTGTTAAGTAACTTAATTGTGGTAATTATTCCATTTTTAAAGACAACTCAAGTCTTTTATTTTGTTCCATGTGTCCAAAACTTTGTTACTCCTGGCTTAGTTTAAGATTGGTGATTTAGGGGCACCTGGGTGGCTCAGTGGGTTAAGCCGCTGCCTTCGGCTCAGGTCATGATCTCGCATCCCGGAATCGAGTCCCGCATTGGGCTCTCTGCTCGGCAGGGAGCCTGCTTCCTTCTCTCTCTCTCTCTCTACCTGCCTCTCTGCCTACTTGTGATCTCTCTCTGTCAAATAAATAAATAAAATCTTTAAAAAAAAAAAAAGATTGGTGATTTACTTGGCATTTGCAATGATGTGGATGGAAATAAAGTGTATTATGCTAAGCAAAATAAGTCAGTCAAAGGCAAATATCATATGATTTCACTCGTATGTGGAATTTAAGAAACAAAACAGATGAACGTAGTGGAAGGAATAAAAAATGGAGAGAAAGAGAGGCAAGTCATAAGAGACAATTAACTATAGAGAACAAACAGAGGATTGATGGATGGAGGTGGATGGGGATGGGCTAAATGGGTGATGAGTGTTAAGGAGGGCACTTGTTATGATGGGCACTAGGTATTATATGTAAGTGATGAATCACTGAATTTTACACCTGAAGCCAATTTTAAATAATACGTTAACTAACTAGAATTTAAATAAAAATTTGAAAAAGAAAAAAAAAGAATTTTAATTCAATTCCAAGCCTTAGTTCACATAATCCTGGATGAGTCCCCAAAATGTGGTCCAGATGTCATAGGTCTTGCCGGCCCCTTGAAAACTAGATAAGACTTGATAAAACTCCAAATCCATCTTACCTTGGAAATCCAAAGCCATCAAGATTTCTGTTAAAGGATGGTAGGAGGGAATGAGTTAATGTACTCACTGTCATCTCACAGTGTTTTACTGGCTTTTTTAACTCTCTTCCCTCTTCAGTCCCTAATTTTATTACCTTTCCGAGAAAAAAAAAATCCCCTCCTCTCTAGTACAGAATAGAAAACCATATTTACTCTTGAGGTCTTGTCTCAGAATCTCAATTGGCTGGTGGATTTTCAAGATATCTTCTTTTAAGAGGCACATTTTACCTATGAGACAACTCACATACCAGATACTAAAACAATACATTTCACCTTCTCCTATCTGTCTTTTTATTTAAATTCTGTAATTTGGGAAGTTATTTCTTGGCTGCAAAGTTGGCCATAGAAAGGAGGCCCTATCAAGTATTATAAATATCATTTTGTCCAACATCCTGAGACCTATGGAGGAAAATGTCTTTCCCAAGATTTCACTATTAATCAAAGTCATAATGCATCTTGAGCCTTTGGATCCTCATTACAGTATTCTTTGTATTACTTCATACTGATATAATACTGTAATATCAATACTGATATTCCAAATAAATGCAATCATTATTTAGGCAACTCACTGAAAGAATTTTTTAATTTAATCAAATGCTAAAAATTCAAAATACTTAATATGAAGATTTAAACATATTTTCCTTGATACTGATATTTAAATTGATAGTAACCACTCATGGACCAGATTTTTTTTTGTGAGTTTACATTTAAAAACTGACTGTATATGCCTATGATTTAAATCATAGTTCAAATTATAGTTTCACATTCAAACTGTAGTTCAAATAGTGGGCCACATAGGTGACTCAGTCAGTTAAGCATACAGCTCTTGATCTCAGCTTAGGTCTTGATCTCAGGGTCATGAGTTCAAGCCCCATATTGGGCTTCATGCTGTGACCGAAGCCTATTTAAAAAAAAAAAAAAAGCCATCTTTTTTATATAATTGCTAAATCATATTTAGCAAGTATATAATTGCTAAATTAAATTCATCAGTGCTGTGAAGTCAATTTTTATTTACATTTTTAGTTCAATATGTAAATTCAATTTAAAAAAAGGATGTTTAAGTGGAAAGAATCCATTGAAGTAACTAAATTAAATTGGTATCTACTCAATTTATATAATTACATTATTTATTTATTCTTTCTAGTCAAGATAAGAAGGTTTTGTTATAATAATAACTATAATTTCTTGCACATTCATTGAGGCAGGCACTTTGTCCTATATATTATCCCATTTCTGTAACTTCTCTGTAAATTAGTATTACTTAGAATAATTAACTAAGAACACTAGGGTACAGAAAGGTTACATAAATTCCTCTAGCCACACAACAAAGCAGCAGGTATTAAATTCAAACCCAAATATCTCCCACCCAAAAGGCACACTTCTACTAATGTGAAAATTTATTATTTGTAATTATCAATATCCTTGTACTATTTATATCTATTTGCATGAAGGTCATTTTTCAGAGGTTGCATGTTAGTATCTAGTGAAGAACTACATTTTCTTTCAATTACTCATCAATTCAGTCAACATATATTTAATTAAAGCCTATTTTGTGAAGCACCTGGGTGGTTTAGTTGGTTAAGCATCTGCCTTCGGGCTACCCCAGTCCTGGCATCAAACCCTGCGTGGGCTCCCTGTGCAAGGGGGAGTCTGCTTATCCCTTTGTCCCTCCACCCACTTGTGCTTGCTCTTTCTCTCTCTCTCAAATAAATAAAATCCTTAAAAAAAAAAAAAAGAAATTAAAGCCTATTTTGTATCAGATATCATGTTAGGTGCTAAAGATTTAGTAAAGCTTTGGACATAAATAGGTATTTGCATAACTATAAAGATTTGTCCTCCTAATAATATTTTGTGAGCTTTTCTCAAATTACATATATTTATTAAAATAGTTAACTATAAATACTTAATGCAATAATAAACTTTGAAAATCTTTTACTAAGCTGAGATATTTTTTTCCTCTTATAAGCCTTGCCAGTTCCTCATTTAAATTTTTTCCTTCAAAACCTCTAAAATAATGAGAATGCAGTTTTGCCTGACCCATACATGGACCCAGTCTCCCAATTAGCTTTTTTGACTGTCCCTAACATATTGGCTCATACTTGCACAGTATTCGTCTTTAGGCAATAAAATATAGGATGGGGTGACAGGAAGACTCTACCTAATTGGCAATATGTCAACATTTTTCTGGGTGACATGTAATGATGGACTTGGCAGCAGTAAGAGCATGGGGATAACTGACCTGACAGCATGTAAAGCACTCACATGTCACAGATGATTTACCTACACGAACAGCCAATATTCCCAGCATAAATCTTTTTTTCCCAAAAATAAAGCAACTATTTTTTAAAGTTTTGAACTCCTGTATTAAAATACATATTTGACTTCAATCATCTATCAAGCTAAATAACAGGTACAAATATGTTCCAAAATCTAATAGAACTTCAACTAATTTGGTGGAAGATTGAATGTCAAGAGCAGCAGAAGCCCTTTTAGATCTACTTTAATTTGTGCCTAAATGCAGATTTCAGAGAAAACCTCGATTTTGAGAATTGTTTAGGACCCTCACAAGGGCCTCAATATTAGCTTTTTCACCTACTTCCATATCAAAGACAAAATGATATGAGGTATATTATCTAAGACATGTGAGAAAAAGAGAATACAAAATCCTTACAGGGATAATTCTAATAAACTTCCAAATATGGATGTCACCATTTTATGGTATATATAGAAAAAGAGCTGTTGTCTCAAATCTACCCCTGGATGGCCTACCATACAAATACTCATCCTTACTGCCTCAAACTCCTTTGGAGGCCACTGTTCATGTCCCTGTTTATCTTTTCAGCATTCCTTTGAAAAATATTGCCCCTTACACTCAAATGGCAGAAGTAGGGACTGGCCACACTTGTCTTTTAAGGCCCTGAGACTTTATCCTCTCCTGTATAATTCAACCGTTACTGAAAATTGGGAGAAACCAGAGTAAATATAGGAAAGGAGGAATTCAAGACTAAGTTTTATTTTCCCCATAGTTCAAAGAAAAGGTACAAAACCAAATAAACACAATACAGAATTTCTTCCCAGACATGGCTCATTCGTAAAGACCAAGCCATTCAAGAAGCTGACTCTTCACTAGGAAAAGGTATTTCTTTTCAGTATCATATTACAGATCTGTAACACTCATTAGTAAAATCCAATGCTGCCTACCATGTTAATCATGCTGTAAAAATGTGTGTTTTTCCAAATCCCCATTATGCAGTGCAGCACAGATCCCTAGAATTTTCCAAAGTCTGTTTCATACTCTGAGAAGACTACAACAGGACTGCCTAGGTTTTAACCTAAGATTAATCATACAATAGGCAATTAGTCTATGCTTGAGGCTTTGGAAAAGGTGAAATGGGAAAAAATATACATATAGCTTGGAAAATTTTATATTTGTATTTTTAAAAAGAAAAACATTTAAATATAATACAAAATTCAGAACTCTGTTAGAGTTCTTTGCATTTATATGCACTTCAGTATTTTGTTTGTTTGTTTCTAAAAAATTATTATCACAAGGGTGCCTGGGAGGCTCAGTTGATTAAGTCCCTGCCTTCAGCTCAGAGTCCTGGTCTCAGGGTCCTGGGACTGATCCCCACCACAAGCTCCCTGCTCAGTGGGGCGTCTGCTTCTCTCTCTGCCCTCCTTCTCACTGCTTGTGTGCTCTCTCACTCTCTAATAAATAAAATCTTTTTAAAAATTACTATTGCAGTGGGGATATGGACATTGGGGAGGGTATGTGCTATGATGAGTGCTGTGAAATGTGTAAACCTGGTGATTCACAGACCTGTACCCCTGGGGATAAAAATACATTATATGTTTATTTAAAAATTTAAAAATTAATTTAAAAAAAGAAAGAAATACTATTGCAAAGGTATGTGGATTTCAAAATGGTTTTAGTAGTTAATGACTCTAAAAGTTTGAATCTAATAATGGCTTTAGCACTCTAATTCAGGTGACCTTTAATATGTAGTAATAAATGTGAAGTGAAAATAAGGATTCTTCTATTTTTCTAGGGTATTCCTATTATGAAAATGTCTGTATTCTCTCTCTCTCTCTCTCTCTCTCTCTCTCTCACTTTGTTGTGGATATTATGCATTGACTTCCAAATTTAGAAGACTATAATTTAGCACTATAATACATCCCTCACATATGCACATTTTCTGTTTCCTATTGTTCCAATTTGTTTTTATTAGTTAGGTCCAAATTTACTGTTTTCAATATTATGTCTATATAAATATTTTTTTATTCTCACATATCTTTTTTATTTTTATGTCTATATAAATATTTTTTTATTTTATAATTTTTACTTTTCCAGGTTAATTTTTTAATTTATTTTTACTTGCTTGACAGTCTTCAAGCATCTACTAAAGGGGCACCTGGGAGGCTCATTCAACTAAGCATCTGGATTCAGCTCATGTCATGATCTCAGGGTCCTGGGTTCAGGTCCCATGTCAGGCTCACCTCTCCACAGGGAGTCCTTTTCTTCCTCTCCTTCTGACCTTCCCCCTCACCCCATGATTTAGTCTCTCTCAAATAAATAAATAAGATCTTTAAAGCAAAACAAAATTTAAAAACACAGATTTCTATTAAAGTCTTCTCATACTTCTAATAGTTCCCTATATAATGCTTTTTAATCAAATTATTCGCCTGGCCAAAACTGTCAGATAATGTATCAAGTTTATTCTTCTAAAAACACCTTTCTCACAACTCTCACTACTGTCCTGATCCAGTACTTACTGGTTTACCCCTAGCTTGCTGGGGACTTTCTGCCATTATATTGAATATTCTATTAGTCTCTTTTTTGTGTTTAATTCTATTTCAGAAAACTCATTTTCCTCCTTTTGATTTTACCACTTCATTTTGGTGGGGGGAAAAAAAAGAGGTACAAGGGAATTAGAATATTTTAGGTTTTCACATGTGATAAATATCTACTCTCCCCCACAAATCATGACTGATAATTTGTCTGGCTACAAAATTCTAAGTTAGAAATTATTCTTGGGGCACCTGGGTGTCTCAGTGAGTTAAGCCTCTGCCTTCAGCTCAGGTCATGATCTCAGGGTCTTGGGATCGAGCCCCACATTGGGCTCTTTGCTCAGCAGGGAGCCTGTTTCTCCCTCTCTCTGCCTGCCTCTCTAGTTGTGATATCTCTCCCTGCCAAATAAACAAATAAAATTTTTTTAAAAAGAAATTATTCTCCTCAGGATTTTAAAGATAATGTTCTACTATGTTTAAATTTCCAGTGTTGCTGTTAATAAGTTTTCTAATAATACCTAACATTAATTTAGCACTCCTAAATTCTAAATTCTATTCCAAGTTCCATACTAGCCTACTCATTCCTTATAACAAACTTATGAAAAGTAGTATCCTTAATGACAGATAAGAAAATTGAAATCCAAAGAAATTAAGTTTGTCTCCCTTTTTCCCTTTAATTTTCTGAAGTATTACAATATGCATTTCTTTTTAACATTTCAATTTTTAATCTATATGCTCATATGCTTGAGCTCACAATTGTCTTTTATATGTTTTTCCTATAGTCTCTTCAGAAATCACTATATTTAAATGATGAAATTCCTGAAATAGTCTTCTAATTTTCTCTTTATTTTATTTTCTACCTTTTATTTTTTTCCTCTGTTTCCTAAGATATTTCCTTAGTTTTACATTCCAACTTTCTATTGTTTTTTTTTAATTTTAGTTAGCGCATTTTTAATTTCAGAATATTTAATTTTCTGAAAAGTTAATTTTCTTACTCATATGTATAAATATATTTTCATTGCCTTTTTGTGTTATCTTAAAACATTATAGAATTTTCCCGATAGTGTTAATTTCCATTTTTGTTAATGTATCCTTACATTCCTTGTGGTTTTATTGTTATTATAAATTGTGTTTTTAAATTACTTTTTCCAAATTTTTGGTGTTTTTTAGGAATTGATTCTGTACTGCTGTCTTTTGTTTATCTTCCTTTCCACCTTTTATAATTACTTAACATGGGTCATGGGTCACATGACCCATGTCGTTAATATTTTATTATTATTTTATTATTAACAACTTTTATTATGAGTAGGTCTCAATCTAGCTAAAGTTTTGCATGTGTATGTTTGAGTTTAGGTGGCCAGGTGAGCTGGGGCAACATCATTTTCTGTACATTGTCTCAAGACCCTTTTTTCACCAACTTTTCTGTGTCAGTTTTGTTTATTTGTTTGTTTGTTTTCTTCATAGTACTTTTGCCTGTTTCTAAATATGTTTTTGGAATGAACGGAAAATCTGTATGGCTCATTATAAAACTTTTTATGTTACAGGTTTCCTTTGTAGTAGTAGTCCATTTTGTTCCCTCAAGTCAAACATGGAACTGTATTATCAAATCAGAGATCTTATTTCAGCATCAATCTTACTAATAATTTCAAAGTTATAGTCAGTAAGAGGTTTAGACAAAACAGAGAAAAGCCTAAGATATCAAAAACAGCTTCATAGGCCCCATCCTCTAGCACTGTATATGACTATCTGGCTCAGAATAATAGATCAGGTCTCTAAATAAAGATCATAGAGTCACCTCACACACAGAAGCTTTTAAGATATAAAATATCTCCATTTTAAATCTGAGCATTGTATAATTTATAAGACATCACCATGCCTCATAGATTATAGGTTCCTGTTACTATAGGTAACCCTTACCCTGGACACTCCACAAAGGGCATTTGAAAGATAAGGTTTCTTCCTCCCGCCAAGTATCAGTAGAACCTTTCCCCAGAAATATAGCTGACAAAGGGGTTCTAACTCATCTACTTTCTGCCATCTACCAGGGCATCTGACAAATTTTAGGTAACTGCTTTAATTACTTCTAGATAGCTCTAAATGGACTTGATATAATCTTCAGGCTGATCATCAAACATATTTCTTGCTACTACTTACAACTCTAATTAACTTCTTCTGGAAAAGATAGGTTTTCTTTGTGGCTTTTCCATTCTCACACTATGGAATAGGATTTGTGTATCATTTCAACCCCCCATTATATTCTAGTAACTCACTATTGAAAGAAAGAAATCTTTGATTAGACCTTTAAGGTCAGAGACCACCATATTTCTAAGAGGTTTCTCCCATGTACAAAATTTGGTGGTACTACTTCCTCTATAGATTATACCAAATTCCACTTGATTGGTATTTCTGTGTTGGTTTTTATTATTTATTATTTGGTCTGGAAATCCCACAGTTTTATTGGAGACGAAGGGAATTTCTTTCCTATGGTTTTTGTTCTTGTTATTTTCTATGTTCACCAAGCAGGGGGGTTGGAGTGGAAATAACTTTGTAATCATCAAACATAAGAAAATGGAAATATTGTTTTAAAGGTCTTCTATTGTTGTAACTAAAAGTTCTATGATCTGAAGAAGTTTCCAAAAACAAGATTTGCTTCAAAGTCATATGTTTGACTTTTTTTGTAAATCAGTTTTTAAAACTTTATAATTATGAAAAACCCTATCAATTTAACTTTGAAATTATGCAAAAAGAAACTTTTGGAAAGTAAATGCTTAAATTTTAAAATAAATTTTGGATATTACCTTAAATAATTGGCATACAAATATAAGGGTAAATAAAGACAAATAGAACTAAAGTTTAGATTTCTTTTCAACTATTCTAAATCAGTATTTACAGAGGGAAATTTTATCTGCAGCAAAAAGGAATTAATTCATTTCAAAGATATGTAAAATATTATATTTTACTATATTCTTCTTTATTCCTATTTTTGAATTAACGTTCTTAGATATTATTGGGTTACAGAAGGGTAAGATGCAAAATTCTCTGATCTGTGGGGAACTACTAGCCAGATTTCAGTAAATGACAGGCTCTTCAGTGTACCTTGTTTATCTTTTTACCTCTCATACCTAGCATTTTATCTTGTTGGTGTTAGTCTCTCTTCCAGTATGTGTGCATTGTACTGTTGTCAAAAATGTGCTAGAAATATTTAAACAATATCCTTTTATTATTCTCATTCTAATAATCATTATATGTCAATTATAATGTTGGTACTTTCTATCTCATTAGTCTCTATGGACTTTAAATGTTATTTGCAATGAGTTAAAAGAAAACAAACTATTCTTTCTAGGAAGGGAAATAGAAAATCTTCAGCAAAATAACACTTGTCAAATAAAAAGAGAGAGAGAGAGAGAAAGAAATATCCCAGTCAAATTAAATTATAGAGGATTGACATTAATAGAATACAAGTATCTAAGATAGAACTGTGCAGAATTCCTAAAGTAACACCCAATTCTTATAAACTGTACCACTAGGAAACAGAGGTTCCATTTTACATCTCATTGCATCTGAAAAAGCAATCTTCTTTAGCAGAGTCCCAACATCCCTTTACAATTTCAATATGACATTTTATTGAGGTTAATAGATATTAATAATACATACAACCACAGAATATCAGCGACAACAAAACACTAAATACAGAGAAGACAATTCTGTGGCTTCTATTCCATTAGGACACTATCACAGGGCCCAAATATGACCAGATGTAAGATCTTTACACTTTAACTCACTCAATCCACTATTGCACTATAGAGCATCTGAGCAAGCCCCTCAGTGACAGCGTTTTAATGTTACATCTTTCCTGACATAGTTTTGTCTCTCACAGAATCTCATAGGAACAAAAATTTGAAACTGTAAGTGTACTATCAAAAACAGGGTAATTGCAAAAAGAATTGGGGTTTAAATAAAATAGGTCATTAAATGCTAATAATTATCACAGCACTGAGTTAAAGTATATTTCAAAATATAAGCTTTGCCATATTTAAATGTTATAAAACCTATATTGGTAACCTAATAAATACATTAAAGTAACTAAGTAAAATAATAAGTCAGTTCCCAGTAGAACTATTGATATGTTGTGCTCCAGGGTAGGTGGCTTGGAGCAGAGTTAGGTGTTAACGTGGACCCAAAATAACCATCCCAGATAGTCAAAAAAGGAAGCAATGAGTAAGTCTGATGATCAAAATAATTCTCTTAGGGTACCTGGTGTACTCAGCCAGTTAAGCCTCTGCCTTCAGCACAGGTTATGTCCCACAGTCCTGGGATCCAGCCCTGGATCAGGCTCCCTGTCCAAGGTGGAGTCTGGTTCTTCCTCTGTCCCTCGCCCAGTTCGTTCACACGCTCTCTCTCACACACAGTAAATAAATAAGTAAGTGAATTAATTAATTCTAATAGTGCTCTAATTTCTATCAAAGAATGATGGATCCATTGAGAATTCTGAAGGGTTCCTGCTTGCCTATGCCTACAATGTATACTCTATTCTATCTTAGTGTTAAACTTCTGTGATCTTAACCCGCATTGATCTATTTGCTTGTTATTCTGAGAATAGGATGGGATAATGAAGCTAATTTAGCCTATAAGTTTAATGCCTATAAGAACCCATTAACCCAATATAACCAATCTGAAATGTTTTCTTTTTTTTTGTGGTGGATTCTTAACATGACCAGAAGCTGTAATAATGATAGAATTCCACCAATGAAGAAGACTGCAAAGGACAAGTCCTCTCTCTTTCCCAAAATATCAAGAAAATTTGAGGAGAGAACTCATAGAAAGAAAAGCAAAACTGGGGCACCTGGATGGTTCAGTTGGTTAAGTATCCGACTTTTGGTTTCACTCAGGTCATGACCTCAGGGTCATGAGATCGAGTCCTATGTCTGGCTCCATGCTGGATATGGAAAAACGATTTTCTCTCTCCTTCTCCTTCTGCCCCTATCCCTCTCTCTCTGAAAATAAAATCTCAAGAAATAGAAAAGCAAAACCTGATCAAAAGGTTAAAGGAAAGGAATAATTCTGAGTACCATAAAAAAAAAATTTTTTTTTGACAAGTACCCATAGATTAATTGGTAAGTTCTAGAGAAGGAAACTATGCATATAAATTGATAATATTTGTGATATATTTTAATTAAAAGACAACACTGATTTAAGACTTATATGTTCATCATCATTGGGAAAAAGGAATTCAAAACAAGACTTTGGCACATCAAGAGTTCCCAACCATCAGTACATACATGAGCTCTCTTAGTAGTTTTGGCATAGAAGTGTGGCTTCAGTACACCATGACCTTTTTACAAGGAGACAGCATCATCAGGGAAGGGACTGGCAATCTATATTGATCAAAAGGCAATTTCACGTGGTAGCTTAACCAGTATTGAGGAAACCAAAAAAATTTCAGGTACTACATGGTTTAGAAGAATATGTTCAGCCATGAGATATGGCATCAAGTCTTGCAGACAGAGAATTTAAGAGACTTGGAAGGAAAGCAGTCAATACACAGTAATAGATGTAGTTAGAATCTAAGATATACAATGAAATACATAAAATTTGGGACACATTTTCACTGAGATCTGGGACTAATATGAATGCTTAACTGAGGAAATAAAAATGTTGGTTAAAAAGCCATTTTATTCAGCAAGTCTACACGTTTAAGACAAAATAAGAAATGAATTAGGAGTATAGTGAAAAACTAAGATCATAAGAAAGTAGATGATTCATGAAAGATGCAGGGACACGTGTGTCCTGTATCAGTCAAGGTGATATGACACAGGAGTCCAGAGAGAAGGGAGGACTTTGGAGACCCGAAAGAACCAAAAATAGCAGTAAGTATCAGTATGAATGGAGTGGGTTTCAACTGACTGACTCAAGCACAATGAAAATTTGTTAGTTTTATAGCTGGGAAATACGGGGATACAGACAGCTTCAGACTGGAATTAGCAGCTCAGAAAAACCTCAAAACACTTTCTCTCTCTATCTCCTGGCTCTGCCTTACTATATCTTGGGTATATTCAGTCAAGCTTCTCCCATGCAGTGTCAAAGCTGTTCAAACACAGTGTCAAACTTACTTCGTAACAGATTGGCAAACTCAGAAAAAAAAAAAGAAGGAGCTCTTTCCCAACAGTTTAAGCCAAAGACCAAAGGGTGACTTCATTGATTTGGCTTGACTTTTAAGCCTATCCTGGAACCCAAACATTGTGAAAAGGGAATGGGATGTTGTGATAATAATCAGCATAGATCACATTCCTTCCCCTGAAGATGAGAAATGAGCTCAACTGTGCCTTCACAGCTTGGGTGAAACATGGTCTCTAGGTGGTTTATTAACAGGAGGTGATATATTGTTACCAATAAAGGAAGAAATGATCCTTGACAGCAATAAACAATAAATATTCATCACATGCACATGTTGAAAACTTCTGGTTCACGTGACCCTAAAAGATACTATCACTAAAGTTATCGCTAACCAAAATAATTATAAAAGGGAACTATAAAATCTTAGAATTATGGTAGTGGAAAGTGTGCACATGCATGTAATGCTGTCTAATATATTGCCAATTATGAATTCAGAATCATATTTGTCCTGAAATGTCCATGATAAAATCTGAGTTTTGTTTTTTGTTTTTTGTTTTTGTTTGTTTTCCTTTTATATTTTTCATTTAGGTTGTTATTCCAAACTCTTTAGTTGTCAGTGTTAGAGAAATATATACCCATGTGTTTTGCTGTATGCCTTTGGAATATACAGAGTATTTTCCCACTCAATCAATTGATACTGGGCTTGTCCATGTGTCTTCTTTTAACCAGTGGAATTTTTACGTATCGAGGCAAGCAAATTCTTAAATGTCCTTTCAGCATCTTAGTTCCTTGTATTTCTTCCTTGTAGTATGAAAAGAACATACCTGGAGTAGTCACTGATTGAAGAAAATGAACAGACTTGACTTTACCCCACAGCCTGGAGTCAATCCCAGGTACCTGCAGCATGAACCAGTCTCCCCAAATAACCTGCAGACAAGAAAAATAAACATTTGTTGTTCTAAGTTACTGAGATCTTGAAATCATTGATTGTGCAGCATTATTGCAGCAGAAAACTAAACATTAAACTTTTTACCCTACTTGTGAGTTATAATGTACTTATCTTCAATATAGCATATTGTGTAAAAATGGTGCTGTTAAAAATAGGAAGAAAATTTTGACATGTAACATTGTTTTACAATTTAACACAATTTAACTCTTACACTGCTCAAAAATTTTTCCATATAAGTAAAATTTTAAAAATATTTTTAAAAGGCATTTTGCAGATTTTTTCCCATACTTCAGTTTAAAAACAATGTATCATGCTCCTTGCTGTCAAGCTCTTCTGAATAGGGAAGGAGAAGATGGGGGAAAGTTTTCCAGTTCCTCAGCCCATCCCACTACAACCTTAGAGAAATCTCATTGCTGGTTTTTATACAGTGAAATTCCACATAAAGTTTCAGTTTTTAAGGAGGGAGAGGAGAGAGGAGATTTTTCTGCTATATTAACATATAAGTTTGTAATCTATTCACCACACAGTCATCTTATCTAGAAAAATACAAATTTTCTCCCTATTCCTAAAAATAGTTTGTTTATATACACATATATATAGTAATTAAATCCAACTATAAATGGTTAAAAATCATAAATAATTACACTAAATTGTGCCTCCTAGGGGAAATACTCCTTTGTCCCACAGCCTAAATAATCATGTTATGAAATGCAAGTGTTTTTCTTATCACTCTTTTAATCATCCCCTTACCAGAATATGTATCAGCTTAAAAATTGTCTATTTTAATTCTTTTTTTTTTTTTCCCCTTGGAAGGATACCCTTGAGGGAGGACATGAAACATTCTTTGTCATTTGCATTCTTAAGGGTCTATACCTATAGAATACACATGATACTAATAAGTAAAAAATTTAAAAAAATATTTTCGTGCCACTTTTCAGCTTATGTGTAGGTAGAAATGATTGACAGATTTTGACATTCAGAACATTTGTTAACCTTAATTGGAAAAGTAAATAGTAGGTAGTGACTGACACTTAGAGGTTGGAAGACTATCCAGAGCCTTCTTACATATTTTCACCATTATGATGTCAATAATTACTATCACTGAAGCCACACCTTTAAATTAAGACATTATCTCCAGATTTTTAAATAATTATTAAAATTTAATTCAGTTAAAATTTTTAATTTATTTAATAAAATCTATATTAAAGGATTAACATCAACTAAATCTTTGAAACAATGAAGAGAGATAAATTCAGTTTTCTTTGAAGACTCATTTCCTCTTCTGTTTGGATAGCTTACCATCAAGCTGACACCACAGGTCTGAATAAACTCAATGGGAGAAAAGGTATTACCAGAAGCTGGACTCCAGAAGCCACATTTTTAACAAAGTCACTTATTTACTGTTCTCTCTCCATATTTATGTAACATTGTTAGGATTTGGAGAATGGGGAATTTTTACTGGAGTATTTTCAGTGGTCACCCACTCCAGGTGTGCTAGTCAAAACATAACTCCCAGTGGGACAATAAATTGTCTATAATATGTGTTTGTAACACTCCTCAGTAAACCTTCTTTTATTTTTACTATAATGGAGTTAGAATGTTTCTTGAAGGACAAACATGTTACCTTTGACATGAGTTAACAAAAAGGGAAAAAGTTTTGGGACGCCTGGGTGGCTCAGTTGGCTAAGCAGCTGCCTTCGGCTCAGGTCATGATCCCAGCGTCCTGGGATCGAGTCCCACTTCTGGCTCCTTGCTCAGCAGGGAGCCTGCTTCTCCCTCTGACTCTGTCTGCCATTCTGTCTGCCTGTGCTCGCTCTCTCCCCTCCCCCCTCTGATAAATAAATAAAATCTTAAAAAAAAAAAAGGGAAAAAGTTTTAATGAAAGGATTTTGGAGAGTAAAATCGCATAACTGCAGGATGCTCTTCTTGCTCCATAAAAATAGGAGGGTTCCAAAAAGGAAGATAAGACCAAAGACAATCATGGGGTATGCAAAGGAATTCCAAAGCAAATTTACTACTCTAGAAAGCTCTGAAATTCTATTGAAATGTCACTAGTAAAGAATAATGAAAGAATAGAGAAAGAAACTACAATTCAGAAGTTATTTTCTTCATATTCTTTTTCTTCTCCTTCCTTCTTTTCTCCTTTTAAATTGTTGATTTTAACATAAAACACTTATTACCTTTCTAAAATACAAAAAAAAAAAAATGAAGATGATTTTTCCCTACTCATTATTTGTTTTCTTAAGGAATAGCTACAGTCACAGAACACTTTGGCTTCACTGTGTTATTCCACTCACTAGAGGAAGAGGGCAACATCTTGATGTTGGGAAAGAAATACTGGGCACATGTAACTTAGCTCCTTCTTCTCTTTCCCTTGGGATTGATTCAGATATTCTGCTGATAAAGATATTCTGCTTTTTTGGTTTTTTGGTTTTTTTCTAGAGATATTTTGCTTATCTTTTTGGGAGACCTCTCAAGCTGTTGAGTGGGAATGTCTAACTAAGTCTTAGGTTCACCATTAGAAATGCCACTTGCCCATATTGGAAAGCATTTAAGTCTGCATACAGTACCTCTAAAATATTTCCGTATAGTATCTCTAAAATTAAACCTCTGTAAAATAACACTGCATTTTGCTGATACATTCACTTCCTCAGAAAAATTTCTACTGATCTATTAGTTCTTTTTTTCTACCCTTTTTAAGCTGCTTTTATTAAATGCATATACATTTCTTCATTGGTTTGTAACCTTTGAATAAAAAGAAGTCAATATACCAAATGTTTTTCCTCTCAAATGAAAATTATAGGTTAATTCTCACTGAAGTGGAATTTTACAGGATATAATTCCATATTTTAATTTTAAAACATATTAATCCTCATATATCATAGGGAAGCATTTTATATATGAACTTTCTACTACAAAGCCAGGAGTATTACAAAAATCATTAGTTCCAGATTGAGAGGCTTTGTTTGGTTTATAGTATGCTTGAGGTGCCAATTGATTGATAGTTAAATCAAGGGATCATTAAATTATTTCTGTCCCCAATGATGTTAAAATAGTAAGCAGGAAGCAGGTTGTCATTCAAAATCAATTATTTCAGCATAAGACAATAGAAGCCTGGAGTGAGGACTGTCAAATACAGGTTCATGCAAATCTGAAACAATAAAAGGACCAGCAGACCTATGAACTAGTGGACTGCAGAATTCAGTTTCATTTAAACTACATAGCTGGAAGATGGTGAGATGAGGGAAGAAAACCATAAAGGTAATATACACTAAAACTTAATAAACTAATTGTGTATTAATATAATGAGTGATAGTTTCTAGAATTTCATTATCTTGTACAGACAGTGATATCCTTTATATTCAGAAATGTCATTGCTGGTATCAATATATCAAACCTAATAGGAAAGTCTTGACAGAAAAACATATTCTGTTTTTAGTCTTACTCTACCTTTCCAACCTATGTTCCATTAGTATCCTAAAAGTCCTTCTCTCCAGAACTAATCAAGTAATCTATTCCCTGCCATGAAGTCTCATTCCTTTGTGTTTCTGTCATTCCCTTTTTCTTCTTGGAATATCCCTGACTCTTTTCTCTTCCTTATAAATTTTTCTTAGCCATATCAAGACCTTCCTTTTCCATAAATCTGTCTCAGACCATTTCAGCACATGCATTATCTCCTTCATTTGAAATCAAACAACCTATTATCCATACTTTGTTTTGCATAACTTTAAATATTTTCCTCTAATTTCATTAATGTATCATGTAGTTATATTTTGTTTTCCAAACTATACTTTGTATTTAAATACGGATAACATATTTCAAAGTACTAAGAGTGCTGTATATTTAATATGTTGGATTGGTTGATGTACATTTTTATCATAATATACAGATTTGTTTAATCTTTACTTATAGCTCTTATAGCACATTTAAGATTGTAATATACAAAGCTGAGGCTGAAGTCTCTGATAGAGGAATTTCTACAGATCTTGTATCAGACCTAGAACTGAATTAGAAACACTATACAGAGACAAGATGGCAGAGAAGTATGAGAAGGCGCTGTTTCAACCTGTCCCCTAAAGTGAGCTGATTACCTACCAAAGAACTCTGATCATCCATGAAATCAGACTGAGATTAGAATTATACACTTCTGGATCTCTATGGGGGCAGAAGATGCCAGTGACAAGTAAAGCAGAGTGGGAACATTAGACTGAAGATAAACAAAAGGGAGGGAGAACCACCAGAAGTGACCCATTGGAAAGTAATACCCCAATATGAGAGTGCCCTGTGTAGGGGACCAGCATTAACTTGGAGTCTGGTTGAAAGAACTCAAAAAGAGCAAAAGATTGTAAGGGGAAATTGGTGGTATTGGGTGGTTAGGGACAGGAACTTAAGCCCACAGACCCAGGATGGCCACCAACATCAGGGAACCAGAGAGCACAGCAAAGAAGCGAGGTCTTGGTCCCTGAGCCACCGGCGCACCTGAGAGCATCTGGGTAGTGACGCCCGTGAGAGTGAGGGAGTCTGCTGTGGACATCAGCTGGCAGAAACACAGCCTTTGGCACTCTGCACACACACTGCACGACTGGGGTCTGAGTTGTGTCCTACACCCTCCCCTGAGAGAGGTCTGTGCAGGTGCCAGCCAGCACTCTCTAGGACCTGGAGACTCTGAGTACTCTCAGCCCAGGCCAGAGTGAAAATCTCAGTGCACTATCTCTGCCTGGGACCTCTCTGGTGGTCTGGAGCTGCCCATACAGCCATAGCTAGTGTTTCTCATGCTTTTGGGTACAAGCAAGAGTTCCTATGACCCCAGAGACCATGAGTGGGGATGTGCTCTGCCAGCAGCAGGGGGGAATTTATGAGCTCTGGAGCACCCAGAGGGGAACAGACTGAGTCTTCTTTCTGAGATGGAGGTCTGGGTGCAGTTTGCTTTCATCTAAACTTCCAAAGAACTCCCAAAAGCCGCCATGGGGACAAAAAACAAGCTAACAAACAAACAAAACCTCCAGAGAACAAAAGCCTGAAAAACCAGTTTCCTCAGAACCCAGCCCTTTGATGGGGGCAAGAGGACTCAACTCTAGCAAGACTCCCTGAAAAACCCTGTGGCAGGCCCCTCTCCCAGAAAGCCAGCAAAAAAAAAAAAAAAAAAAAAAACCCTAGAGGACAACCACCATTACTTCATAGATACAACTTTTATTTTGAATTCATTCCTGCTATTCTGGTTCTTTTCATTTTTTTTTAATATAACTTTTTTAGCTATTTACCATCACAATGAAATGTTCATACATCAAATTCCATAATAACCTTTTAACCTGAACTTTTCTGATACATATAGCTTTGTTTTTCTTTTTTATTTATTTTTTTTTATTTTTAAGATTTTATTTATTTATTTTACAGAGAGAGATCACAAGTAGACAGAGAGGCAGGCAGCGAGAGAGAGGGAGGGAAGCAGGCTCCCCACTGAGCAGAGAGCCCGACGAGGGACTCGATCCCAGGACCCTGGGACCATGATCTGAGACGAAGGCAGCGGCTTAACCCACTGAGCCACCCAGGCGCCCTTCTTTTTCATTTCTATTTTTTAAATTTTTTTTCATTTAACTTTTTAAAATATCCATATAGAGATAAGTTTCAAAGTAATCCCCTTTTCCCAGTCAATGCTACCTCTATAGGTAAACAGTTTTAATACCCCTTTATCTCAGGAAAGTTCAGTCCTTTAACAAGATATCAAGATACATCCAGGAAGAATCAAAATAACCTTCCTCACCCACACTGAGAATTTATAACCACCTTCCCATCTTTTTCTTATGTCAGTGTTTCTGTGTATTTGTTTTTGTTCTGGTAGTATATAAATCTTATACTTGGGGTTCATTTTGATGGGTGCTTTTTAAAATTTATTTAGTTATTTTTTCTCTTCCATCTACATTTGTCAGTCCTTCTGCTTGTCTGTTTTTGTTTGTATACTTCATAAATCTTACCTTTGTGGCCCATTTGGTCTGGGCCTTCTCTTTTATTTTATCTTTATTTTTTCCCCTATCGCTCTCTCTTTTTTTTTTTTTTCTTTTTTTTTTCTTTTTTGGTGGGGACTCTCAATTGCTCAGAAGTGTTCCAGAGTGCACTTTGCCTGCAAAGTTGATACGTTCAGCTATACCTCCATTCAGCCATCTCTCATCAAAATGACTAGGAGGAGAAATGTCCAACAGAAGAAAAATTCAGAGACTGGGCCCTCTCCATCAGAGCTATTGGATGTGGACATAGACAGTATGTCGGAAAGGGAATTCGGCTAACAATTATCCACGCAATAACTAGGTTGGAGAAAGCCTTTGATTATAAAATGGAGTTGATTAGGGAAGAAGTGGAAGCCACCAGGCATAGTGTTAACAATACGCTCAATGAGTTCCAATCTAATCTAAATTCTCTAAAAGCTAGGGTAACCAAGCAGAAGATAGAATTAATGACCTGAAGGACAAAGGGATCAGGAGGAAGCCTGGAACAAACAGCTTAGAAGGCCTGAAAAAAGAATTAGGGAAATAAGTGATGCCATGAAACATTCCATCAGAATTATTGGAATCCCTGAGGAGGAGGAGAAAGAAAGAAGAATAGAAGATATAATTGAACAAATTCTCCATGAAAACTTTCCCAATCTGGCAAATGGAACCAGCATTCATGTGGTAGAGGCAGAAAGGTCTCCCCCCCAATATCATAGAATCTAGAAGGACCTTAAGACACCTTATTGTGAAAATGATGAATCATAATTTTAAACAGGAGCTCCTGAAAGCAGGTAGGAGGAAGAAATCCCTTACCTACAGAGGAAAGCCCAAAAGAATAATGTCAGACCTGTCCACAGAAACCTGACAAGCCAGAAAGGGCTGGAAAGATATATTCAGGGCATTAAATGAGAAGAACATACAGCCAAAAATACTTTATCCAGCAAGACTGACATTCAAAATGGATGGAGAGATAAAGAGCTTCCAAGACCGGCAGGGTTTAAAAGAGTATGTGACCACCAAGCCAACACTGCAAGAAATATTAAGGGGGGGGGGGGTTTCTATAAAAGAGGGGAAAAAAAAACCCATGGAATATCATTGAACAGAAATGTATGGAGACAATCTATAGAAACAAAGATTTCACAGATAACACAATGTCAATAAAAACGTATCTCTCAATAATCACTCTCAACATGAATGCCCTAAATGTGCCCATAAAATGACACAGGGTTGAAGATTGAATAAAACGACAGGACCTATCTATGTGTTGTCTATAAGAGACCCATTTTGAACCTAAGGATACACCCACACTGAAAGTGAAGGGATGGAGAAGCATCTTTCATGCCAATGGGCCTCAAAAAAAGGCTGGGGTAGCTATTCTCGTATCAGACAAATTAGATTTTAAACTAAAGACTAGTCAGAGATACAGAAGGACACTACATCATTCTTAAAGGGACTATCCACCAAGATGATCTAACAATTGTAAATATCTATGCCCCCAATATGGGAGCAGCCAATTACATAAGAAAACTGTTAATCAAGATAAAGAGTCATATTGATATGAATACACTAATCATTGGAGATCTTAACATGCCTCTCTCAGAAATAGACAGATCACTGAAGCATAAAATCAATAAAGAAACAAGAGCATTGAATGACACATTGGATGGACCTCATACAGAACATTCCACCCTAAAATAAAAGAATACTCGTTCTTCTCGAGTACACATGGAAACTTCTCCAGAATAGACCACATACTGGGTCACAAATCAGGGCTCAACCAATACCAAGAGATGGTATATTCTCAGATCACAATGCTTTGAAACTGAAGGTCTACCACAAGGAAAAGTATGGAAGGAATTTAAGCACTTGGAAGCTAAAGACCACCTTGCTTAAGAATATTTGGATCAACCAGGAAATCAAAGAAGAACTTAAACAATTCATAGAAACCGATGAGAATGAAGACACTTGTGTCCAAAACCTATGGGATACAGCAAAGTTGGTCCTAAGGGGGGAATACGTAGTCATGCAAGCATCCCTCAAAAAAAATGAAAAGTCCAGAATACACCAGCTCTCTCTACACCTTAAAGACCTGGAAAATCAACAACAAATTTAGCGAACTCCACACACAATAAGGGAAATAATCAAGATTAGAGCAGAAATCAATGAGATAGAAACTAGAGATACAGTAGAACACATCAAAAATTATTGATTTTTCAAAAGAATCAATAAGATTGATAAACAATTGGCCAAACTAATCCAAAAGAAAAGAGAGAAGGCCCAAATTAATAAAATTATGAACGAAAAGGGACAGATCACAACTAACACCAAGAAAATAGAAACAATCATCAAAAATTATTATCAACAGTTATGTGCCAATAAGTTAAGCAATCTAGATGAAATGGATTCACTCCTGGAAAACTATAAACTTCCAAAATTGAACCAGGAAGAAATTGACAACCTGAATAGACCAATATCTAGTAATGAGATTGAAGCAGTTATCAAAAACTTCCCAAAAAACAAAAGCCCAGTACCTGATGGATTCCCTGAGGAATTCTACCAAACTTTCAAAGAAGAAATAACACCTATTCTCCTGAATCTGTTTCAAAAATTGAATCAGAAAGAAAACATCCAGAATCTTTTTATGAAGCCAGCATTACCCTGATCTCCAAACCAGAGAAAGATCCCACCCAAAAGGAGAATTTCATACAGATATCCCTGATAAATATGGATGCTAAGATTCTCAACAAGATCCTAGCTAATAGGATCCAAAAGCACATTAAAAAGATGATCCACTATGACCAGGTAGGATTCATCCCTGGGTTTCAACATCACAAATCAATCAATGTGACAGAACAAATCAATAAGAGAAGAGAGAAGAATCGCATGGTCCTCTAAGTTGATGCAGAAAAAGCATTTGACAAAATCCAGCATCCGTTCCTGATTAAAATGTTTCAAAGTATAGGGATAGAGGGAACATTCCTATCTATGAAAACATAGATTTTTTTCTATGTTTTTTCTATTTTTTTCTATGCTTTTTCTATGTTTTTCATAGATAGGAGCATTCCTATCTATGAAATAGATAGGAATGCTCCTATCTATGAAAAACCCACATAAATATCATCCTCAATGGGAGAAAGCTCATGCCTTCCCGTCGAGATCAGGAACATGACAAGGATGCCCACTCTAACCAGTTTTGTTCAACATAGTATTAGAAGTCCTAGCAACAACAATCAGACAACAAAGAGAAATAAAAGGTATTCAAATCAGCAATGAAGAAGTCAAATTCTCTCTCTTTGCAGATGACATAATACTTTATATGCAGAACCCAGAAGACTCTACCCCCAAACTACTAGAACTCATATAGCAATTCAGTAATGTGGCAGGTTACAAAGTCAATGCACAGAAATCAGTTGTTTTCTTATACACTAACAATGAAAATACAGGAATGGAAATTAGAGAATTGATTCCATTTACTATAGCACCAAGAACCATAAGATACCTGGGAATAAACCTATCCAAAGAAGTAAAGTATCTGTACTTGAGGAACTACAGAACACTCTTAAAGAAATCGAAGAAGACACAGAAAGATGGACGACCATTCCATGCTCATGGATTGGAAGAATAAACATTGTTAAAATGTCTATACTGCCTAGAGCCATCCATACTTTGAATGCTGGTCTGATCAAAATTCGACCAGCTTTTTTCAAAGTACTGGAGCAAACAATCCTGAAATTTGTATGGAATCAGTAGATTCCCCAATTGCTAAGGAAATGTTGAAAAAGAAAACAAAACTGGGGGAATCATGTTGCCTGATTTCAAGCTTTACTACAAAGCTGTGATCACCAAGCATAGTACTGGCATAAAAACAGACACATAGACCAGTGGAACAGAGTAGAGGGCCCAGATATGAACCCTCAGCTCTATGGCCAAATAATCTTCAACAATGCAGGAAAAAATATGCAGTGGAAAAAAGACAGTCTCTGCAATAAATGGTGCTGGGAAAATTGGACAGCTATATGTAGAAGAATGAAACTCAACCATTCTCTTACACCATACACAAAGATAAACTTGAAATGGATAAAAGACCACAACGTGAAGCAGGAATCCATCAGAATCATAGAGGAGAACATAGGCAGTAACCTCTTTGATATCAGCCACAGCAACATCTTTCAAGATATGTCTCCAAAGGCAAAGGAAACAAAAGCAAAAATGAATTTTTGGGACTTCATCAAGATCAAAATCCTCTGCACAGCAAAGGAAACAGTCAACAAAACAAAGAGGCAACCCACGGAATGGGAGAAGATATTCTCGAATGACAGTACAAACAAAAGGCTGATATCCAGGATCTATAAAGAACTGAAACTCAACACACATAAAACAGATAATCACATCCAAAAATGGACAGAAGACATGAACAGGCACTTCTCCAATGAAAACATACAAATAGCTAACAGAAACATGAAAAAATGTTTTCATCACTAGCCATCAAGGAGATTCAAATCAAAACCACATTGAGATACCACCTTACACCAGTTAGAATGGCCAAAATTAACAAGATAATGTGTGTTGGAGAGGATGTGGAGAAAGGGGAACCCTCTTACACTGTTGGGAATGCAAGTTGATACAGCCACTTTGGAAAACAATGTGGAGATTCCTTAAGAAATTAAAAATAGAGCTTCCCTGTGACCCTGCAATTACACTGCTGGTTATTTACCCTGAAGATACATATGGAGTGAAAAGAAGGGCCATCTATACCCCAATGTTCATAGCAGAAATGGCCACAGTCACCAAACTGTGGAAAGAACCAAGATGCCCTTCAACAGGCAAATGGATAAGGAAGATGTGGTCCATATACACTATGGAGTATTATGCCTCCATCAGAAAGGATGAATACCCAACCCAACTTTTGTATCAACATGGACGGGACTGGAAGAGATTATTCTGAGTGAAATAAGTCAAGCAGAGAGAATCAATTATCATATGGTTTCACTTATTTGTGGAGCATAAGAAATAACACAGGGGACTTGGGGAGATGGAGAGGAGTACATCATTGATTTTTGATGTAGTGTTCCAAGATTCATTGTTTATGTGTATCACCCAGTGCCTCATGCAATATGTACCCTCCTTTATGCCCATCACTGGACCAACCCATCTCCTACCCCCTCCCCTCTAAAACCCTCGGTTTGTTTCTCTGAGTCCACAGTGTCTCCTGGCTTGTCTCCCCATCCAATTTTCCCCCTTTATTTTTTTATTGTTCCCTTCTTCTCTTAATGTCCTCCATGCTATTCCTTATGCTCCACAAGTAAGTGAAACCATATGATAATTGGCTTTCTCTGCTTGACTTATTTCACTCGGCATAATCTCCTCCAGTCCCATCCATGTTGATGAAAAGTTGGGTATTCATCATTTCTGATCGCTGAGTAATATTCCATTGTATATATGGACCACATCTTCAGCCATTCATCTGCTGAAGGACATCTTGTCTCTTTTCACAGTTTGGCTACTGTGGACATTGCTGCTATGAACACTGGGGTGTACACGGACCTTCTTTTCACTACATCTGTATCTTTGGGCTAAATACCCAGTAGCACAATTGCTGGTTCATAGGATAACTCTATTTTTATTTTTTTTTTTGAGACACCTCCACACTGTTTTCCAAAGTAGCTGCACCAACTTGCATTCCCAGCAACAGTGTAAGAGTGTTCCCCTTTCTTACATCCTCTCCAATTGTTGTTTCTTGCCTTGTTAACTTTTGCTATTCTAACTGGTGTAATTTTTGGTGGTATCTCAATATGATTTTGACTTGAATTTCCCTGATGATTAATGATGATGAACATTTTTTCATGTGTCTGTTAGCCATTTGTATGTCTTCATTAGAGAAATGTCTGTTCATGTCTTCGGCCCATTTTTTTTACTTTATTATCTGTTTTTTGGGTGTTGAATTTGAGAAGATCTTTATAGATCTTGGATATCAGCACTTTGTAGCGCTATTTGCAAATATTTTCTCCCATTCCATGGGTTGCCTCTTTGTTTTGCTGACTGTTTCCTTTACAATGTAGAAGGTTTTTAATCTCGATGAAGTCCCAAAAATTCATTTTTGCTTTTGTTTTCCTTGTTTTTGGAGATGGGTCTTGAAAGAATTTGCTCTAGCCAATGTTAAAAATGTTACTGCCTATGTTCTCCTCTAGGATTTTGATGTCTTCATGTCTCAATTGAGATATTTTATTCACTTAGTGTTTATCTTTTGTATGGTATAAGAGAATGTTCCAGTTTCATTCTGTATATAGCCGTCCAATTTTCCCAGTACCATTTATTGAAGAGACTGTTCCCCAATCTTCCTCCCCGCTGCCACTGGATATTTTTTTCTCTGCTTTGTCAAAGATTATTTGACCATAGAATTGAGGGTCCATATCTGAGCTCTCTTTTGTGTTCCAAAGGTCTTTGTGTCTGTTTTTGTGCCAGTAAAATGCTCTCTTGGTGATCACAGCTTTGTAATAAAGCTTGAAATCAGGCAACATGATGCCCCAGCTTTGTTTTTCTTTTCAACATTCCCTTGTTGATTCAGGGTCTTTTCTGGTTCCATACAAATTTCAGGATTGTTTAAGCCAGCACTTTGAAAAATGCCGATGGAATTTTGATTGGGAAGACATTAAAAGTATAGATTGCTCTAGGAAGCACAAACGTTTTTACAATGTTTATTCTTCCAATCCTTGAGCATGGGATGTTTTTCCATCTTTTTGTGTCTTCTTCAATTTCTTTCATCAGATCCTTTACCTTTTTGGTTAGGTTTATTCCAAAGTATCTTATGGTTTTTGGTGTTATAAATGGAATTGATTTTCTAATTTCCATTTCTCTAGTTTCATTGTTTGTGTATAAGAAAGCAACTGATTTCTGTACATTGACCTTGTATCCTGCCACATTACTGAATTGCTGTATGAATTGCTATAGTAATTTTGGGGCAGAGCCTTTTAGGTTTTCCATATAAAGTATCATGTCATCTGAGAAGAGAGAATTTGACTTCTTCATAGCCAATTTGAATACATTTTACTTTTTTTTTCTTTTTTGGTCTTATTGTTTTTGTTAGGACTTCTAGTAGTATGTTGAACAATAGTGGCAAGAATGGGCATCCTTGTCATGTTCCTGATCTCAGTGGGAAGGCTCTCAGCTTTTTCCTTTGAGAATGATATTTGCTGTGGGTTTTTCATAGATGAATTTTATGAAATTGAGGAATGTTTCCTCTATCCCTATGCTCTGAAGGGTTTTTATCAGGAAAGGATGCTGAATTTTGTCAAATGCTTTTTCTGCATCAATTGAGAGGGCCATGAGGTTCTTCTCTCTTCTATTAATTTGTTTCTATCACATTGATAGATTTGTGATTGTTGAACTACACTTGCATCCCAAGGATAAATCCCACCTGGTCATGGTGGATAATCTTTTTAATGGACTGTTGTGTCCTATTATCTAGGATCTCATTGAGAATCTTGGCATCCGTATTCATCAGGGATATTTGTCTGAAATTCTCCTTTTTGATGGGGTCTTTGCCTGGTTTTGAGATCAAGGTAATACTGTCCTCAGAGAAAGAGTCTGGAATTTTTCCTTCTGTTTCTACTTTTTGAAACAGTTTCAGGAGAATATTTATTATATCTTCTTTGAATGTCGTAAAATTCGCCAGGGAATCCGTCAGGTCCTGGACTCTTGTTTTGGGGGGAGGCTTTTGATCACTACTTCAATCTTGTTATCAACTATTGGTCTATTCAGGTTGTCAATTTATTCCTGATTCAGTTTTGGAAGTTTGGAAGTTTAGAGGTTTCCAGGAATGCATCCATTTCTGTTCGATGTTGAATGCATCATGTATTCTACTATAGCTCTAGTTTCTATGTCATTGATCTCTGCTCTAGTCTTGATTATTTATTTCCCTCCTTGTGTGTGGGGTTGGCTTAATTTTTTGTTGATTCTCTAGTTCTTTAAGGTGTAAAGAGAGCTGGTGTATTCTGGGTTTTTCAATTTCTTTTGAGAGAGGCTTGGATGGCTATGTATTTCCCCCTTAGGACGACCTTTGCCATATCCCATAGGTTTTGGACTGAAGTGTCTTCATTCTCGTTGGTTTCCATGAATTGTTTAAGTCCTTTGAATTCCTGGTTGATCCAAACATTCTTAAGCAAGGTGGTCTTTAGCTTCCAAGTGTTTGAATTCCTTCCATACTTTTTCTGCTGGATGAATTCCAATTTCAAAGCATTATGGTCTGAGAATATGCAGGGAATAATCTCCATCTTTAGGTATTGGTTGAGCCCTGATATGTGACCCAGTATATGGTCTATTCTGGAGAAGGTTCCATTCACACTTGAGAAGAATGAGTATTCTGTTGTTTTAGGGTGGAATGTTCTGTATATATCTATAAAGTCCTTCTCTTCCATCATGTCGTTCAATGCTCATTTCTTTTTTGATTTTCTGCTTGGATGAAAGTGGCATGTTAAGATCCCCTACTACTAATGTATTCATATCAATATGACTCTTTATCCTCATTAACAGTTGGCTTATGTATTTGGCTGCTCCCATATTGGGGGCATAAATATTTATAATTGTTAGATATTCTTGGTGGATAGTCCCTTTAAGAATGATGTAGTGTCCTTCTGTATCTCTGACTACAGTCTTTAGTTTAAAATCTCATTTATTTGATAATGAGAATCGCTGCCCCAGCCTTCTTTTGAGACCCATTGGCATGAAAGATGCTTCTCCATCCCTTCACTTTCAGTGTGGGTGTATCCTTAGGTTCAAAATGAGTCTCTTGTAGACAACATATGGATGGGTCCTATTGTTTTATCTAATCTGCAACCCTGTGTCATTTTATGGGCACATTTAGGGCATTCATGTTGAGAGTGATTATTGAGAGATATGTTTTTATTCACATTGTGTTACCTGTGAAATCTGTTTCTATAGATTGTCTCCATACATTTCTGTTCAATGATATTCCTTGGTTATTTTTCCCTCTTTTATAGAACTCCCCCCTCCTTAATATTTCTTGCAGTGTTGGCTTGGTGGTCACATACTCTTTTAAACCCTGCCGGTCTTGGAAGCTCTTTATCTCTCCATCCATTTTGAATGTCAGTCTTGCTGCATGTTCTTCTCATTTAGTGCCCTGAATATATCTTTCCAGCCCTTTCTGGCTTGTCAGGTTTCTGTGGACAGGTCTGACGTTATGCTGGTGGACCTTCCTTTGTAAAGAAGGAAAAAGGAAGGAATCTCTTCCCCTTAGCTGCTCTCAGGAGCTCTTGTCTAAAATTATGATTCATCAATATCACAATCAAGTGTCTCAAGGTCTTTCTAGATTCATTGATCTTGAGGGAGTGATCTTTCTGCCTCTAGCACCCTAACACTGGCTGCATTCCCCAGATGGGAAAATTTTCATGGAGAATTTGTTCAACATATCTTCTAGTCTTCTTTCTTTCTCCTTCCCCTCAGGGATTCCAATAATTCTGACATTGGAAAGTTTCATGGCATCATTTATTTCCTAATTCTGTTTTCTTGGTTTCTAAGCTGTTTCTCCCATGCCTCCTCCTGATCCTTTTTCTCTATCAGTTTGTCCTCTAGATCACTAATTCTGCTTCAGTTATCCTAGCTGCTAGAGAATTTATATTAGATTGGCTCTTATTGATAGCATTTTTAACTTCTTCCTGGTGAGCTTTCTCTTCAGCCCTTAGAGATCTATGTCGTCACTAATGGTTTTCTCCAACCTAGCCATTGCCTGGGTAATTGTTACCCTGAATTCCCTTTCCAACATACTGTTTATGTCTATATCCAATATTTCTGATGGAGAGGGCACAGTCTCTAAATTTTTCCTCTATTGAGTGTTCCTTCTCCCAGTCATTTTGGTGAGAGTTAATTGAGGGGATGTGTAGCTGAATATATCAACCATGATCCAGGGAAGTGCACCCTGGAATGCTTCTGAGCAATCAGAAGTCACCACTAAAAGGAAAGAAAAAAAGAGAGAGAGAGAGAAAGGGAGAGATAAAAAAGAATTGAAGACCCAGCCAAAATGGACCCCAAAGGTAAGATTTATAAGCTCTACAAACAAAAATGGACAAATAAAAAGACTGACAAAAGTAAACGTCAAGAAAAAAAAAAATTTAAAGAACCCATACAAAATGAACCTCAAGGATAAGATTTATATAATACCAGAACAAAAACAAATATGCAGAAACACTGACAGAAGGAAAAGATGGGAGGGTGGTTATAAATCCTTGATGTGGGGGAGGATGGCTATTTGTATCTTGATATCTTTGTTAAAGGACTCAACTTTCCAGTGACAAAGGGAGATTAAAACTGGTTTATATATAGGGGTAATACTGTTTAGGGACAGAGGATTACCTTGAAGCACATATCTATATGTATATTTAAAAAAATAGAAAAGAGGGACGCCTGGGTGGCTCAGTGGGTTAAGCCTCTGCCTTTGGCTCAGGTCATGATCTCAGGGTCCTGGGATCGAGTCCCACATCGCGTTCTCTGCTCAGCAGGGAGCCTGTTCCCTCTCTTTCTCTCTCTGCCTGCCTCTCTGCCTCCTTGTGATCTCTGCCTGTCAAATAAATAAATAAAATCTTTTAAAAAAATAGAAAAGAAAAAGAAAAACACAGGCATATGTATGAAAAAAGTTCAAGTTAAAAGGTTATTACAGAATATGTTGTATTGAAACTCTAGTTGTAATGGTAAGTAAGTTAAAAAAAATTAAACAGAATAAGAATAGTGAGAATGAATTAAAAATAACAATTATAGCCATGAAATATACAGACATGTTTTAGGGTAATACTAGGAGCTTAATATTTTGTTTTCCCCTGATATTGGGGTTGTACAGTTTTATGGTGACACCGTAGTGGTTGTCCTCTCATTCTTTTGGCTGGCTTTCTAGGGAAGGGGCCTGCCATATTGTTTTTCAGTCAGTCTTGCTTGGGTTGAGTCCTCTTGCTCCCTATCAAGGGGCTGAGCTCTGTGGAAACCAATTTCTCAGGCTTTTGTTCTCTGGAGGTTTTTGTTCTTTGGCAGCTTTTTGCAGCTTGTTGGAGCTTTAGTGGAAAGCAAACTGTGCCCAAAGCCCCTGTCTCAGAGAGAAGCCTCTGTCCGCTCCTCTCTGGATTGTCCAGAACACACAGATTCTCCCTCTGCAAACTCCGCTGAATCATGCAACCTCCCACAGGCACTGAACATCCCCAGCCACTGTCTCAGGGGTTCCCCAAAGTGCCCGCTTGTCTCTGCACCTCTGTGCCACTAGAACTATGAGTGATATTGGTTCAAAGAGCCCACTTCTGGTGGTTGCCTTTGCCAGGACTGCTGTCTGGGGTCCAGACCTCATGGCTTCACAGGTCATTGTCTGCTGAGAGATCATGACCAGAGATAGTGTGCTGAGTTCTTTCAAGCCCGGGTTGAGAGTGTCCAGACTCTTGGCAGGTCCTAGAGACAGATGGCTAGCACCCTCATGAAACTCTCTCAGGCATGGGTGGGGAGCAAAATTCAGAGCCTGGTCACGCAGTGCACACAGAGCACAGAAGATTGTATCTCTAGAGAGTGCAGGCTGGCACCCACCTCAGACTCCCTCATGCAGGGGCGGGGGTGTTCCTAGCTGAGTGGTGGTACAAGCCACACAACCTAGGGGGCTCTAGGACCAAGAACTGCAGGCTCTGCCACCATATTCTCTCTGGCATAGGTGGTTGCCGGCAGTGGCCGTCCTGGGTCCATGGCCTTAGGCCTGTTCCTATGACCTCCTGATTCCACCAGTTGCTCCTTAAGATCTTTTGCTCTTTTTGAGTGCTTTTAACCAGACTCCAAGTTAATGCTGGTCCCCAATCACAGGGACTTTCATATTGGGGTATTACTTTCCAATAGGTTGGTTCAGGTGGCCCCTCCACCTCCTCTTCATCTTCCAATATCAGTTCAATCATTCTTACTTTGCTTTACCTCTCCACAGGTGTCTTCTGACTCCGTAGAGATCCAGAAGTGTATAAGACCATCTCAGGCTGATGTCATGGGTGTTCAGTGTTCTGGTAGATAATTAATTCACTTTAGGGGACAAGTTGAAACAGTGTCTCCTCCTTCTCCGCCATCTTGACAGTCCTCCTCTTTTAACGTTTTTTTAACTATTATATCTTATCAACACCTTTTAAAAAAACCTTTTTAAATGTTCATTGTTATAGTCACATTTTATCCCTTCATTGTATTTAACTTCATTTTTTGTATACATATAGGTTCTTTTTCTTTAAGATTTTGGGATGTATTTCTTCTAATAGATCAAAATACACCCTAAATCTAGATCCAGCCTGAACACATTCTCTCTCTTTTTTTTTCTTCTTTTTCCAACCAACTTATCTTATCAATACCTTTTTTAGAATCTTTTTCATTCTCATCTTTAAAGTCATATTCCAGGGCGCCTGGGTGGGTCAGTGGGTTAAACCTCTGCCTTCAGTTTGGGTCATGGTCTCAGGGTCCTGGGATCAAGCCCCACAATGGGCTCTCTGCTTGGTGGGGAGCCTGCTTCCCCCTCTCTCTCTGCCTGCCTCTCTGTCTACTTGTGGTGTCTCTCTCTGCAAATAAATAAATAAAATCTTTAAAAAAAATAAAAAAATAAAGTCATATTCCATCCCTTCATCACATTTACCCTTATTTTTGCATATACATATAAGTTTTTCTTTCTTTAAAATTTTGGGAGGTAGTTTCTTCTAAGACACCAGAATACACCCAAAATCAAGTGGGTGGCTCTGCTTTATTCACCAGTCTAATATATATATTTTATATATATAATATAAAAATAAAAATATTTTTATCTTATATAAAATTTAATATAAATTATAAAATTTTTTATATGAAATAAATTTTATATAAAATAAAAAATAAAAATATAAAAATAAAAAATAAAATATATATTTTTTATTTTTTATTTTAATTTTCCCCCTGTCTTCATCCCCCCAATCCCCGGTGGTTAGCATATATTTTTCTGAGGTCTTTGTCACCCTTTTAGTATTTTAGTATCTTAATCTCTCATTCATATATTCTTACCTGGATAAAATGACAAAGTGGAAAAACTTATGACAAAAAAAAAAAAAGGAACAAGAGGCAGTACCAACAGCCAGGGACCTAAGCAATATGGACATTGGTAATACATCAGAACTAGAATTCAGAATAATGATTACCAACATGCTAGCTGGGCTGCAAAATGGCATGGAGAATCCCTTTCTGGAGAAATAAAAGAACTAAAATCTAACCAAGTTAAAAATCAAAAAAGCTATTAATGATGTTTAATCAAAAATGGAGGCTCAGGGTGCCTGGGTGGCTCAGAGGGTTAAAAGCCTCTGCCTTCAGCTCAGGTCATGATCTCAGTGTTCTGGGATCGAGCTCCTCATCAGGCTCTCTGCTCAGCAGGGAGCCTGCTTCTTCCCCTCTCTCTTTGCCTGCCTCTCTGCCTACTTGTGATCTGTCTGTTAAGTAAATCAATAGAATATTTTTAAAAAATGGAGGCTCTAGAAGTAAGTCAATCAGAGAAAGACAATCATCATATGATCATCTTGATATGAGGAATTTGAAAGGCAAAGTGGGCATTTGGGGGTAGGGAAGGAAAAAATGAAACAAGATGGGATCAGGAGGGAGACAAACCATAAGAGACTCTTAATCTCACAAATAAACTGAGTGTTGCTAGGGGAAGGGGTGTACGGAGAAGGTAGTTGGGATATGGACCTTGGTGAAGGTATGTACTATGGTGAGTGCTGTGAAGTTTGTAAGCCTGATGATTCACAGACCTGTACCCCTGGGGCTAATAATACATTATATGTTAATTTAAAAAAGAACTCAATCAGAAGAGGAAAGAATTAGAAAGAACTCAAATACATGGAGGCTAAAGAGAATCCTACTAAAGAATGAATGGGCCACCCAGGAAATAAAAGAAGAATTGACTAAAGTCATGGAAACAAATGAAAATGAAAACACAAATATTCAAAATCTGTAGGACACAGCAAAGGCAGTCCTGAGAGGAAAGTGTATAGCTATACAAGCCTTTCTCAAGAAACAAGAAAGGTATCAAGTACATAGCCTAACCTTACATCTAAAGGACCTGGAGAAAGAATAGCAAAGAAAGCCTAGACCCAGCAGGAGAAGAGAGATCATAAAGATCAGAGCAGAAATCAGTGAAATAGAAACCAAAAGAACAGTGGAACAAATCAACAAAACTTGGAGCTGGTTCTTTGAAAGAATAAATAATATTGATAAACCCCTGGCAAGATTTATCAAAAAGACAAGAGAAAGACCCAAATAAATAAAATCATGAATGAAAGAAGAAAGATCGTAGCCAACACCAAAGAAATACAAACAATTATAAGAACATATTATGAGCAACTATATGCCTGCAAATTTGACAATCTGGAAGAAATGAATACATTCCTAGAGACATATTAACTACCACAACTGAACCAGGAAGAAATAGAAAACCTGAACACACTCATAACTCAGTAAGGGGATTGAAGCAGTCATCAAAAATCTTCCAAAAACAAGATCCCAGGGCCAGACGGCTTCCCAGGGGAATTTTACCAAGTACTTCAAGAATTAATACCTATTCTCCTGAAACTGTTCCAAAAAATTAGAAATGGGAGGAAAACTTCCAAACTCATTTTATGAGCCCAGCATTACCTTGATCCCAAAACCAGACAAAGACCCCATTAAAAAAGAGAATTACAGACTAATATCCTTGATGAACACAGATGCAAAAATTCTCACCAAAATCCTAGCTAAAAGGACCCAGCAGTACATTAAAAGGATTATTCACCTCTACCAAGTGGGATTTGGGCTGCTAGTTTGGTTCAACATCCCCAAATCAATCATTATGATACAATAAAAGAAAGAACAAGAACCATATGATACTCTCAATGGAGGCTAAAACAATGCAGCATCCTTTCTTGATCAAAACTCTTCAAAGTGTAGGGATAGAGGGCACATACCTCAATACCATCAAAGCCATCTATGAAAAACCCACAGTGAATATCATTCTCAATAGAGAATAACTAAGAGCTTTTCTCCTAAGGTCAGGAACACAGCAAGGATGTCCAGTATCACCACTGCTATTCAATGTAGTACTAGAAGTCCTAGCCTCGGGATTCAGACAACAAAAAGAAATAAAAGGGATCCGAATCAGCAAAGAAGTTAAACTCTCACTATTTGCAGATGATATGATATTTTATGTGGAAAACCCAAAAGACCACACTCCAAATCTGCTAGAACTTGTACAGTAATTCAGTTAAGTGTCAGATATAAAATTAATGCACATAAATCAGTTGCATTTCTATACACCAACAACAAGACAGAAGAAAGAGAAATTAAGGAGTCAATCCCATTTACAATTGCACCCCAAACCATAAGATACCTAGGAATAAAGGAATAAACCTAACCAAAGAGGCAAAGAATCTGTACCCAGAAACCTATAAAGTATTCATGAAAGAAGCTGAGGAAGACACAAATAAATGGAAAAGTTTCCCATGCTCCTGGATTGAAAAAACAAATATTATGAAAATGTCTATGCTACCTAAAGCAATCTACACACTTAATGCAATCCCTATCAAAATATCATCTATTTTTTTCAAAGAAATGGAACAAACAATCCTAAATTTCATATGGAACCAGAAAAGGCCCCAAATAGCCAAAGGAATGTTGAAAAAGAAAGCCAAAGTTGGTGTCGTCGCAATTCTAGACTTCAAGCTCTATTACAAAGCCATAATTAAGACAGTATGGTATTGGCACAAAAACAGAGAGTTCCCAGAAATAGACCCTCAACTCTATGGTCAACTAATCTTTGATAAAGGAGGAAAGAATATCCAATGGGAATATGACAGTCTCTTCAACAAATGGTGTTGCCATTAATAGTTTAATCCAGCCTGACCATTATCTTCATAACTGCTACCCTGAAGTCCATTTCTGATATTTTGTTTAGATCCATATCCATTAAATCTGCTAAAGAGGCCATTATGTCTGGGCTTTCTTTGTTGGGAATTCCTCCCCCTTGTCATTTTGTTGAGTTGTGGTTGAGGGGATGTATAACTGAAAATATCAACCACTATCCAAGCAAGGTGCACCCTGGAAAGTTTCAGAGAAACTGGAAGTCACTGCCAAAAAGAAATAAAAAACAAACAAAAAAAACCCAGCCAAAATGAGCCCCAAGAGTAATATTTATAAAGTACAAAAACAAAAACAAACAAAAATACCAACAAAAGAAAAAGGAAAAAAAAAAGCTGCCAACTGAGCCCCAAGAATAAGATTCATAATGTACAAAAACAAAAACCAACAAACAGAAAAACTGACAAAAGAAAAAGAAAAAGAAAAGAAAAACAGAAGATAAAAAAGGCTAGTAATAGAATGGTGGTTATAATCCCTCAGTGTGGGTGAGGAAGGGTACTTCAGTTCTTCCTGGGTGTATCTTGTTATCTTTGTTAAAGGACTTCACTTTTCATAGAAACAGGGAAATTAAAACTGGTATGTGTGTGTGTATATACATATATATATGTATACATATATATATACATATATATATGTATATACACATGTATATATAGAGAGAGAATAGGGAAAAAAGGACTACATTGAATCTTACATCTATACATATTTTAAAAAGAAAAATAAAAAAGTATATGTAAGAAAAAGTTCAAGTTAAAAAGTTACTATGGAATATGTTGTATTAAGCAATCTAGTTGAATGGTAAGTAGGTAAAAAAAATAAAAGAACAAGAATCATGAGAAAGAATTTTTTAAAAAGAGAGAGAGAGAGAAAGAGATAGTGAAAAAAGTTGTATCTGAGAAATACACGGGCCTCAAGGTAATACCAGAATATAAAAAAATATACTGTTTTCTCCTGGTGTTGGGATTTTACAGTTTTATGGGGACCCTGGGGTTGTGGTCTGCTTGTTCTTTCAGCTTGATCTTGTACTTTCAGCTGCCATGTTGTTTTTCAGTCAGTCCTGCTTGGGTGGAGTTGATCTGCCTGCTATCAAGGGGATGGGATCCATGGAAAGAGTTTTATCTGGGTTTTGTTCTCTGGAGGCTTGGTTCTCTGGTGACTTTTCACACGCTTTTGGAAGGTCAGAGCAACGTAAATTCTCCACAACCAGACTTGGCCTCAGAAAGAAGCCATAGTCTGCTCCTCTCAAAATGGTCAAGAACACACAGACTCCCCCTCTGCCAAGCCCATTGAATACTGCAGCCGCCCACAGGCAGTGCACACCCTTACACACTGTCTCAGTGGTCACCCAAGGCCTCTGCTTTTCTCTGTGCCACTGTGGCCACCCAGGACCCACTGATATTGGTCCAGGCAAGCACAGTCCCAGCAGCTGTCATTCCCAGGGCTGCTGACTCAAGTCCGTGCTGGGTTCTGAGAGGTGTGGCGGAGGTGGCAGCAGCTGTAGTTGTGGCAGCAGCCACCAGCCCCCAGGAACTGCTGAATGGAGTCTGCACCAGGTCCTCTCAGGCATGGATGGGTCATGGCTTGGATCTGTCCTGGGACCCTCGGCTTAGGTTTGCAGTTGTGGCCACCTGGTCCCAACAATTACCCCTCAAGTCCCTTTATTTCTGTTTGAGTGCTGTTTTCGATCCCTTACCATCTCTCAGCCACTGGTCTCCAAGCTATTGCTAGTCTGCAAGCACAGGACACTTTTGCATTGGGGTGTTAGTTTTCAATGGCTCCCTTCTGAGGGCTCCCTCCCCCTTCTGTTTATCCCCGGATATCTGTCTTCACACTCTCAACATCTCTGTACCTCTCCGCTGATGATCCTCTCTCCCTGTAGAGATCCAGAAGTGTATAATCTTCATCTCAGGCTGACTCATGTGTGTTCAGTGTGCTCTGGTAGATATCTAGTTCAGTCCAGGGGACAAGTTGAAATAGAGTCTCCCACTCCTCTGCCATCTTTCACCCTCCCCCATAAAGACACATTGTTCCTGAAGATATGAAGAAGTGTGTATTTAACCAGAAATAGTGGTTAGTGTATAATGTATAATTTCTCATTCAGTACACCAAACTAAAAAAGTAGATGTTACTTTCCTTTTATAGAGAAAGAAACTGAGGTTCAGAGAGGCATTTTTAAAATGTCCATTGAATTGATTATGAAAATATAATATTTTGTTACTCAAAATAGATCTTTAAAAACATCAAAGAAAAATATTGAGTTGGATTTGACAGATTTGCAATTATAAGGAAATAATAAATATCACCTTTTATTCCAGTGTAAGTGGTGCTGTTTGAACCTAAATCCTTTCAACACAACTATTTCTTTCTAAATAGGTTATGTGAGTGGCTCCAAGCCACTCACATTTTTTCCTCCCAGACTTATGTTCAAGGGCAAAAAGAGCAAATAGACTGTGTATTTACCCATCTGTTCCAATTCTTGTGAAAGACCTTTAAAGGTCTTTTAATATATCACTTTACTTCTGTTGTTTTTTTTTTTAAGTTCTGTTTTTATTGGAGTTCTTAGATGATTTCTTCTAAAACCTTAGGATTTTCTGCAACAAATTGTAAGCTACTACTGATACATCTAGATTTTTCTGCTTTATATCTACTTGTGTGTGTGTGTGTGTGTGTGTGTGTCTGTGTCTGTGTTTAGAGAGAGAGATTTGTAAGGGCAAACAAAGCAGAAGAAAAACTCTTCTTAATCAATTTAAGGATTGATTCTTCTTTAATTTACTTAAACTAGCCCTGAGTTAAGCTCCTGAACTTTATTCCAGTCAATTCCAAATTGGAGAAGGAATTTACTTTAATATTTAAATATAAAATTTAAATATAAAAAAGAAATATGGGAGTTTCTTTTAATACACAAGAACAAAATGCAAATGTTCAAAAACTGGTTTAAATACTCAGAGATATTTCTTTTTTTTTTTTTTAAAGATTTTATTTATTTATTTGACAGTCAAGTAGGCAGAGAGGCAGGCAGAGACAGAGAGAGGAGGAAGCAGGCTCCCTGCTGAGCAGAGAGCCCAATGCGGGGCTCGATCCCAGGACCCTAGGATCATGACCTGAGCCAAAGGCAGAGGCTTTAACCCCCTAAGCCACTCAGGCACCCCCTCAGAGATATCTCTATCCCTTTCAAAAACTGCCTCATTTCTCTCTTAATACCACATAAAAGTGATCTCTTTAGAGATTTGGTTTATTGAACATAAACAAAACTTTGGTCATTTATTGGTCCAACATCTAGATGTACTTTATTTGGAAGTTTAATGATAATAATAATGGTACTATTAATCATATTGCTGAGATTAGTCTGGAAGGTATGGCACCGAGCTTGTTTCAATCATTCTCTGTGATCATATTCCATGATGATATTTAGTGGTTCAGTTTTGACTTGCAAGTGAAAGTCTAATCATAAACAATGATTCTTCAACATATTTTTCCTTCCATGAGAAGAGAAATTACTCAGTATTCACAGGCAGAATTGCTTCTATACATAAAATAAAACATCTAAAAGAAGAAACTATTAACAAGTTCTTAAGTATGAGAAATCACTAAGAACATAGCATAAATTTATTTAAGATGTATTATATTAAGATCAATGTGGCCTCATTTTTCCTGTTTGAAGAAAACTACATTGACATAAGAGGGGCATAGCTTACAAAAAAAAAATTTTGAAGGTTGCATTTTGTATATATTGTATATAAGATATCTGTGAATCTTGAAGTGGAGTAAACATCTGTTAGAAATGTGAGGTTAAAGTCCAAGAAAAGATCTGAATTGGAGGTATAGGTCTTCATGTAAAAGTCTGTGTTTTAAATTCATGGAAAAGCTTGCAAATACTTAGAAGAAAGAGGATGAATAAAAAGAAGAGAGTTAGATCCAAATGAGTCTTTAGGTCAGATAGAAGATAAGCCAGAAAAAGAATCTGAAAAAGAGCCACCAGTGAGAAAAAAAGGAAAACCAGAGAGTAGATGAAGACTGAAGGAAGAGAGGAGGAGAGACTGGCTCACATGTCGAATACTGTTGTGAAATAAAGTAAAATGAAGATAGAGAAGCACATTGGATTAGTAACATCAGTGTTTTTGGTGATGTTGACAAGAGTAGATTCAGTGTCAGTGTTTTTGGTGAGGTTGACAAGAGTAGATTCAGTGAAGTCATGATTAGAAACTGGACAATGAGGAGATGAAAATGACTAATGTTGAAAATGTAGAGATTATGTGGTAAAAACAGCAGCTCAGCTAGGAAGGGAAGAAAATAAGTGGGTTATACTGAGAAAAATTCTGGAAGTCATGGATTTTTTAGTTGGAAGACTAATAAATGTAATCTCAGGTACTAATCTAGCAAAATAGGAAAGATTATTAAATTAGAAGAGAAAGAATAATCTTTTTTTTTCTTTTTTTTTTTTTTTTGAAGAAACGGAAAGGGAGGGGCACCTGGGTGGCTCAATGGGTTAAGCCGCTGCCTTCAGCTCAGGTCATGATCTCAGGGTCCTGGGATCAAGTCCCACATCGGGCTCTCTGCTCAGCAGGGAGCCTACTTCCCTCTCACTCTCTCTGCCTGCCCCTCTGCCTGCTTGTGATCTCTGTCTGTCAAATAAATAAATAAAATCTTTAAAAAAGGAAAGAAAGAAAGGGAGAGGGAGGTGGGTAGGAGGGGCAGAAGAAGAGGGGAAGAGAGAGAATCTTAAGTAGATTCCATTTCCAGGGCACAGCCCCACATGGGTCTTGATCTCACAACCCTGAGATCATGACCTGAGTGGAAATCAAGATTCCAATGCTTAACCAACTTGAGCCACTCAGGTGCTCTGAAAAAAGGGTAATTTAAGAAATAAAGTTACCCACCAGATAAAAATGGAACGGTATTAACACAAGTGAAGAGAATGGCCTTTGATAAAATAAAGTACACTTTCTTCATTATGACAGAAAGAAAGAAAAAAATAATAATAATAGGGACCAGGTTTCTGCGTGGCTCAGTTGGTTAAGTACCCAGCTCTTGATTTTGGCTCAGATCATGATCGCAGGGTTGTGAGATCAAGGCCCCTGTTGGGGCTCTGTGCTGGGCATGGAGTCTGCTTAAGATTCTCTCTCAACTCTGCCCCTCCCTATTTGCTCTCTCCCTCAAAATAATAATGATAATAATATTAAGAATAATTATAGATAAATTTACAGGTGAAAAGAAGAGGGAATTTCCAAATTATGGCTTTTATTTTATCACTCAAGCATAAGAAAAACAACTGACAGTTATAAGACACAGATGAGATCCTTACCAAATTTCACTTTAAAAGTCAAGGTGAAGGAAAATGAATAGCTGGAGGATCAGGAAGAAAATCCAGAACATATGGTATAATGAGAGTCCTAAATAATTACATCCATCCATATGGGGGTTAAGAAATGGAACAAAAAACCCATACATCTACATCAAGTTAAAGACATTACAAAGAGAAGAGAAAAATTGAGAGAAAGTAGAAGATTTTTATGAGTTCCATAACTGAGACTTATATCTTGCATAATTTAAGTTTATTTTTTAACTTATTAACTGTAAAAGGGCTTTCATAAAGTTGAAGTCACTCAAATGTTATAACTTTGTATGGGAAGAATTAAATCAGATATTCCTAACTATTAGAAACACTTGATGGAATAAATACATAAATACATACTGGGAAATAGTGTTAATGGCAACAAGCATATTTGTTAAGATGACTCCCTGAATTCTTAGAAATTCTTTTGACAAATAATCATCATGAGTTTTCTAAAATATAACATGGTATCAATTGTAGCTACATATATAATTATATGTGATTTTTATGCTTTTCTGAGCTTTTCAATTTGATTACTTACAGCTTTTACCAAAAATTAATGAATTGTAAGAATACACACACACACACAAAAAGAAATACACTTGGTTATTTCTCTGAGTATGTGAACTTATTTATTTCAAGTTTTATAATTTAGATTCAGCATGAATTGCAATAAATGGATCTTCAGCAGAGTTACTAATAGAAAAATGAGCATTTCCATCCCCAGAAACATAGATTTTAATTCCCGTACAATTGCCATCAATTTTATCTCCAGAAATAACATCACAATATGTGCCAGCAGGAAGACCAGTTTGCAAAGTTAAAGATAATGACCTGTAAAATAAAATTTAAGATTTAACTTGAATTTAGCACAATTAAAAGCAAGATTTCAGACTATCTCTAAAAGCTTAACTGTGTGCTGTAGAACTCTAAGCAGTCAAAGACTCAGTGAGAAGAAAATATAAAGACCTCTCTAGTAGATGTGAACAGTTTTCCAAAACTAAAAGTAATTTTACAGAAAGCTTAGCAATTTCTTAGTCAGCAGTAAATATTACCACAAAATTATGGTTGAGGAATATCAGTGAAAATTTGAGTGAATTGTCACTCTTAGATAAAAGTACTTCTTGTGGTAAACACAAATATTTTAAATTTGTCCTCATCTAAACTTAAGAAGATACTAATTACTTTCAATAATTTAAACTTGGTTATTTCTGCAAAAATATTTCACAAGAGGAGAAAATGAATTTGGGCTGGAAGTAAAAATAATTTAGCATTTTATGAAGAAGTATATGGTTTTAAATATAAAGCTCTCTCATAAATTTATTTTGCTTTTCCCATCCAAAAGACAGAAATTAAAGAAGAATTTAAGAAGCCATAGCTTCTTTTGGTAAGAAAGAGATATATTTGATTTATCTTTTTCTCAGTAAAATATAATGTAGGCTAAAATGAATTAAGCATGAGTGAAAACTGGCCTTGGAATTGAGACATTTCAACTTCTTGCAAAGACATCTTCTAAGTCCTAGTTCTATATATTAGGAAATCAATACACTAGAGGCAAAGGATGTAAGTATAACCAATGGAAGTAAGAAGCAGTCTCAGAACAAAAACTGAAAATCTCCTGAAGTGAATCACTGACCAACCATAAGATACAGGTTCTTTATACATATGCTTTAAAAAATATATTATTTGTCAGAAAGGGAAGTGAAAAAAAAAGAAAAAAAAACAGATACAAGAATACTTGAAAGAGAGAACTAAAAAAAGGCACTTCAAATTATTGAGGCAATAATTTTCCATTATTTAAAAAGTAAGGGGGATTATTAGTTCTAGTGATTTCACAACCTTTATATTAACTATTCTGCGTATTTTGTGTGGGGTGTATATGTGAGCCTATGTGTGTGCCTCATATATCTGCATGTAACAGGCAAGGATGCACATAAAATCACTCTACTTAGAACAGAGAACCCTTATAAAGAAGAGATCAGAATAAAAGCCATCATCATTTTTCTTCTGATTTCTGTGGTTTCTTAATCCACTAAGGAATTTTTCAGATATGAAAAAAGTAAATGTGCAAGAAGAGAAAGTAGTAAATCAAGAACATTTTAATATAAAATGTTATTTCTAATTGAGATCTGCTTACCAGTCATCATTGTTAAAGACAATGAATCCTCTGTTTCCTCTTCCAAAAGCTACTTGGTTGCTACCATTATCCCACCAGTTTGTAAAAGGTTGGCCATCAACTATATTACGGAACATAACCATGTTCCTAAAAATATAATACCACATAAAATGCTAATGAATACATTAACAGTTTAATGAAATGAAATGTTAAGAATGTTTATTATTAGAAGACATCTCTAAATAAGAATGCCCACCTTATTTGACGCCATCGATGTTCACAGACCCAATCATTACCACAAGTAGTGTCTGGATTAATAGTAACTTCTTTAATTACCCCATTATTATTTGGTGGCCCAATCCAATCATTAACATCCTTAAGTAAAGAGAAAAAAAGAAAAAATTTTAAAAGCCCTGACTTTTAACATTTCATGTATTTGTCTCTTTTCTCTCCAGAACACCAAACCTAATCTGTCTTGTGTCTCTGCATTGTCTTCATTTAGAATCTAAATCCCTTGGTATTTTTACAGTCTTTTACCAAGTCCTCACCATTGTCTCGCCAATTTTTCATTCTCTAGTGCCATATTTTAAAGGTAAGGGTTTTTTGCCCTTTTATTTTCTTTCCAAGGAATTGCCATGGAATTTTTTTTAATGATTTTTATTTATTTATTTGTCAGAGAGAGAGAGAGAGAGTGAGCACAAGTACACAAGCAGGCAGAGGCAGAGAAAGAAGGAGCCCGATGCGGGACTCGATCCCAGGACTCTGGAATTATGACCCAAGCTGAAGGCAGTGGCTTAACCGACTGAGCCACCCAGGCGTCCCTGCCATGGAATTTTTAATAAATATCACTGTCAATAGTGCAATGATATTGAAGTGGCAAGGATTCCAGTGTCAGAAACAGCAGAATGGAAACAAAGATTCTATTACTATTAGTCAAGAAAACTTAGTTAATATACATATCTTCTCTGTGTCTAATTTTCTTCTATAAAACGGGGATATTGTTTAGTTGCTATAAAATTTAAATAATACATATGAAAATGCCTTGAATATGATAAATTGCTAAATAAGCACTCATTTCCTTCATTCTTTCTTCTAGATAAATGTGCTAATCAATACTTCACAATATTCTTTATTAAATTGACCAAAGTTTTAATATTGTGCTTTTCTGATTGGCACTTTTAATGATAGTCATAGAAAAAAAAAATGGAAGAAACCAGGTAAATATCAGTCTGGTTTGTAGTGAAAAGTGTTTTTTACTTTAGGTATGAAGTTGCTATTCAATGATGCATCAGAAATCTTCAGTTTAAAAATTTTATTTATTTATTTGAGAGAGGAACAGTGAGAGAGAACATGAGAAGGGAGAAGATCAGAGGGAATAGCCGACTCCCAGTGGAGCAGGGAGCCTGATGCGGGACTCAATCCCAGGACTCTGGGATCATGGCCTGAGCTGAAGGCAGTCGCTTAACCAACTGAGCCACCCAAGCACCCTGAAATCTTCAGTTTAAAAAAGAAAAAAATTTTCCACTAATTTCCAAATACATTCATAATTTTATTTCTCAGTTCCCTTTTTAAAATTGCTATTCAGGGTGCCAGGGTAGCTCAGATCTCAGTGTCCTGGGATGGAGCCCATATTGGGCTCTCTGCTCCGCAGGGAGCCTGCTTCCCCCTTTCTCTCTCTGCCTGCCTCTCTGCCTACATGTGATCTCTGTCTCTCAAATAAATAAATAAAATCTTTAAAAATAAATAAATAAAATTGCTATTTAATATCCTCTATTACCTCAAATATTTTTCTCATCTTTACATTTCCCCAAATAGTTTGCAAATTTCTCCTCTTTAATATATTTTAAAATATCCTCCTCTATATTTTCTTTCCTCTTAAAAGATACTTTCCCTATTTGATCCCAGTTCAACTGAATAATTTCTTTGGATTCCATACAACTTTTTTTTCAAAGTATTTAAAAATATATATTGTTTGTATTATGGGCAGGTACTGTTTTAAGTTCTTTACAAGTGTTAACTTATCCTTATATCAACCCTATGAAGTAGGTACTTATAAAAAGTGCATATTTTCCTTACTATATCCTTATTTTTTTCTTTTTTTTTTTCACTATACCCTTACTTTTAAGTGCTTCTTTGGGGTGAGTGTATTTCTCACTCATATTTTGTCATATTTCTGATATTGCTTGAATACTCTCACAATAAAGACCATGAATTTTAATTCTTTAATATCTACTGCATTACTAACAGTGTCCTATATCAGGTTTGCACGTCAATATTTGATAAATAGTAAATATAATAGCATCATGTACAATTACAACAAAATTCCATTCCCTTCCTTGAGAAAAATATATTTTGGATAACACCAAAACTTACTTTTCCATTTTCAAAGTACCTTGGCCAACGGAAGCTTGACATTACTCGTGTAAACCCATATGGATGAGCAAGCATAAATCCAACTCCCATTTTGTACAGTCTGAAGGTTACAAAATGATATCATCATAAAAGAAAATATTTTTAGCATCATTAAAAGGTAAGTTAAAAAAAGGGGGGGTGCTTTATTACCTACCTAGAGTCCCAGAATGTAAGAATAGATGCTCCTCCAGCTCCATGTCCTCGCTGATTGTCATGGTTATCAACAAAGACAAGTGCTCTATCAGATGGCATAAAACCCCATCCTTCTCCCCAGTTCCTATTAAAACACACACAAAGATATGTATTCTTTTCCAATAGCTTTAGGATAACCCGAATGTGTAGTTCTTTTCGTATAGCAGGCCCAAATGAAATTTTCTAATTAAAATGATTATTCTATAGGAGTTTTTAAAAAATATATAAACAATATACAGATACATTATACATTCCATGTATGTATAAATGTATGAATTACTTGTATTACATTCACATTACAGTTATAAGATTTTTGTTATAAAAAAAGCCATTTTTAGAGATTTTAGTATATTATAACTTAGATAAAACTTCGGAATGATCAATATCCATATGATATCATACAGAATGGAAAACTGGATTAAAAGTAGGTTTCAATATTATATTGTTATAATGTAAATATTCTAATATTTGAAAATAATTGACAATATATGTAAATAATTTTATATAAAATATGTAAATAAGTATAGGTAAATTAAAAATAGTCACCTTGTAAGTACTTCATAAATGATGCAATCATTTTAACAATAACATGGCCTTCACATACTATATGCAAACATGAGTCAAATATAGTATCTCTAGGGTATGTTTTGGGTTTCTAGATACCCTCATGATTGACATTCTTAATAATAAAGATGATAAATTGGAGTGTGGGGAACTATAACCCTCATAACTAGTAACTGAATCCTTAAAAGTTCTAAATAAGTTCCGAAGCTAACTCAGATTGGGATAATAAGACTAATACATCTTTGAAATAATTTAAAAGACAAATTATATTTCATTTACTTTAAATAAGCCATCTTCTCTCCATTCCACTTGCGCAGAACTGTGCCTAGTTTTGCACCATACTTGAATTCTGTCACACGGCCATTTCCAAAGTACTCCGCACTTTTAATTGGCTCACCACCTAGATCAATTACCTAGTAGAAATATAGGGAAATATCATTTTATTTTTTTAACTATTTTTTACCCCTAAAAATATTTATTGCCCTAAAATCAAGTTCATCCTTTTTTAAAAAATATCTTCTTCAGGTCTACTGGTTTTTTTTTTTTTTTGAAATATCATTTTAAATCAGAACTTTAAAGATAATTAACCAACAAGAATACTATTATATAGAAAATGGCTTGAAACTATTTATATTATTTGAAAAAGTGTAAATGGCTTTCCCTAAAAAAAGATTCTTTTTTTGTGCTAAATTATATGCTACAATATTTAAAAAATAATATAACAAGGTGAACTGTTGGCCTGCGAGAATGCTGTCGTAATTTTAGTCTTGCACATAACGATAATAAAAAGGCTTGCATTTCTATAGCACTTGATATCGGGTTCACAACATTTGTAAGTGCTTGACTATGTTAACTCATTAATATTTAGACAAAAGTATAACGATTATCATCCCTTTTCATGTGAAAAAAAATGTTGCACAGAGAGGTTAATCAATTTGCCTAAGTGAACACAGATGATAGTGCTAATGCCAGAATGTAAACTCAGATAGACTGGCTCAAAAAAGCCACTGTAATATTATCTGTCTTTTCTAAAGGTCTCTGGGGAGATGGTAAAAGACACAGATGTCTGCAGCCTAAATAAATTCTCTGCAGTTCCATAAAACTTCTTGTGATAAAGAGTTAGGTGTTAGATACTGTCTCACTAAAAGAGGTTCAAGAAAACTCTTCTATATAAATGATTTAGCCCATAAACAACTGAAATTGTATTAATTAAATCTATCACTTATTATCTTTTTTAAAATTTATTTTATATTTTTTTGTTTATTTGTCAGACAGAGAGCACAAGTAGATAGAGCAGCAGGCAGAGGGAGAGGGAGTAGCAGACTCTCCAGAGAGCAGTGAGCCTACCGGGCTTGATCCCAGGAGCTTGGGATCATGATCTGAGCCAAAGGCAGCCACTTAACCGACTGAGCCACCCACGCACTCCTATCACTTATTTTCTACTGAATTAAATTCTATTATTTCATATACACATGAAATACAGATACATATATGTATTAGTGTACCTCCTGGTAAATGAAAGGTTTACTTCCTTCAGAGAACCACTTTGTATTTAGATTATGCAGCTTATCCAAAATTGCCTTCATGTCTCCAGGCCACATGTGCTTAGAAGCATCAATTCTGAACCCTGCTACACCAATGTCAATGAGGCGGTTCAGATATTTAGCGATTGTAGAACGCACATAATCTTTCTCTAGTGCAAGATCAAGAAGACCAACCAGACGACAATCTCTGACCTATTAAAGGAAACATTTTGTGAGCGATACATAAAACATCACCTTTACCTGAGAATCCATTTAATTATGCATTCATTTATTCATTAACAGATATTTCTGTAGTGTCTTCCTTGCATTAGGAACTGGAGATACTGACACTCTAGTAGGGACATGCCTTTGAAATATTTTCAAAGTATATTTTCAAAGTATAAAAATGGAGTATGTAGGAAATAAAGTAGATGAGCTTTTTGATTGGGACAAATTAAATTGGGGAAAATGTTTTACATATCAATTCAAGTTTCTTACTTTTAAAGAGTCATAGTTGGAATCCTATTTTCCTAAGGAATCCAGGCCAGTATTTAAAATGAAGATCAATAAACTATATGTAGATAATTAAAGGCACAGATAGCTCTTTATTTAGATCACTGTGGGTTTTTTTTCTTTAATTACCTGATAAGGATCATTATAATTCTCAATATCTCCACTTCCAGTTTTACATTTACCATCATTAAAATCCCAACCAGAGAATGGGACTGCTGGAAAATCTCTATATCCAGGGTTGAAGTAACTTCCACAAGTACTGCTCGTTCCTGCACCCACACCATTCCCACACATATGATTAATTACAGCATCCACATAAATATGGACCTGAAAAACAAAGTTTTTATTTCAGTGTGACTTATACAGAGGTAATAATCTATGGTATTATTGACTGAAGTTTATGGTATGTTAATCACCTCCAAAATAGGTCTTTGTTATTTTTTAACTTCTCTTCTTAGTAAATCAAAAGTCAAGAGTGAAGGGAAATTAATGTGAACTGAATACCTATCTGCTTTCTATCATCTTGGTAAAATTCTTATATATGTGATAAAATTATAGAACTGAAACTACCATAACTATGAAAAAATGCAGCCTTTTGGGGGGGAGGTAAGAATCAGCTGAGATGCAAAGAGTAGTGGTCTTTGAAATTTCCATGCATCATCCTAAGAAAGAAGCAGATAGCCTTTATTATTTATTAAGCATCTGAAGGTAAATATTGTCTCTCATGCTCCTTGCCAAAAAGAATATAATTATTTACCATCAAAAACCCTATGTGAAAGAAGACCCAGGAATTGTAGGTGGAGATACAAGTCACACAAAAATTACAGCAAATATCACAATGAGAATTTCCAATTCCTAACTAGAAAAGTATTCCCCAGAAATTTGTATAGTTTTAGAACTAAAAGTTGATACTTGCTTTATAAGTAAGTTCACTTTAAACTTTGACTTAAATTTCTTTAGTACACAAATAGCACATATACAAAAATTCACAAAAGCTGAACATAAGGTAATAATTAAATTTCAGTTATAGCTTAAGTGTAAAGTAAAATAAAAAATAAATATGGAAAACATTTTCTTCAAAACAAGCAGGAGAGAGGAGAAATTATTTTCCTAAATATTTTTTAAAGGAAACTTTAATTCACTTACACCAACATTGTTACATCTAGTCACCATGTCTTTGAATTCATCTTCATTTCCTGATCTTGTGCATAACTTGTAGCTAACTGGTTGATATCTTTCCCACCAAGGTCTTGAAGGGTTATTAATCACAACATTTTCATTGGGTGGAGAGATCTACAAATAAAAAATCATAATAAGTATCAAATTATGGGTTACTTTATATCACTGGGTACTCTAGAGACTAATCAATAATCTAAAATAATTTCTTAATCTTTGTATATACAACTACATTTTTAACAAACACATGAAAATATTAACAACATATTGGAAACGTCCTGCTGAAGAAGGATTATATCAGAAACAAAACATAACATTGCCAACAATACTAAACTTTTTTCTTCCTCAGTAAAACGTTTCAGCTTCACAGATTCAGATGATAGCCATTTACTATAAGCATAGCAAACCACAATTTATACTGTGAACAATACCCACCTGAACCCCTCCAAATCCTTTTGGAGCTAAGTATCGCTCACATTCAAGAGCAATGTCAATCCAGCGCCACTCAAACAGATGGACAATAGTTGTCCGTCCAGGTTTGGTATTTGGGGCATACTGAGCCCAGCAGAACCCAATGATTGAAAGCAATAGAAAGACCTTCATTTTGCTTTGAAGTTGCCAGCATTCCTTCCAGCAAGTATTTATCTTCCTGTAAGAAACATGTTTTACTAAGTAAATGTTAACATGAATAAACACGTAAGGTGTTTATTCAAAATCAGAAAAGGATTATCAATGATAATATTAACAGGTGAAGAATATCTTATAAACAACTTACCCAGGAAAACAATCTAAATGACCTTTTAGAACTTAATGTTTTCCTTACTGAGGGAATATTAACCTTTTTAAACATCTGGCAGCTTATATCTAAAGAATCCTTAATCATGTATTATTTAATTAGGATTAGGTTTTATTTCTGAAGACCTTCAGTAATAGGACAATCAATCAAAGTCAACTGAACTTATAGTCAAAACACTGCCTTAACTATTTATTTGCAAACATTATAATGTTTCAAATTTCAAAAAGAAATAGGATATTCAATCCCATTCTATTTTTACACCACCAACCTTAATTTTTAGCTATTTAAATGTCTGCATTAAGATTTAAGAAACTATTTGGAAGTTGAATGCCCATGAATTGAGGAAACAGACCCTTTCCCCACCTCCATCAAATAAGATGCTTAATGCAATGCCTATAGCAGTAGAGTGTTTTGGTTTTTTCTCCCTTTGGCTAAATCTCTCTCTCTCACTCACTGTCTTTTTTAAAAAGATTTTATTTATTTCTTTGACAGAGAGAGAGAGACAGCTAGAGCAGGCACACAAGCAGGGGGAGTGGGAGAGAGAAAGCAGGCTTCCCGCCGAGGAGGGAGCCCGATGTGAGGCTCAATCCCAGGACCCAGGGATCATAGCCTGAGCCAAACGCAGACACCTAACGATGGAGCCACCCAGGTGGCCCAAGCTAAATATCTCTTATACCTGATAGGACATTAAATTGATGAACTCAATCCCATTTTTTTTTCCTACTATAAGTAAAAACCTATAAAAGAGAATAATAGGATGGGGAAAACTTAAACCATTTATCCAATAAGCACTTTGCTTAAACTGAATGCTGCTTTTTGCTTAAGCATGTGGATGATTTTCGGGATACAGTGATGAATAAGACAGGATTCTTATTCTGAAGAAGCTTACATTCTACTGAGGAAAGAAAATATATGAATGCTCAACATTACTCACAATCAGGGAAATACAAATCAAAACTATAATGAAGTATCACCTCACACCTGTCAGAATGGCTAAAATTAACAATAAAGGAAACAACAGGTGTTGGTAAAGAGATGGATTAAGGGGAACCCTCTTACACTGTTGGTGGGAATAAAAACAGGTGTGACTACGGTGGGAAACAGTATGGAGCTTCCTCAAAAAATTATAAATAGAACTACCTTGTGACCCAGCAATTACACTAGTAGGTATTTACCCAAAGGATACAAAAATATAGATTCAAATGAGTCCATGAACCCCTTTGTTGATAGCAGCATTATCAACAACAGCCAAACTATGGAAAAAGCCCAAATGTCCATTGACTGATGAATGGATAAAGAAGTGGTGTGTGTGTGTGTGTGTGTGTGTGTGTGTGTAATGGAATATTAACCATAAAAAAGAATGAAATCATGCCATTTGCAACAATGTGGATGGAACTAGAATGTATTATGCTAAGTGAAATAAGCAGAGAAAGACAATTATCATATGGTTTCACTCATATGTGGACCATAAGGAATAGCACAGAGGACCACAGGGGAAAGGAGGGGAAATGGAATGGCAAGAAATCAGAGACAGAGACAAACCATGAGAGACTCTGGACTCTGGGAAGCAAAGGAGAGAGGGTTACAGAGGAGAGGGTTTGGGGAATGGGGTACCCCAGTGATGGGTATTAAGGAGAGTACATGCAGTGATGAGCACTGGGTGTTATACAACTAATGAATCATTGGCTAACTGAACATAATGGGAGGGGGAAGGAAAATTAAATAAGATAAAAACAAAAAGGAAGGCAAACCATATGGCCTGTATAGATAAAGAGAACAAACTGAGGGTTGCTGGAGGGGAGGTTTGTGGGGAATGGGCTAAATGGGTGATGGGTTTGAAAGAGAAAACTTGTAGGATGAGCACTGGGTGTTATATGTAAGTGATGAATCACTAAATTCTGCTCTTGAAACCAATACTAAACCATATGTTTACTAACTTGGAATTTAAATAAAATTTAAAAAATGAAATCTTGCCACTTGCAATAACATGGGTGGACCTAGAATTTATCATGCTAAGCAAAATAAGTCAGTCAGAGAAAGACAAATATCATATTATTTCACTCATATGTGGAATTTAAGAAATAAAACAGATGGTGCACCTGGGTGGTTCAGTCAGTTAAACATCCACCATCGATCCCAGAGTTCTGAAATCGACTCTCACATTGGGCTATCTGCTCAGTGGGGAGTCTGCTTGTCCCTCTCCCTCTGCCCCTCACCTCCACTACTGCTCTCTCGCTCTTGCTCTGCACTCTTTCTCAAATAAATAAATAAATAAAATCTTTAAAAATAAAAAAAGATAATAAAATAAATTTTAAGAAAGAGGGCGCCTGGGTGGGTAAGTGGGTTAAGCCTCTGCCTTTGGCTCAGGTCATGATCTCAGGGACTGTCCCGCATTGAGCTCTCTGCTTGGCAGGGAGCCTGCTTCCTCCTCCCTCTCTCTCTCTCTCTCTCTATCTCTCTGCCTGCCTATCTGCCTACTTGTGATTTCTCTGTCAAATAAATAAATAAAATCTTAAAAAAATAAAAAGAAATAAAACCTATGAACATATGGGAGGGGAAAAAAGAGGAGAGAGGGAAACAAACTGTAAGAAACTCTTAATAATAGAGAACAAAGTAAGGGTTGAGGGAGGGAAGTGGGTGTGGGATGGGCTAGATGGATGATAGGCACTTGTTAGGAGGGCTCTATGGAGTGCCCTTAAGGAGTGTCCTTAAGGAGGGTACTTGTTATAATGAGCACTGAGTGTTGTATGTAAGTGATAAACCACTTAATTCTACTCCTGAAACCAATTTTGCACTATATGTGATCTAACTAGAATTTATATAAAAAGCTGAAAAAAGAAAAGGGAATTTAAAAAAGAAAATATATGAATTAATAATAATAAACAACTGAAGATAAGTTCAATAATTTCAGTAAGAACAAGTATGAATTAACAGTAATAAAATAGAAAATGACTTTGTCATCAAGTTATTTTAATAGTCAGGAAGTCAGGAAGATTTCTCTGTGGAAATGATTTTCAGCTAGGATTTGACAGATAAGAAGGAGCCAGTCATTTGAAGATGAGAGAAAGAACAATCTAGAGGAAAATACAACAGAAACAACCCAAGGGGGAAAAAAAAAACCAAAGTGACATTAAAAAAAAAAAAGTAGCTAAGCAATGTGTAATAAAGTGAAGGGTAAACTGATATGAGGTCTATTAGGCCAGTTCATTTAGGACCTTGTAGAATATAATGAGAAAGTCTTTGAGTCTGTAAAAAGCAGGTGAAGAAAGTTTGGTATATTTGAAAAGAAAATCACACTTGCTGTCATGAAGAAATTGGACTATGTGAAGATAAGAGTAGAGATAAGGAGATCAGTTGCAATTTTTGGGTGATCTGGGAAAGAGGTGAGTGGCTTAGACTAAGAGCACTGACAGGATATAATTCAGAGACAGAAAGGCAATAGGTTTATGGATATATTAGAGCTGAAGAATGAGGGAAAGAGAAAAAATATAGAAAAGTGTTTGGTGATATCATTCATTAAGGTGAGGAAAAACAAGGAAGTACCAGTTTTAAGGAAGGGTTATGCAGAACACTATGGTCCATAATTACTCCTCTATCAACCCTAATGCTTTCCTTTGGTCCTTCTTCTAACCCACCATGTAAACATAAGTAGTTCAAGTTGTTAAAATAAAATTATTTTAACATATAAAATATGTTTTATATGTTAAAACATATAACTGGTGGCTTAAACAACAAATATTTATTTCTCATTGATCTGGAGGCTGGGAAGCCTGAAATCAAAATGTCGGCAGTTCCAGTGTCTGATGAGACACAGATAGCCATTTTCTCCTGTATCTTTACATGGTGGAGAACTGAGAGTGCTCCAGTCTCTTTCTCTTCTTATAAGGACACCGATCCCATCATGGGAGTCCACTCTCATGACTTCATCTAAACCTAATTACTTCTAAAAGGCCCCACAGCCTTATACCATTGCACTGGAAGTTAGGGTTTCAATATGTAAATTTTGGGGGAAAGTAGACATAAATGTGCAGACGCTAACACTTATCCATTGTAAAACTAAAATTCCCTCTCATTTCACAAACAATTTCATTGCTCCATGATTTTCCAAATATCACCTTCCAACATCCTTATGTACTTAACCAACATCCTTGTGTACTTAACAACTATTCTTTCTTCCAGATGCAGCTGAAGTAGCGTCTTTTGAAGCTTATCCTGATATTTCCAGGCATAGTTAATAACTCCTCTGTATGATAATTTTTTAACTTATATGATATTATTAAGCTATATTTGATTTATATTATAAATATACTATAGATAGCTAAGTATTTTCATGCTGATCATTCTATACCAAACTTCTTAAAGGTAGACCTTCTACCTAATATTCTTAGAAACTAACAAAACACATAGCATAATGGCTTATATGATCAATAAATTTTTGTAAAATAAGACTCTAAATTCCAGAGACACCTGGGTGGCTCAGTTGGTTAAACATCTGCCTTTGTCATGATCCCAGGGTTCTGGGATTGAGTCCCACATCTGGCTCCTTGCTCTCCCTCTACCTTTGCCCCTTCCCCTGCTTGTGCTTGCATTCTCTCTCTGTGTGTCAAAATAAATAAGTAAAGTCTTAAAATAAAAAAAAAGACTAAATTTCACCCATTGTATAAAATTCAGGCATAACATGGGTGATGTCCTCAATGATTTTCCAAAGTGTCAGAAATTATGTGATACAATCTAATCTTTGTAAAACCTTTGTACACATGAAGGAACTAATGCCAGATAAACTGAATAAATTGTCTAGGCTCATATGGCAAATAGAGCCAGTGATTTGACAATAGATTCTACCACAAATCAGCATTCTCTGTATTACACCAATGGTTATCATAGAATTCTAGAGGTGTAATGTCCAATATCATAGCCACAGGCAATATTTGGCTACTGAGATCCTAAAATGCTAGTCTGAATGGAGATGTGCTATAAGTGTAAAATACACTCCAAATTTTGAAGAATTAGTATTAGAAATTAGTGTAAAAAATAATTTTATGCATTTATGTTGAAATAGTATTTTGTGACTCATTAGGCTAAATCAAATTTATTATCATTATTATTATTTAAAGATTTTATTTATTTATTTGAGAGAGAGAGACAGTGAGAGAGAGCATGAGCGAGGAGAAGGTCAGAGGGAGAAACAGACTCCCCATGGAGCTGGGAGCCCGATGCGGGACTCGATACTGGGACTCCAGGATCATGACCTGAGCCGAAGGCAGTCGTCCAACCAACTGAGCCACCCAGGCATTCCTCAAATTTATTATTAACATTAATTTCTCCAGTTTCTTTTGACATCTCTTTTAATTTTTTTGAGATTTTATTTATTTGAAAGAGAGAGAGCACAAGTAGGCAGAGAGGCAGGCAGAGAGAGAGAGAGAGAGAGAGGGAAGCAGGCTCCCTGCCAAGCAGAGAGCCCGATGCGGGAGTCGATCCCAGGACCCTGAGATCATGACCTGAGCCGAAGGCAGCAGCTTAACGCACCTAGCCACCCAGGTGCCCCAACAGCTCTCTCTTTCTCTCTTTTTTTTTTTTTTTTAAGATTTTATTTATTTATTTCAGACAGAGAGAGGGAGAGATCACAAGCAGTGAGGAGGGGCAGAGGGCAGAAGCAGACTCCCTATCGAGCAGGGAGCCTGAGCAGGTCTCAATCCCAGGATTTTGGGATTGTGACCTGAGTGGAAGGCAAACACTTAACCGACTGACCCACCCAGGCACCAGAGAAAGGTTTTCAAAAACAAATAGGAAGAAGAGATTTGGGGAGGACAAGAGACCAACTAGATGAAGATGAATATCAGAATAAGAAAAAAGAGCGAAGACTGACTAGACAGTGGATGATATAGGGCTGATGGTGATAATGAGTTGAGAATTAGAGAAGAGCACGGTTTGAACTTCATAGTTAAGCTTCCAAATGTTAAGAAAATGACCTTAGGAGTTAGATAAACTACAGTTTAAATCCTGACGTTGTCATTTATTATCTATGTGGCCCTGGAAAATAATCATTTTTTGCGCGGGGAGTGGGGGGAATAATCTCTTTATCTATGAACAAGAAAATGTAACATGTACCTCATAAAGTTGTCATCATGATTGAGTGAATTAACATCAATAATACTGTTACCCAGTACATGATATATTAAAAACCCAATATATTTGGTTTCTATGATGTTGCTATTACTGTTTTATTATTTTTATTGCTGGTACTATTCAAACTGCTCTAAACTCATGCTCTCTTTCTACTTTCACTTATAGTCACTTGGACATTATCTCTTTCCATTCCATTCTTTCCAAATTCTAATAATACCTTCTACTCTCAGAAGTATTTGCATACCCCCCCACCATGGGAATAGTGATAAGAAGGAACCAGCAAGGTTTTCCACCTGCTCTTTTTTCCACACTTTCTTTTCTTTTTCTCTCTTTTTGTTTTAACCTCTTAAAGCTTATAGGAGATCACATGTTGATTTTGAAATAACTTCTCATCACTGCCTCATCCATTATCTCTGAACTGTTTTTAATATTGATTTCCATGTATTTTATGATGCTATTATTAAAATAACAGATAACTTGCAAACATAAGCTGAGAAATTTTACTAGCATCACAGCATAGATGGATGTATACAATTATACAATAATCTTCTATCAAGGGTCAATCATTGTCAAAGATTTTCTCATTTAATCTTAATTTTTATCTCAATCAATCTAAAGAGTTATAAACTCCATAAGGAGAGACATTAAAACAACTAAAGCATCTTATATCATGTGAAGTAAAATCTGCAAACAAATCCTTGACATCTTTGATATCAGTAACAAAACAAAAAAAGGGGGATCTGGGTGGCTAAGTCAGTTAAGCCTCTGCCTTTGGCTTAGGTCATGATCATAGTGTCCCAGGCTCAAGGCCTGAATCAGGCCTGCTCAGTGGGAGCCTGCTTCTCCCTCTCCCCCAGGACCTCCCCTGGCTCATCCTCTCTTTCTCTCAAATAAATAAAGAAAATATTTAAAAAAACAAAAAAATAAGAAACTTGAAATCGTTGTTATGTCTATTTCCCATTATGGATTTCCTAAAATTGTTTTCCTCAGAGAAGATTTCACAGTTATTAATACTAATATCAATGCTCCATTGCCCATATCTCATATTGCGTGAATTGCCTTACAAAGAGGAAATTTCCTTCTATTTTAAAGCTTTAAGGGCTACTATAATATGTCAAATTAGATATATTGGGAGTTCCTTAAAAACTTGAACTAGGACATTAGGTAAAAGCAATACTCCTTAAGAGGTATTTATATTTTAAGTGCCAATAAAACATATACAATGCTAAGAAGAAAAAAATAGGGGCTCAGTTGGTTAAGCCACTGTCTTCGGCTCAGATAATGATCCCGGAGTCCCAGGATCGAGTCCCAGGGTCCAGCTCCGCGGAGAGTCTGCTTCTCCCTCAGACCTTCTCCCCTCTCATGCTCTCTCTGTCTCTCTCTCAAATAAATAAATAAAATATGAAAAAAAGAAAAAGAAGAAGAAGAAAATACTATTAACTTAGATTATGCTCTCAAGTATTTTTTTTCTCAATCAGTATTGAGATATTTGTTATTTTATTTAATGTGCACAATATAAATGATATCCTGGGGGGAAAGCTCTAGAATAAATTCAGGATTTCTCTTGATACATGAAATACCATAAACAGTGATTCAGCTTAAAGTCTACTTAATTCATACCATGTCATAAATAGAATAAAGGAGCTCTATTAAAATGTTAGGTTAAAAAGTAGTAGTAAAAAAAAAAACTAGTATCTATTTCTATGGCTTTCTTTCTACTTATATAAATGTCAGTCAGTTACCTATATAAGTATTACTTATGACAATGTTCTTCCCCCCTATCTGCCTGAGTACTATCTCAGGCAGATAGTAATATATTTTTTAACATGTAAATAAATTAACATTAACCAAGAAGAGACAAGTTATCTACTCTTATCATTTGTAGTTATTAGCCTAGATACCATAGTTAAATTTCTTTAGGTTGTTTAAAGTATCATAAAACATTTTAACGGAAATACCTTATATGTCACATCTATGCTTATTTTTCACTTTTATTTATCTGCATTTTTTTCTATTTTCATTGTTTTGAATATTTTAGAGCTTTAGGTAGTATTATTACTATAGTATTTGGTCAAGTTAGTGGTTTCTCTTACTGAAAAAGTGGTAATTCTTCTGAACTTTGCATTGAATCATGTACAATTTTCTCAAAACTGTCTCCTACAAGCTCTCTATTCTCACAAAAAAAAAAAGAAAAAGAAAAAAAGGAAAATAAAAACAGGAAATTGAAACTGAGCTCAAGATAATAAATTACATGGGAAAGAGAAAAGAGGCAAATATAATCAAGTTTGCCTACCAGATTTCTTAAATGAAAGAAACATTTTGAGCCAAGGCTCAGACACACTTAAACACAAACAGTACATTTTGTGCCACTGGAAACTGAAACTTGAGTTGTCAACAAACCTAAAATAGGTCGTGAAGCATTGAGCAATAGCAATATCAAATCATATGATAGAAACCATTTCTTTCAAAGAAAAAAGTGGGGGATAGGGACTACATGATATTCATAAAACATTAAAATAACTTACCACAGGGGCACCTGGGTGGCTCAGTGGGTTAAAGTCTCTGCCTTCGGCTCAGGTCATGATATCAGGATCTTAGGATCCAGCCCCCATCTAGCTCTCTGCTCAGCAGGGAGCCTGCTTCCCCCCTCCCTCTCTCTCTGCCCGCCTCTCTCCCTACTTGTGATCTCTGTCTATCAAATAAATAAATAAAATTAAAAAAAAATAACTTGCCACATCACTTCTTTAAATCAGCAACCTCTCAAATCCACAGGTCAGTCTTTTCAATTATAGAAAAACAAAAATCAGACATTTGTTTTGCTTTCTCTTTAGCAAGAAAAAATTGCTGAATTTAGGACTTATAGATTTTCTACAATTCTTTTCTTTCCAATAGATGCTCTACAACCCTTTCCAATTCTTAAAACCTAATCTGTTTAAAAAAAAAAAAAAAAAGTCTAATGTGAGCTCCACGATGATACTTGATTGGCTACCATCACTCCCGGTTGCTGAACAAACCACAGTCTTCTCTCCTCTGCTCAAGTTGCTGTCCTGCCACCACTTCTAATTACACTGAGCCTTTCCAGTTGTTTGCTTTCTTTTTCTCTTTCTCTTTTTTTTTTCTTCCTTTCTCTTTCTTTCAGTATCCTCTCCCAATCTCAATTAGTCTTTTTCTTTCCTGAACCATCTATAGCAATCTGTAAGAAAACTTTTTTGATAAAATAACCTTAAAGACAAAGATTAAAATGATTGTGCCAAATTCAACAAGTGTGACTAGAATGTAAACAAAGTCTCTAAGCCAAACATCTAATTTTGAATCTGAGCTTTGCCATCTTCTGTGTGACCCTTAGAGAAATCAAAGACTATTGCATTTAGGTCTCCGTTGGAAAATGGGGATAATAGTATTATTGATAAACATGATAGAAATATAAAAATAACTAAAACCAACTAATTATATATTGAGTACAATTATGTGTCATTTCAGTGTATTATCACTTTAATTCCTCACACAAACATAAATACAATATAGAATTATGATTATACCCAGTTTTAAGTGAAGGGAACTGAAGTACACTAAGTAAGGTAATTTGTCCATGGTCAAATTTCAGTAAATGCTGAAACTGAAATTCAAAACCGAGCAGTTTAACTCTATAGTGTGTTTGTAGCCAATACTTAGGCTTATCTGTCTCCGTCACTGAGTTGTAAAAAAAATCAAATACTTTATCTGAAGATATTTTAGAATCTGGTAATTCCTGTTTAGCTAATATTAATATGTTTAGAAAATTGCAAAAGTAGTTCATCTCCTATTTCCTGTTTTTCGAATTTTTACACTAAACAAAATTGATATTTCTCTATTACAGTGTGAGGTTTTTGTTTGTATGTTTGTTTTATAGAGAGAGAGAGAGCATGAGCACGAGAACCAGAGGGTAAAAGAGAATTTTAAGCAGGCATCACACTTAGTGCAGAGCCCGACATAGGGCTTGATCTCAATACCCTCAGATCATGACCTGAGCATAAATCGAGAGTCCTCAGCTGCTTAACCAACTGAGCCACAGAGAGGCACCCCTCTCTGTTACAGTTCTTATTCCAGATCTTATTCATAAATATTCAGTGCTCCTCCCTGCACGTGAATTACACACCTCGTCCTGTTGAATTTGGGAATATCTATGTAATTTCCTTTGGCAATGAAATAAAAGCAAAAGTAATATGTTTTATTCTGGGGCCTCTGTGATTGTTAAAGCATGTATCAAAATGAAGTTTCAGTGACAGACTATAAAGTGACTAATACGAAGAGTCTCCTTGTCGATTTAAGGTAAATGTGCGAAATAAACTTGGCTATTGTAAGCCACTGAGAATTCAGGTTTTTTGTTATTATGACATCACCTATTCTATCCTGATTGATGTAACCATTAAGTTCCCTTAATTAAGCTCTTTGATTCTTAGACATTCTACTTGACATTTCTTTTCTCTTGTGATGTAGGAAGAAAGAATAAATCATAAGATCAGAGAACATTAATATTGAAAGAGACTACTGGAATAAGCTAGTCCAATGGTTTCCAGATTTTGAGCTAAGTAATCAGTAGAATCTTTAAAAAATTATATAAAAACATATTCTCACATAAAAGTCATCAAATTCAGTTTCATAAAAAAACTACCACTGATATATTATTCTTTTTTTAGTTTTTAATTTTTTTATAAACATATAATGTATTATTAGCCCCAGGGGTACAGGTCTGTGAATCGCCAGGTTTACACACTTTACAGCACTCACCATAGCATATACTTCCCCAATGTCCATAACCCCACCACCCTGTCCCGTCCCCCCTCCCCCCAGCAACCCTCAGTTTGTTTTGTGAGATTAAGAGTCACTTATGGTTTGTCTCCCTCCCAATCCCATCTTGTTTCATTTATTTTTTTCCTACCCCCACAAACCCCCCATGTTGCATCTCCACTTCCTCATATTAGGGAGATCATATGATAGTTGTCTTTCTCCAATTGACTTATTTTGCTAAGCATAATACCATAATATCCACGTCGTCGCAAATGGCAGGATTTCATTTCTTTTGATGGCTGCATAGTATTCCATTGTATATATATACACCACATTGATATATTATTCTTACATTTTTACATTTAGTTAAGAATATATTGTTCCTATCTAAATCTAATTCTCTTATTTTATTGCTATATATATATATATATATAAAAGACCTAGGAATGAGACAAGCAGTACTTACATTGAACAAATAATAACCTAAAAAAACTGACTGTGATGTCAGCATCATGGTACTGTGAGTGATTCCTTTCTCCTCTCCTCTTTTACAATTAATTAGTCACCTATAACTGTATTAAAGTGCCTCTCTGTATTATACCAATTTCTATCTACTTGTGCCTCCAAAAGTAAGTGGATAGGATCTCAGAGTGGACTGTGGATTCAAGGGAGCAGGTGAACCTGCTCCATCTGGCACAACATCAGAGTGGGATAGATGGCAGCGGAGGCAGAGGACAGAGAGTAACCCACTGAGGCAGCTCCCTCTTCAGGGCTATACTGCAACACTTTGGGCTTTGGGCAACAGAAGGAGCTACTTCCCTGGCAGAGGAAGTGATAAGTGAAAGAAGCTGGCACCCTACCTAGCTGCATGTGGGTTGCAGATGGAGGGGCTTGTTTCTCACTTGCAACACAAGAGTTTTAAGGAGGGACCTCCATGACTTGGGGGAGGGAAAGGGAAGGGGAGGCAGATAAGGAATATTAAATGGCACTGAAGGAACTTAATTTCCTTCTGTATGCTTCAGAATTTCAGCAGTAGGTCTGTTCATAGATCTCTTGAAGTTCCCTACACTAGGATCCACCTAATGGACTGTGGATACCCCCAAAGTTCCAGATGCTAAATCCACATCTAGCCCAACTCCCTGCCAGCTCTTTTTGCATACTTCAACCCAAGAACAAACACCCATGGGAGAAACAAAAACTTGAGCTATAGTGCCACCTCATGGATTACAAAAGAAAGTTTTCTAATTGCTAGTCTGTTGAGCTGTAATGACCAAATAACACAAATTTTTAAGTAAGAAAAGTGTTTGCTATTTCAAATGTAAAATCAGACACACATATTGTCAGACACGATGAGAAATCAAGGTAATATGACATTATGAAAAGAAATTAATTCTCCATATACTGAACTCAAAGACACAAAATATTGAAATAAAAATGATAGAGAATTCAAAATAAATTTTATGAAGAAATTTAATGGGCTACAAGAAAACCAAGAAAGGCAACTCAATGAACTCCATATAAAATTAATGAGCAGAATGGGTTCTCTACCAAAACAAATGAAATTAAAAAGAAACAAACAAAAACAAATTTTGGAGCTGAAGAAGTCATCGAATGAAATAAAGAATGCATGGAAGAGCATAGGTAACAGAGCAGATAAGAAGGAAGAAAGTGTAAGTGAGTTGGCAGATAGGATTTTAGAAATGATTCAGTCAGAAAAGGAGAGAAAACTAAGATTTTTAAAAAGTGAAGAAACCCTATGAGAACTATCAGATTCTATCAGAAAAGAAAATCGAGTAATTAATGTACTTAGAAAAAGAGAGAGGGAAGGGGCCAGAGAGTTAAAGATATAATAGCTGTGAACCTTCCAAACCTGGGGAAGAAACTGAATATACAAGTCTGCAAAGCTAGAACACCCTATTATTTCACTGCAAAAAGACCATTTCCAAGACACTTTATAACAAAATTGACAAAAATTACTTATGAAGAATGCTAAAGGCAGCTGGGGAAAAAAGAAAGTAATTTACAAGAAAACTCCCATTTAACTATCAGTGGACTTTTCAGCAGAAACTATAGGACAGGTGAGAATGAAATGAAATATTTAAAGCACTAAAAGATAAAAATTGATAGCTAAAAATATGCTATCTGGCAAAGTTGTCCTTCAGATATTAAGGAGATATAAAGACTTCCCAAGCAATAATAATATCATTAAGGTTTATCTTCATTGTAACATATGGCAAATTTTCCTTTTTAAAGGCTGAATATTATTCCCTCATAAGGATATGGATATTACCACATGTGACTTATCCATTTATCTGCTGAAGTACACTTGTTTTTCTTCCACCTTTTTGGTTATTGTGAATAATGCTGTTAAGAACGTTGGTGCATGAATAATTACTTTGAGAATTTGCTTTCAGTTCTTTTGGGTATATACCCAGAAGTGGAATTGCTGAAACATATGGTAATTCTATTTTTGTTTTATTAAAAACTGCCACACTACTTCCGACAGCAACTATACCATCTTAACTTCCCACCAAAAATGCACAGGATTCAATTTTGCCACATCCTCAAAAACACTTGTTTCTTGTTTTTTTTGTTTGTTTTGGTAATAGACATCCTGATAGTGAAGTAATATCTTTGTGCATATTGATAATTTATACATCTTTAGAGATAAGTCTACTCAATATACAAACTAAGTATATTCAAACTAAGATTTTTAAAAAGTGAAGAAACCCTATGAGTACTATCAGATTCTATCAGAAAAAAAAATAGAGTAATTTTTGAATTAGGTTGATTTTTTTGTTGTTGAATTTTAGGTGTTCTTTGTATGTTCTGAATATTAATCACTTATCAGATTTTAGGATTTGAAATATATTCTCTCATTCTGTATACATCTTTTGATGAAAAATTTTTAAAAATTTTTGTGAAGTCCAACTTGTCTATTTTTTCTTGTTACCCATGCCTTTGGTAATGTATAATGTGTGCAGTACATAAATGCCTTATGTAATGAATCACTGTCAAATCCAATGTTGTGAAGCTTTAGTTCTGTTTTGAGAGGTTTTTTAGTTCTTAAATTTAGATTTTTTTGATCCATTTGGAATTAATTTTTGTATACAGTCTTAGGTAATGGTGCAAATGAAATCTTTCATGTTTGGTTATCCAATTTTCCTACCACAATTTGTTGAAAATACTGCTCTTTCCCATTGAATGGTTTTGGCATCATTCTTGTCATCATTTGACCAGGAGTGCCTGGGTGGCACAGCCAGTTAAGCATCTGACTCTGGGTTTTGGCTCAGGTCGTGATCTTGGGGTCCTGGGATCCAGCCCTGTATCAGGCTCCATGCTCAGCATGGAGTCTACTTGGGACTCTACTTTTTCCACTCTGCCCCTCCCACTCACACTTGCTCTCCCTCTCTCACTCAAATAAGATAAATCTTAAAAAAAAAAAAAAAAGAAAGAATCATTTGACCATATATGAGAGGCTATATTCCTGGATTTTATTCTATTCCATGGATTTATATGTCTGTCTTTATGCCAGTACCACAATGTTTTGATTATTATAGACTTATAATAGGTTTTGAAACCAGAAGTGAGTCCTCTAGTTTTTGTTCTAACTCAAGATTCTTTGGCTATTCAGGGTCCCTTGAGATATGAATTTCAGGACAGAATTTTCTTTCTTTTTTTTCAAGGTCAGTGGGATTTTGATAGAGATTGCACTAAACCTGTAGATTACTTTGGATGTACTGACATTTTGATTCAACTAAGTATTTCAACCCATGAAAACAGAAATGTTTCAATTTATTATCGCTTTAACATCTTTCAGCAATGTTTTATAGGTTTTACTGTACATTTTCCCACCTCATTGTTGATTCCTAAGTATTTTATTCTTTTTCATGCTATAATAAAAATTTTTTTCCATAATTTCCTGTTCAGATTGTTCATTAGTGTACAGAAATGCATGTTGTCTTTGCATGCTACTACTTTGCTGAACTCATTTATTCTGACAAGTTTTTTTCTGACATGGTTTTTTGGTGGAATCTTTAACGTTTTCTACATATAAGATTATATTTACAACTCAATAAAATAAATAACTTAATTAAAAAGTGGACAAAGGCCTAAATAGACATTTTTAAAAGATATACAAATAGGAAACTGGTTCATGAAAGGTGTTCAATATCGCTAATCATCAGGAAATGCAAATCAAAACCACAGAGAATAGGGCACCTGGGTGGCTCAGTGGGTTAAGCCGCTGCCTTCGGCTCAGGTCATGATCTCAGGGTCCTGGGATCGAGTCCCGCATCGGGCTCTCTGCTCAGCAGGGAGTCTGCTTCCTCTTCTCTCTCTCTCTGCCTGCCTCTCTGCCTACTTGTGATCTCTCTCTGTCAAATAAACAAATAAAATCTTTAAAAAAAATAAAAATAAAAAAAAATAAAAATAAAAAAAAATAAAAAATAAAATAAAAAGTGGACAAAGGCCTAAATAGACATTTTTAAAAGATATACAAATAGGAAACTGGTTCATGAAAGGTGTTCAATATTGCTAATCATCAGGAAATGCAAATCAAAACCACAGAGAATAGGGCACCTGGGTGGCTCAGTGGGTTGAGCCTCTGCCTTCAGCTCAGGTCATGATCTCAGGGTCCTGGGATCAAGCCCCACATTGGGCTCTCTGCTCAGCAGGAAGTCTGCTTCTCCCTCTCTCTCTGCCTGCCTGTCTACTTGTGATCTCTCTCTGTCAAATAAATAAATAAAATCTTAAAAAACAACAACAACACAGAGAGCTAATATCTCCCACCTGTTAGAATGGTTATCATCATGAAGACGAGATAATAAATGCTAGAAAGGATGTGAAAAAGAGAACCCTGTACACTGTAGATGGGAATGTAAAGAAATACAACCACTATGGAAAACAGTACAGAGTTTCCTCAAAAAAGTAAAAACAGAATTACCATATGATCCACTAGTCCCAGTAATCTGTGACAACATGGATGTATTTGAAAGGGCATTATGCTAAGTGAAATAAACCAGAGAGAGTAAGGAAAATACTGCATTGTTTCACTTGTAAGTGGAATTTAAAAAAGAAAGGGGAAAAAGTCAAACCTATAGTCTGAGAGTAGAAAAGTGTTTAATAGGGACTGAAGGGTGGCATAAATACAGAAAAGGTTGATAAAGGGTATAAACTTTCAGCTATAAAATGAATAAGGTTTGATGATCTAATGTATAACATGGAGACTATAAGTGATATCACTACTCTGTAATTGAACTTTGTGGAGAAACCTTAAAGGTAAATATGTCAAATGATAGATGCGTTAATTAACTAAATAGGGGGGTGCAGATTCTTTCCACAATATATGTATATATTAAGTCATGTTGTATACTTTATCTTAAGATTTTATTTCTCAATTGTACCTCAATAAAGCTGAAAATCTTATCATCTGTGAGCAGAGATAATTTCATTTCTTCCTTTTAAATTTGAATGCTTTTTGTTTTCCTAACTCCTCTGGCTACAATTGCCAGCACTAGGTTGAACAGAAATAATTAAAATGGTAATTTTTTTACTTGTCCCTAATTGTACAGGAAAACTTTTCCCTACTTTTCAGCACAGTGTATGATGTTCACTGTGGGTTATCCATATATAGCTTTTATTATGTTGAGATAGTTTTCCTTCTATTCCTAGTTTACTCAATGTTTTTATCATAAAAATGTATTAAATTGTGTGAAATGCTTTTTATGTATCAATTTAAATGACCATATAGTTTCTGTTCTTCTTTCTTTTCATAGTTTATATTACATTGATAAATTTCCATATGTTGAACCATCCTTGCATTCCAAGAATAGATTTCACTTGGTCATGATGTGTAATCCTTATAATATGCTGCTGAATTCAGTTTGCTAGTATTTGGTTGAAAGGTTTGTTTGCATCAACGTTCACAAGGGATATTGGTCTGTATTTTTTCTCTTGTAATGTTGTTTTTTTTTTTTTTTTTTTCTGGCTTTGATATGAGGGTAATGTTAGTTTCACAGCATGAGCCAAGAAGTGTTGCCTGCTCTTCAAATTTTAGGATGAGTCTGGGAAGAATTGGTATTATTTCATCCTTAAATGTTTTGTAGAATTCACTAGTAAAGCTGTCAGTCCCAGGGCTTTTCATTGTCAGAGTTTTGATTACTGATTCAATCTTCCTATTAGTTATAGGTCTATTCAGAATTTCTATTTTTGTGTGTAATTTATTCTTAGTAGGCTTTGTATTTCTAGGAATTTGTCCATTTCATCTAGTTATTCAATTTGGGTAGAACTGTTCATCATACTCTTATAATCCTTTTTATTTTTGTAGAATCTGTAGTAATGTACCCACTTTAACTTACGATTTTAATATTTTTTTAATTAGTACATCCAGTTATAAATATGTCAAATTTGCTGATGTTTTCAACTAATCAACTTTTGATTTCACTGATTTTCTCTATTATTTTTTCTATTTTCTATTTCATTTATCTGTAATTTTTATTACTTCCTCCTTCTACTAGCTTTGGATTTAATTATTTTTCTTTTTCTAGTTCCTTAAGTTATAGAGTTTGCTTGTTGGTGTGAGAACTTTGTTTTTGAGAGTGATTTATAACAATAAATTCTCCCCTTAGCACTTTTGCTGCATCCCATAGTTCTAGTACCTTGTTTGGGTTTTCAGTTGTCTCTAAGGGTTTTCTAACTTCTCATGTGATTTATTTTTTGACCAACTGACCTACTGTTCAAGAATGTTGTCTAATTTCAATGGTAAAATGAATTTTCCAACTGTCCGTTATTGATTTCTAATTGAATCCTGCTGCAGTCAAATATACTTTGTATGCCCCTTTCTATAAATTTACTGAAACTTAATTTGTGGTTTGATAATGAAGTCTACCCTGGAAAATATCTCATGTGCACTTGGGAAGAATGTGTATCCTGCTGTTCTTAGGTAGTGTTCTGTATATGTTAGATTAGTTGGTTTATTATGTGAGTCCTCTATTTCCTTATCTTCTGTCTCATTCTATCATCATAAAAGGAGTACTTAAGTTTTGAAGTATTATTGTAAAACTATTTCACCTTTCAACTCTGTCAGTTTTGCTTCATATTTCATTCAATTCATATTCTTTAGGCACATAAATGTTTATAGTTTATAATCTATAGATATATTATTTTGCTCTATTAAACTTTTATTAAAATCCTTCTTGTCTCTTGGAATCTTTTCAATTTAAGGTCTCTTTTGTCAGTATAAGTAAAGTCACTCCTCCTCTCTTTTGATTACTATTTGCATGCATTATCTTTTCCCATCCTTTAAGTTTTTTTCCGTCCTTTCACTTTAAATCCCTTTGTGTCTTTGAATCTAAAGTGTTTCTCTTAGACATCATATAGTTGAATCAGGTGTCTTTATACACTCTTGCAATTGTGTTTTGACTAAGGAGTTAAGTTCATTTATACTTAATTACTTAAAGTGAGGATCTCCTATCAATTTGTCTGTTTTCTGTATGTCCTATAGCTTTTGTTGTTGTTCATTCCTGCCTTACAGTCTTATGTTGAGTTGATTTTTTTGTAGTGACGTGTTTACTTTCTCATTTTCTTCTGTGTTTATTCTGTAGCTCTTTTATTTGTGGTTATCATGGGGTTTACATTTAACAATCCTAAATTAACACTTCTTCAGTATCAGACAAAAACTCTGCCTTTACAGTTGTCTTAATTTCATTGTCTAAGTCCCCCAAAGGACATCTTCATATATTGTGTACTCCAAAACCCAAAACATAAGTAATTATTTTAAATGTCAGTAGTCTCAAATTATGTAGAAAACAACATGTGGAGTTACTAGCCACAGTCACAATATTGGCTTATAATTGTTTTAAAAATGTATTAGTCTCACAAATCATGTAGAAAACTGGTATAGTTATAAACCACTATTACAATATTAACTTTTATAATTGCCCATATATTTCCCTTTATTGAGTGCCGCATTTCTTCAAACAACTTTGAATTACTATCTAGTGACCTTTAAGTTCACTATGCAAGACTCCTTTCAGTATTTCTTCCAAAGCAGATCTGATGGTAACAAATTTTCTCAAACGTCATTTGTGATTAATTTTTCCCTCACTTTTGAAGAAAGGTTTTGCTGGATACAGGATTCCTGGTTAGCAGGTTTGTTTTTTTGCCCTTTTTTGTTTTGTTTGTTCTTTGTTTTTTCCATTTAGCACTTTGTACTCAGTGCCTTCTGGTTTTCCAAAGTTTTTGATGAAAAAAAAAAATCTGCTGATAATCTCAGTATCCCCTGTGACCGTTCACTTCTTACAGTTTTCAAGATTCTGTTTTTGTCTTTTGAAAGTCTGATTAGAGTGTGTCTTGATGTGGGTCTCTGCGTTCATCTTACTGGCAATTTGTTTAACTTCCTGGATCTCTGTATTTGTAATTTTCATCAGATTTAGGAAGTTTTCAGTCATTATTTTTTCAAATATTCTCTGTCCCTATCTCTCTCTTTTTGGGACTCCCACAGTGTAGATACATCTTCTTGTTGGTGTCCAACAGGTCCCTCAGGCTCTGTTCACTTTTTTTCAATCTTTTTTGCTTCTGTTCTTCAGACTTAATAATTTTCATTGTCTTATCTTCATGTTTGTTGATTCTTCTGCCTATTCAAATCTTCCTTGGAACGCCTCTACAGTGATTTTTTTTCATTTCACTTACTGTATTTTTCATCTCTAGAACTCTTTTGCTTTTTAGCTTTCTGAATATCATTCTTTAATCTTTTGATCATCTAAGTTGTTTTAAAGACTTTGTCTAGTAAATGCCATCATCTACTTCAGGTAGTTTGTATCTCTTTTGAATGGATCATACATTTCTGTTTTGTTTGTGCTTTTTGAAATGACATTTTTACAATATCTTAATTCTAGAAATAAATTCCTCCCTGGGGTTTGCTGGGGTTTTTTGAGACCAAGAAAGTCTATGTGCCCATGTGTGCCTGTACATGAGCAGGGGAGGGGCAGAGGAAGAGGAAGAATCCTAAACAAACTCCAATCCCAGCGTGGAGCCTGACACAGGGCTTAATCTCAAAACCCCGAGATTCTGACCTGAGCCAAAAATCAAAGTCAGATGCTTAACTGAGTCACCCAGGCAACCCTATCATTTGCTTTTGATTGTTTTTCGCTCTCTGTGCTAAGGATCAGTCTGAAGTATGAAACCTAAGGCCTTCTCAGATCTTGTTTGAATCTTTCCCTGGGCATTTATGGTCAATTTCTCATTTTTCCCATACATGCAGTTGTTTATGAATGCCCTGGTCTTTAATGCCTGAATCCCAAAAGGGGGGGGGGGGGGGGGAGAAGAGAGAAAAGAAAAAAGAAAAGAAAAAGAAAAAAAAAAGAAAAGAAAAGAAACGGGGAATAAAAGGGATGTCAGTCCTTTTATACCCTTGGAAGTCACTTCACAGGATGTGGGTTTGTATGCTTATAATGGAAAGAAGTAGAACCATGGCTTCCCACTTCTTTGCACTCCTGTGATCAAAAGCAGAAATCAGCCATCAGCCTGATTCCCAATATTTGGAGGTGGAGGTTCTTTTTGCCTATCTTGACGCCCACTAGCTGTGTGTAAGCTGTCCCAGGAACACATATACAGTTGCCTGTTATATGGCTGAGGTGGGGAAATGGGTCGCTACTACTATGTTAAGAGCTAAATTTGAATGAAATTAACTTCAATTTACTGTCCAAGATTTTTCCTGTTAAACTGAAAGGCCTTAATAGAGTTCCAAAATAGTTACATCAAAAAAATTCTACTACTCCAATTGTCATCTGTGTGGGGAGATAAATTCCTGGTGCTTCCTACTCTGTCATGTTCCCATTATCCTTTCACATACAAGGTTTTTTGTTTTTCATTTGTTTTCCAGGTGACCATACTTTTTTGTTCCTCTTAAACAGGAAGTGTGATAGCTAGGTCCCATATAATTGTATATTTCACTTTATATCAAACTTCTTGAAACTGTTTTTTTAAGCAGCTGGACCATTTCGTACTTCAATTAGCAATGTTTGCAAGCTGTAGTGTTCCATTCTTGACAAGTGTTGGTACTGTCAAAATTCATTTTAAGCCATTCTAATAGGTGTGTAGTGCTATACATTATTGTGGCTATTTTACATTTGTTTAAGATCTAATGATGTGCATCTTTTCATGTGCTTATTTGCCATCTTTAAGTCTTTGGTAAAGTATTCAAATTTTTTGTCCTTTTTTGGGGCAGGGGATTTGTTTTCTCTGAGTTTTCAAAGTTCTTTATATATTCCAGATAAAATTCAAATATATACTTCGCAAAAATTTTTCCCAGTCTGTGACTTTCCTTTCATCTTCTTAGTTATGTCTTCTGAAAAATACACAGTTTTTATTTGATGAAGGCATATTTATCTTTATTTTTTTATAGTGTTGCATATAAGAACTTGTTTATGTAAGGCCATGCAGACTTACCCTATTTGTTCCCCCCTCTTCCAGGAATTCTATACTTTTTCAACTTATACCTAGCCTAGGGCTCATTTTTGAAGAAATTTTTCTCATGAGAAAATATACTGAGATTTTATTCTCAATTTTTAGCACACGGATGTCCAATTTATTGTAGTATCATATGTTGAAATGACCATCTTTTCTCCACTGAATTGCCTTCTCACCTTTGTCAAAAATTATGGTACATGTGTGGGTCTAGTCCTGGACTTTTCTGTTCCAATGATCTGTGTCCATGTTTGCCAATACCACAACTTGATTATCCAAGCTTTCTAATAAGTCTTAGAATTAGGTAGTCTAAGTCACCCCATTTCCACACCCCATCCGAGGCTATTCTAGTTGTTGCTTTTCCAAAGAAATTTAAATCAGCTTGGCAATATCAACACAATATACTGCTAGGATTTTTTCATAGTAATGAATCAATTTGGCAGAGTTGATGTCCTTAAAAATCATGAGTCTTCTGACTCATGTACACAGTATCTCTCTCATTTAGATCTTCACCTGTCATTATCAAAAGTGGTGAAGGGTTATCAGGGTCGGTACACATTTTGGTAGACTTCTATTATTTGTTTTGGTACTACTGCAAATGGTTTATTTTTTAGAAAAAAAATTGATATCCACTTACTGACTTTTAATCTTGCAACCTTGCTTACCTTACTTATTAGTTATAGGAGACTTAATTCTTTGGATTTTCTACATAAACAATCATGTCATCTCTGAATGAGGACAATTTAACTTCTTCATTTCCAATTTGTATGGCTTTTCTTTTTTTGTTTTATGCACTGGCTGTTAGTAGATGTTGAAAAGAAGGAATTGGTATCTACTTTCTTAACTTGTTCTCAATCTTGGAATAAAATATTCAGTTTTTTAACCACTAGGGTAGTAGTAAGTTTTGTAAACACTATTTGCCAGATTAAGGAAAGCTCTTCTCTATTACTTTTTATTAGGAACGTTTAATTTTATCAAATGCTTTCATTCATTAAGATGAGTATATGCTTTTTCTTCTTTGGTCTATTGATATGGATTATAGTTGATTTTCAAAGGTTGGATTAGCCTGCATTTTCCAAGATAAACTGCATTTCATGATTTAAAATACTTTCCACGTAGTGCTTGATTCATCTTCTTTAATATTTTGATGATGATTTTTACATTTACTCTCATGAGAAATAGTGTAACATAGTTTTCTTATATCTTGTTTTAGCATCAGGGTAGTACAGAACTCATAAAATGAATTTGTATATGTCGTACAGAATTGTTGGTTTCATTTAACATTTAGCAAAATTAACCCAGTAACACTATCTATGCCTTATGTTTTCTTTGAAAGAAAGAAAGGAACATTTTTAACTACAAAGTAAATGTATTAAGTGGATGTAGGATCATTCAGGTTACTTACTTCTCAAACAGCTTTAGTAGTTTGTCTCTTTTATGATACTGACCCATTTCATCAAAGTTGGAAATTTGCAGAAATAAATTTGTTCAAAATACTCCAAATATTTTCTTACAGCTCTGGGGGTGTTTTTTCTTTGCAATTTGGCTAGAACCTTTTCAATGCTACTGGTCTTTTTAGGAACTAGCTTTGTTTACAATATTTTCTATTGTTCTGCTTACAAATTCACTGATTAATGCTTATTTTTACTTCCTTTATCTGCTTGCTCTGTGTTTACTTTGCTCTTCTTTCTCCAGCTCCTTAACGCAGAAAGATGAATCATCAATCTGGATTTTTCTTCTTTTCTAATATAAGCAAATTCCCTTTAAACACTCCTTTAGTGTATTCCACAAATATCTGATCAATTTTCACTTTCATTCAGTTCAAATACCATCTAATTTCTCCTCAGAATTCTGCCTTGACCCATGTTATTTAGAAATATTGTTTAATATTCAGAAATTTAAGCATTTTTCAAATCTTTCTTTACTGATACCTAATTTATCAACTAAGGTCAGGGAAAATTATATGATCTCTTAAGGTTTTGAACTTGTTAATGTTTTATGGTATCATGTGTTCTTTTTTAGTTCTTGGAAAGGATAGAAAATCTTCCAATTTTTATCCATAAAGACAGGTACATATATATTTCAAAATCAAAAAGTATATTACGATATTAAAATTTCATGTACAGCAATTGTCAAAAAAATTCTAAAAACGTTCCTTTGGGGAGGACAATATGAAAACAGCTGCAAAACACTAGGTTAGAGGTGTTCCACTATTTTATTTTCATTCAAGTTGTGATATATGTCATACAGCAAAATGTAAAAGAAAAAAAAAAATGACAGGCCCCATGTCCCAAGATCCAGATTTAACAGATGTTAACATTTTATCAAAATATTCTTCAAATAACTTTTTAAAAGAAATGTACAATATATACAAAACTGTGCAATTCAAACCTCAAACTTTCCTTTCCACCCTTTTCTTACATAGCAGCATATTAAATGTCTCCGAAAGTAATTTTAATATTTTGTGTATCTTTTTTCTAAGCTCTGAGAAATTTCAAACAATAAATTAATTTCTTACTCAGACTTTCTTGAATTCTTAAGATTTACAAATATCCAGGTGTCAGTGCTGTATTGTTATTTGGAAAAATTAAAATTTCTTGTGTAGTTAAATGCCCCTTTTCTCATTGTTGCAGTTTTTGGATAGAACCCCTTTCAATCACAGATGTTCTAAAGTTTTGTTTTTGTTTAATCCCCTCGCTTCACACCAAGGTATTGAAGCTTATGCTTGTTGGGATACAGAATCTCCCTTTCCCAGGACTTTTTTTTTTTCCCCCCAAAACTTGGTGAGTTTGAGCTGTTTATTTTAGATTCCCTACTGGCCTTTACATGAATGCCCTACCGTTAACAACAGTTTGCTTTCCGGAAATGTCAGAGTAGCATATATATAGAGTAGCTTAAGTTTTTGGAGTACACTATTCCTCCTGAGATCATCAGTTCTCTTATGTGCCTAACATATGTGGGTGGCTCTCATCTCTCCTAACAATCATACTAAGGTCAATAATTTTTGTTTTATAAGCATTGATAAGTATAGATATAAAAAAGTATCTTATTAATTTACAGCTGAAGCTTATTAGGAAAAACAAAACCTTCTCCATTACTCACAATGGGAAGTGCTCTCTTCTTAAAAAGTGGTTAAGATCAAATTGCTCCAAGCACTCAGTACAGTGCCTTTTGAATTTCAGGTTCTTAATATATTCCCTTACTTACTTCTTTTAAAAGCCTTATCTCTTGATACTGATTTTAAAGGAGTCTCATTTGCATAGCAAATACTTTCCAAATCATCTAAAGCAGTAAACTGAACTACGGCCTTTTGTTTGATTTACCTAATCAGGTTTATGTTGATTCTATTCATGCTACTAACAGTAGGAGGCAGAGCCATGCTACTAAATTGGGATGAAGAGACTTACATTAGTCTGAGTGACTCCTTTAATTTTATACCATATTTGTCTCACTTGCCTCATACCATTCCCAGCCTCTGTAGAAGGCATAAGTGGAAAACTACCATGTGGAAATACGAGTTTTATATATCATAACCTGTAGTAAAACATTTGGTTTTGGCTGTGTAGCACCTACTTTCTCTCTTGATTTCATAGCTCTCTGCTTTTCCTTTGGAGAAGGCCTTTAAACTCTCACTTCATGTGGTTTATATGAAACTTCAGTCCTTAAGGATGACATCTATGACCCACAGTTAGTCTGTAGAGTGCCAAATCCGTCCAGCAAATGGAAAATGTACTTATTTCAAGCTTGTTTCATTTAAAGTAACTAAAAAATTCCATGACACACTAGCTGTTCAGGCTTTTGCTACAGGTTTAAATTATTAGTACTTTTCCAGTATGAATTTAAAACAACAACAACAACAACAACAAAAAAAAAACAACTAACTGAAAGTGAACTATCATCACAATTATCAGGATAATAGTTATTAGCAGCTCCAGGAATAGTCCTACCTAGTTAAAAAAAAAAAAAAGAAAGAAAGAAATCTGTACAAGAACTGGAAATTCTTCTGATTGGACCTATTTGGGTCATATCCTCAATTTATGAAACAGAGTGGAATGGCATTATCCACAAACAGGTTAATTCTTAGACACCAACACTCTTACACTTGTCAAACTCTCATGGTCTAATTGTGGCACGGAAGTGTGGGGGCCAAGGACAGGTAGTCCCAAATGTGTCACTCTGATATACTAATTATTAAGAATGCTCTTCCCTTTTCCACCTTATCTCCACAAAGCAGGAAATAAATCTCCCATGTGAAAGGTACTCTCCCTGAGATATCCTTATCATGAGATGGGGAATTCAGAGGTTAAAAAGTTGTATAAATAAGTCATACTACTTTTAGTAATTTACAATTACAGCCCAAATTCTAAGTTTTCTTTATCTTTTAAAGTCCTTGTTGATAAATGTCTCTTCCTGTTCGAAGAGGAAGTTAGGTTCTAACAAAGCAGCTAGGAAAGTCAGAGGCCTATCCTGGCACCATTCCACAAGAAGCCTGATCAAACTAGAAAGGTCCAAGATGATGGATACCAAGACAGCAAACCCCTGGCCAAATTAGGAAGAAAAAGTACAAAACCCTTCTTCCTGCCCTAGGTAATAAATATTCTACCCTCTAGTTAACAACTGTCAATAAAGACAGAAACCCAATCTTCAGAGCACATAGGGCTCACACACGCTCGCTCTCGAGCTTACTTGCTCTCCTATCTCTAGAGTGCTTTTCACTTTAATAAACTTCCCCAGTTATGTCACTTATCTACTGTGTTGAGTGTGTCCTTGAATCTTTTCTCAAGATAGAGAACTTTTGGTGACTCCTTCAGGATGGGCTAGGTTGAGGACCCAGGGTCCAGGGTCTCTGCAGTTCACCTGGCAACATCTGCCTAAAATGCATAAAAGCATAGGACTTGGACATTTGAGACTCAATGCCATTATTAGGCCTCCATGTACATTTAATTATAATTTGTTTTTCCTACTGCTAATCTGTTTCATGTCAATTTAATTCTTAGACCAATTAGAAGAATCTTGAAGCAAATTTTTTCTTCCTCAATAGTTAGCTAGTTGGCAGGATAAACTTTAACTGGCTAAATATTATTAACCCTGTGATTGCTATAGCTGAGAAATTCTGGGACATCTGACAAACAGCTAGCAAAGGTAAGATTTCTTACCACGTCAGCCTCCTGGAAACTGTCTGCAAGATCTGGTGAAGCAAGAGTGGTGATGGTCCTTTTTTTTTTTTTTTTTTTTCTAAATCTGAATTAGGAGAAAATATTTTTGGAAAGAGTTCCATGGGCTCAGCATCTCTGATAAATTCGGTAGAGTACTCTCTTTCCTCCCAGAGATGGTCACTAATTTTATCTTTTGTGTTGTTATAAAAGGGAATTATTATAGGGAAATACCAGTATAGGCCCTTATAAGCCTGCTATTCAAACTAACATTATAGACTGTTGAGTTCATGATTCTCAACAGACTGGCATATGTTTCGACAAACTTTGCTGTGGGTCTCACACATAAGATCTGGATAAGGGCTTTCCTTTTGTCTTGAGAACTTGCTTTATTCTCTCTGGTCTCCACCATGCAGACAAAGCACTTACTGGGGTATACCTTGGTAGCCAAGTTAAGAGTGGGGTTCTAAGACAAAGTTGCTAGTGGCATTCTCTATCTAGCCATGACAACCCTCAGAACAGTAAGTCATAACAGGCTGTAGTCCATAAGGGATTTTTGTGCTCTTAACCTTTGTGCTTTGTTAGTGCTGAAGTGCCCCATTTTCAGTAGCACCTGCCTGGTGTCACAGATTAGTAGGTCTATGACTAGAGGCATTTCAAGTTTTTGTGGGCGACCAATGACACTGTTTTCACTGAAGCATCCTTACTGCCTATGTAACAAAAGCATCTGCTACACTACTTCTGGGAATAAACTTTTAGATCATGGGGACTGCATCATCTATGCCCTCCCCAGGGATGCCACTTGCATCCATGGCCTAAGCCTAGAATGTTTCTCTGTGTCTTTCCATAAAAAGGCTTATTTGTTTGAGTTGCTTTAAAATTAGTAAGATCCTGGACACCTGGCTCAGTTGGTTAAGCATCTGCTTTCAGCTTAGGTCACGATCCCAGGGTTCTGGGATTGAGCCCTGTATTGGGCTCCCTGCTCAGCAGGAAGCCCGCTTCTCCCTCTCCCTCTATCCTTACCTTCCCACCTTGTGCTCTCTCTCTCAAATAAATACAGTATTAAAAAAAAAAAAATAGTAAGATTCTACTCATCAACGGTCAGACAATAAATCTTTTAAACTGGTTACATTTCAAAGGAAAAAAAAATCCTTATACAGAGCTGTCAATTATCTTATTAGTATACTTACTAGGGTTAGGGACCTAGGGACTCCCTTAAAAAAGTGAAAGAACAGAAGTTAGACTAAGACAAAAACTGATATCCACATCCAAGTTAAATTCTTCTTAAAAACCAGCTCTGTCCACCTGTTTTAACTTACCTTTCCTTATAAGATTTACAGAGAGCACTCTAGCCTATCTGCTAGAGTCAAAGTATGTAGGTTACTCACATAAATGCTAAAACTCATGAAGTGAGTATAACAGAACCACCGAAGACATGTGATGAGGCTCACTTTGCTATTTTTCAAAACTCCTACTTTCTAAAACTCTGCAATCAGGCTCTGCCAGCTTTAGGCATTCTTATGTCATGTCCTTTGCAGATGTACACTGGATCCACTCCTCCCACCCCAAACCCAGGAGGGAAAAAATTTCATGTCCCTTGGATAGCAGCTAGTCTTATAAAGCCCAATTTTACCTCCACTTTTAGAAGATCCCCCAAATTTAAAGAGAAATTGGAAAGACTAGTAGCCATTCACATCCTCCCCACTACCAAAGAAAACAGATGACCATAATTTTTTCTGGCCCTCCTACAATTCAACAGCTGAAGGCTGATATTCAGGGGCTAAAGAAGCCAAGATTGAATTGTGAAGAAAGAAGGCTTTTGTTAAAATGATTTATATAGACTTTTTCTTTTCTTTTTCTTTTTTTAACAAAGATATAAATCTTCTGATTCCTACTTTATTTGGAAATCTCCCTCATCTAAAGTGGCAAGTTTAGTTAAAAAGGCTAATCAGTCTCTTGATATTCAGGCTGTAATTCAGTTCTTTCTGGGAATTAGCAACAACTTTGCCTACCAATCTCCACAAAACCAGAAATACAACTCTAGAAGCAACCCCCCCCCAACCCTGCCTGCCATCTCTACCAATCCCAAAACCTCACCTATTCCTCTCAAAATGCTTATAGGTATTATAAAATAACTAGGATACTGAAACAGAATTGTCCTGTACTTAAGGAAAGAAAATTCTTAATAGCAATTACCCTATAATTCTTGGGGGGGGGGGGGGGCTTACATTCTTTCTGTCTCTTAAAGTTATAAATCTTTTATCTCTGAATCTCTGAATCTCCGCAACTAAGTAAAGGAAAAAAGAAGAAAGTAGGTCTTCCTAAAAAATGAAACTGCAAAAGGGTTCTCTTGCCCCTTTTCTCCTCAAATATTAATAAAAGTAAGGTTTCTGCATCTGTCACTATGTGTCCATTGTGGCTATACAGCATTTTCTACCACCAGTTAGAATTGCTAAAATTAATTTGTAAAAGAGCTCTATCTGATTGGCTTAAAGAAATTAAGCACTTACGTAAGTTTTGTATTCATAAAAATTTTCAAAATAAAAAAAAAAAGTGAATTTCCAGTTCACGTGAACTGGGAAAATATTCAGTATTAAAGCTAACTTAAGGTTAAGAAATTAGGAGTATGTCTCACATAAATTTAATTCTTAGAACAGCTAGAAGAACCTTGAATAATCGAGGCAATTTTTCCTCTCTCAGAAGAGAGAAGTGCTGGTCATCACAGAGGGTAGATGATTGAAGTCTTGTCTAAGATATCAAAATCTTTGTATCACCTGTAATTGGTGTGAGTTGAGAACCACCACAACCACTACAAGACTTAGTATTTATTGAAAACTTGACTATAAACACACACACACACATCACAGAGGGTAAATGATTGAAGTCTTGTCTAAGATATCAAAATCTTTGTATCACCTGTAATTGGTGTGAGTTGAGAACCACCACAACCACTACAAGACTTAGTATTTATTGAAAACTTGACTATAAACACACACACACACACACACACACACACACATTTACATACACACACACCAGACTTGTTTTATAAGTATTTTATATTCATCAAATCAACTTTACAACACTATCACAAGTATTTATTATCTCCATGGAAACTGACAGAACCTACCCAAGGCCATAAAGCAATTAAACCTTAGAAACAAGATGTGATGTCAGAATCTACACCTATAAAACCACTGTAATACACTAGTTTTATACTAGTATATATAACTAGTATACTAGTAATATATACCATGTATACTATACTGGTATATATATATTATGTATATATAGTATATACTATACTATGTATACTATACTGGTATATATACTATTATAATAAACTAGTAATATACTAGTTTTCAGTAAATTTAGGCTGAATTTCCTGTCACTATAGAAAGATGGAGACTCAAGAGTTTTATAAATTTACTTTTTAAAATATTACGTTTTGCATATCTAACAAGATCACATGTTCTAAGGAATAATTTTACTTAGATCTTGCTTGGCTCACTATTCTTGTCATGGTAATTTTGAAATCCCTTAGATGATCCTTTTAATATTCAAGTTTCTTCTTTAATTCATCTCTTTCCATGACCCTGTTTTCACTCAACTACCATGTTTAGATCCTAGAACTTACAGTCACTAATTACTGTATTCTCTATGCCTTTGTCAACTTATTACTTTATTCGGTTATTTCAACCTCCCCAACTTCTACTTCCCACCTCTAGTAAATAACTCAACGTATCTTCAATCATACTATAATCTATAATTGATCATACCACTTTCCTATTATTTCTCAACCTTCATTTTCTCACTTTGCTCTTGACCCAGATCTCTGTCTTTTCTTTATAATCATTCCCTTGAATATACCAACACCTTTTCCTTTCTCCCACTTTGTTGTATTCATCTAGGAAAATCACAACTTTCATTAAATTCAACTCTTGTCTACTCAATGATAGCACCAAGGCTAAACATAATTGAAAATACAGAATCATTTGACTAGTCTCATTTAAATTAACAGACTTCAACTGACCTCCTTAAGTGCTATCTAGCCATCTTTCCAATAATATATTCACTCTGCCACTTCCCGAAGTGACTATTTTATACCTTTTTTCTTTCCTCAATCCAATATTCTTTCCCTCTGTGACCTTGCTTCCTATTTCACCAAAAAAATATAATACAACTTTTACATGCTCCTCCTATATATCTAGCAAACTACAAATATCTGGACCTTCATAATCTACCTTTCTCCCACTGCTATTATGTTTACACGTCCATCTTTAAAACTAACTTCATTTGTATACTGTATTTATAGCTCCTCCTTCTCCCTCCTGCATCATATTTGTCTTTTCCTCTGCTGGATTAGTCCTACTGGATTAATCCACACAAACCTGCTGTATCTTCAATCTTTATAAAACAAAACAAAACAAAAAAGCTTGCTACTACATCCCCCTGCATTAACAGTCCATTTCTCCATCCCTCTAAGAGCAAGACTCTCCAACACAGTTGTTCAAAATTCTCACTATATTAACTTCTTCTCAACAATTCTCTTTAATACCTCTTCTCATTTCTTCCATTCATCCAATCAGTTTGTCAAGAAGAAATCTGTCAAGAACAGATCTGCTACATTTCACTACCCCTTCCTATCTGAGATACCTTTATTTGGCTTCTACCTCTTCTTCATATACCTGACATCTAAAACTGAGCATGTCCTAGGGTTCACTTCTCCATACTTCTAAATTCTATCATTAAAATTCCCATTTTCCTTACTTTTACAATGCTTTGAGGAAAAAGCTGTGATTCACAACAACATTCCAACAAAGACCAAGTCTTTGGGCATTGATTCTGGTGAAGTTATTATTATATACTCACAGGACAGTATTAATAAGAATTAAATATATCAGTTTCCTTAACACATAGATGAAGGTAATTTCACTAAGATAACAGATTCTGTAAGGGAAACATTTACAACCTTAGGTGATAATCTGATCGATTTGGGGGCACCAAAATAAAACACTAAATTAGGGCAAGATACAAATTCCCTCAAGCAGGGGAAATCTCCCACTACTTAAAAACAACAACAACAACAAAAACAAAAAACCAACAATAAAAAAACAACAAAATTCATAGCCAGACAAATATAACCATTCCTAAAATAATTATAAGAAGTAATATTACTATAAAAAAGCATGTTTAAGTGAATTGGTATGCAGGTAAGAGTGAAAAAAGGGCAGTATCTATAATCATAAAAGAAAATTTCTGTTGTAAAATTTACCTTCAAAATTTTGTGCAATTATCAAACTACACTTTCCAAATGTGATAAACATAAAAAAAATAAGAACATTATTTTATTGGAAAGAAAATAATTTATTATATATGAGGAAGAGGATTAAAATACATGTAATATATCTCCAATAAACTGATTTAAATGCATATAGATTTAATTTTTAAATATACTTTAAAAGCTGTTACGCACAGTTCCATAATCCAGGTGTCACTTTCTTTTCCTTAAAGTTGGAAAGCAGTTGGAAGACATGGAATCAAAAGGAACCTAAAACACCATAAGAGTTCATTAAAAATAATTATGATTATAAAGCAGTTTATTAATAAGTTTTAAAATAACTAAAAGCTAACATGTTTATATTTAGAAAATTAGTGAATCATGTCAGTACTAAAAATTTTTAATTGTCTAAATAAACAGCTTATACAGAAACTGATTAACATTAAAAAAAAACATTTTAATTGTCTCTATAAAAACCAGCAATTTAAATATCTATAAATTTTTATACTCTTGAGTGATTAAAATTATTAACAGAATTTTTATTGTGTTCCTAGTACTAGCAATAGCAGGATTTGCAAGAAATGCAGAGGCTCCAATTCTTGATTTTCCTACACAGAGAAGGTTGGATGGCTAGGTTGTAGTAAGCATCTAACCATTTTAATCTAACAAACTAGTATCCAAACTGGTCACCCCTTGGAACTACTAAAGACACCTTTTCAAATTAGATTCTTGGTCCTATTCTGAGAAATTCTGATTTATTAGTTTCAGGAGAGAGTCCAGCAATCTCTGAATGTAAAAATCCTTCCTCAATAGTTCTCAACCTGGGTCACACTTAGGAGGTTTGAAATACTCCAGTATCTATGCTGTACGCCAGACCAATTAATCAAAATGGGGAGAAACTCAGGTACATTTTAGCCTTTTCTTCCCTTCATCAGATTTTTTTAAGTTTCCCAGGTGATTCCAACCGTGGCCAAGATTAAGAACCACTGTTTTGGGTAATTATGGTCCTCAGCCAGTCTGGAAACCACTGTTACTACATATACCTACCAGATTTTTTTTTTTTTTTTCCACTTAATGTGCTACCCTGAGTCAGTATTATATCTTCTTCCCTCTGTTCCTCTTTTCTCACTCCTTTTGTTTTGTTTAGAAAAAGAGGGGAAAAAAATACTTCTACTTGCTCTCTGTTTCAAAGGAAATATCAATAATAAAACCTGAGAAGTGAAGTCTGTTACTCTTACTTGGAATTTACAAAGAAATTCAGTTATTTTAATTTCCAATATATATACTTTTTTAAAGAAAAAATCCTTTCCCCAAACCAATTTTAACAATACATTATATAGAACACCTAAACCAGATATATCATAAAACAGAAAGCATATGTTATTAAACAGGTTTAGGAAATACATAAATATAAGAAACAAGACTAAATTCTGTGTTGAAGCAGATGCATACATTCTCCAAGTAAATAAGTTGACCTGATTCACTAACTTTCTCTGGAAAAATTGCATAACCTCAAGAACAGCATAGAAAATTCAGCAACAGATCTAAAAAACATGTAAGTGATTTGTCCAGTCAACATTGCTAATTTTAGAAATATCTCATTGGATAAATTATAAAAAATTATTGCTTAATCTGAATCAATGAGTAGGGGAGGGACAAAACATTCCTAGGAAAAACAGAAAACACTGCCCCAAAAAGGATACAACAAGAAAGGATACACTTTGTATGACAGTAATACAGCAGTATTTACGCAGGAATGCTTCTAAAGAAGAACAGCAGAAGGCAGTTTAATTTTTTTTCTCAGTTTTCACACACTAGATTTATAAATAAATGATTTTTTTTTAAACACACACTGAAAACTGTTAATTTTTTAACCGTTCCACTAAGGTATTTGTAAGAATTCTGACTATACCAGTATAGGTATCTCACAAAATTCAAATATTTAAGGCACTTTTCAAAAGAAATAAACATTAAGCAAAATTCTTCCTTAGTTATGTGATTTTTTTTTTAGCTTAACACCATTAAAGTTGACTGAGTTACTTCATGTTCTTCCAAATATAAAGATAAAAAGATTTAAAATAAAACAAAAAATGTTTCCACTCAAGTGCCTTAAATCAAACAGTAACACAAACTTTGAAGTTTAAAATGGTTAATTCTATCTTTTTTAACCATTAAATTACTTAAGAATACATTAAAATTACTTGTTTGAAAAGCAAAAGATTTCATTCCACAAAAAAAATGTAAATATTTCTGTGACATATGAAATTAGTAATGTGAATTCAGAGGTCCTGTTAAGAGTGACCAACATGTCTTGGCTTGGTGGACACTTTCCCAGCATCAGCACAGGAAAACTGGCATGACTGATTACACAAGGTTCCTACTCCAGACCTATTGAATCAGATACTCTGGGTGAGGGTGAACAGAAGCCTAGGTAACAGTTTTATCAGCCCTTCAGGTCACTGTAATATATGTTAAAGTTTAAGAACCACTGCTTTCCTGTAGGTTGAACAAGCTCTAAGACAAAGACATATTCCCCTCATAAATCCATTCTCCAAACTTAATTTTATATACAGATGGACTTTAGTCTGTAGTTAAAATTTTGAAATTTATTGGGAATTAGCTGCATAGTGACACAAAGAGAGTGATAGAGACTTGGATGGATAGATGGATCAAATGATTAAGTATCCTTTAAAAAACCTTAGGAGATACCTGAATTATAAAAAAGCAGGCTTTTATATTTCCTTTATTTTATCTCAAGAAAGTCTTGTTCTTTCATTATGTTATATCCACACTTACCTTCATTAATTTTTAACACTTCCTTTTTCCTTCTTTAGAATCTTGTTTTGGTCTAGCAGATCGAGCAAACTGCTAATATTCAAAAATTAAGGTTCTTTCACGAACAGGACAGTTATTTTCTCTAAATAATTATTAAGACTACCTAATGTAAAATAGGAGTAGTTTTTAAAATCTGTCTCTTACACTTGTCTTCCTACTCTCAGCCATTTGTCAAAAAAAATTTTTCTTGAGTGCCTCCTATCTACTGCCCATGATTTGCTAAAGTAAAAAAATGTACCTTTACTTCATATTTTTTTACAGCTGGACCCTGACTCCATCTATCCCACTGATTTCTATTTTGCAAACTATATTAACTACTAAAGGCAGAATGTTTAACCAATGATATATTTTGGTCATTAAAATTTTCAAATAGATATATGAAATATACTATAATAAAACATAAAACAAAACTACAATGAATCATATCTTTTTTAATGACTCCAGGTGTATTTGTAGATATTGTAGTGTTTTAGGCTTAGCCTAAAAATGTGCTTCTGAGTATATAAATGAAATGTTAAGACATGGCTAAATTTTAATACCTTCATGCCACTGAGGTTCCTTTATTTACACCCATGTGACCCAGTTAAGTATGTTTATAACTAATCTCAAGCCAGAATACCAATGTTCAGTTTTCTAAAGGGTAACTTAGAAATTGGTTTCAAGAAGGACCTGGGTGGCTAAGTTAAGTGTCTGTCTTAGACTCAGGTCATGATCCCAGATTCCTGGAATCAAGCCCCGCATTGGGCTACCTGCTCAGCAGAGAGCCTGCTTCTCCCTCTCCCTCTGCTGCCACTCTAGTTCTGTTTGTGCTTTCTCTCTATCCCAAATAAATAAGTAACATCTTTAAAAAAAAATTAGTTTCACATACCCTTCTACTAAAAAACACAGTGTCTTTGGAACAGATTATTTAAAGGATACAACCACCATAGGTTTTCCGAAAAGAACATATCCATTAGCTTCCTTTAAAGCTTTTGCTGCTGCTTTTTCATTTGGAAGTCCAATGAAAGCTTGTCCTTTCATGCGACCTTCTTTCATCAAACGGATATCAAACCTAGAAGTGAAGAAGAAAAAGAGATTTTGATTTGAAGAGTATCAAACAATTCTAATCACAGGAAAATGTGTTGAACATTTAAGATGTTTGCTATTTCTGAGTAAAAATGACAATACTGTCTGATTAGAACATTACTCAGACTTTCTAGAGATGTTTTGTATACTGTTCTAAAATTGATTCTAAGTAAGTCTGATAATGAGCTTATACCTATCCTTCAAAACTATGTTGTGTATTTATATAATTTAAAAATTATAATACTAAAAACTATAAAAGCAAACTTAAATTTTTACTTCATATTTCAATGTTTAAAATATTTCATAGAGCCAACTCAATATTATCCACCCAAGAGACAAAAAGCAACTACATAATGAAAATAGGAAGACTGAGAGGAACCAAAGAAAAGTAAGAGAACTTCAGCATAGGAAATGACCTTATTTATCATCTAGTCAAAATCATCATTGTACAGAAGTCTACAGAGAGTGACTTCTTCAGTCATAAAGATAGCTAAAATTAGAGCAAAAACACAAACTAGATTTTTTTATTCCAAATGTAATGTTCTATTATTCCATAACATATTCATTTTTCAATACTTTTGGGAAAATGATATTCAAAAATCAGAAAAACCAGACCATAATTTACAACTAAAGTATTTCCTACAATCAAAATGCAGCAATTTTTAAAATTCACACTAGTCCCAAGAAAAACAATTTATTTATGATTTTGATGTACATACAGCTTTCTCCACATATAGAATTATTTTCCCCCTCAAATTCTAATTGCAGCAATACTAAAAATAGAAGAAATGGATGTATACAAATACCTATGTAAATGAAACATTTCATACATTTTTTTTTCTGTTTCTTATAATCATGATTCAAAGGTAGCAACAAGAAAAAGGACCAGTACTTTGCAAAAGTAGCAAAAGAAACTTTTAGTATACTGCTAAGAAAAGAGATCTGCTACTACTGAGTATAAACAGGCCAGATAAGACTTAAAAATACTAAAATAAAACTTAGTTCCAGTTAGTGCTTCATTTTACCTCCAACTCAAAGTCTATCTCTTTAACTTTTCTACTTTTCCCTATTTCTAACTTATATGGCTGAGGGTCTTTTATACTTTGCAGCCAACTAACTATAGCAATTTAAAGAATGAAATCCTAACTCTAAACATTAGCTTTTATACCGTTTACAAATCATATCCCTCTCTTTTCCTCTCACAAAATTGGGAGCCTTGGTTAATGAAGACCAATTAAAAGAAGGGAAGTTACTTCCAAGGTTAAGAATCTGAAAAATTTTGCCAGACTACTATATATATTCCTGAATAGATCATTAATGCAGTAGTTTTCAAAGTATAGTCTTTGGACCAGCAGCTTTGGCATCATCCATGAGCTTTTTAGAAATACAAATTATAGGCCCTACGTCAACCTAGATGGATCCAGGAAATGGTTTTACTAAGCTCTTCGGGTGATTCTTATGTAGGTTAAAGTTTGAGACCCACTGCTTCTGAACTGGGCATTAAGGCTGGAATTTATGCTCTTTGTATAAATAAAGTTTTACTGGAACTCAGACATAAGTATTAGTCTATTATTTATGCCTGCCTTCATGTTACAAAAATAGAACTGAGGAGCTCCGACAGACACTGTATGGCTTATAATAAAATAAAAATATAAAATGTTTACTACCTGTCCATTTATGAAGAATTCTGCTGACTAATGCTTTAGATATCTAAAAGTTATGCAACAGATAAGAACAATTTTTTCCTGTAATTGTTATCTGTAAAGGGAAAGTGCTGGGATTAAATAAAGGGCTAATTTGTAACAGATAAAAACAAAACATTATTTGAGAGTATGACTCACATTATCCGTTGTGTTTCTGATGAAAAGTCAACATATCTCCCAAAAATAAATTTAAGGTCCTAGAATTTTAATAAGAAAAAGACAAGTAAGAAGGTTCAGGAGGAAAAAAGAAGTAAAATAATACAGTCAATTGACAAATTTCAATTTACCTTTTCTTGAACATGTTTAGCTAAATTCTTTACATAAATTCTACAGTTTGGTTCACCCGGTTCATAACTTCTGAAAACTGAGAGTGTTTCCATTTCTTATTTAAAAGCAAAAAAAAGGAGGACACACATTAGGATATTTTCATTAATTTTCTCAAAGAAAAACTGTAATAACATTCAAATACAAGTGTTAAATAGAACAAGCATTATGAAAATTTCAAAACCATAACCATTAATAGCAATGTTATTAATAAATATACTCATTAAAAATCTGTATTGATAATAAAACTTAAAAATTTCAGGTCACCTAGAATAACAAAAATTTGTTCAATAAAATATCTACTATTGAAACTCCTTTACGATAAAATAACCTTATTAAAAAAATAAAGCAAATAAATGTTATCATCTTGCTTAAAGTTAATTTCCCAAACCACCAGATACCAACACAGTCAAACGTAAGAAACCTAATTTCATACAAACTGTGGCTTCTAAATCCCTGTACCACTACTTGTAGTATCAATAATCAGTTCCTGACAACAGATGTTCTATGTAAAAATGCTAGTTGGAAGTTTATTTCCCATTATCATGGGAAATACTATAAAATGCTATGAGACAATCTAAAACCCCTAATTTCCTAAAATGTACTAAAACAGAAAAAATTCTTCTAGAAGTAAAGAAACTATCATGTTGGATATAAAATCTTAAACACAGATCTTCAATTACCAAATAATTAAAACTGTTTTTTTTTTTAAACAACTGCTTTGCATGTTTCTCAAACACAGAACTGTAATGATACATCCACCGTATTTGGAATACAAAATTCCAGACCATAGGCCACTTGATTTTTTAAAAGATTACATATAAAAAGTTTTAGGAATGAAAACAAAAATATTTTTTCCAATCACAGATAGACTGAAAACACTTTATCGAGACACATTTTCCTCCCTAAAAAATATGGGGAGGAAAAACCAAAAGCAGGGTGCCTGGGTGGCTCAGTCATTAAGCATCTGCCTTCAGCTCAGGTCATGATCCTAGGGTCTTGGGATGAAGCCTCACATCTGCTCTGCAGGGAGGCTGCTTCTTCTCCTACCATTCCCCCTGCTTGTGTTTCCTCTCTCGCTATCTCTCTATCGAATAAATAAACAAAATCTTCACCAAAAAAAAAAAAAAAAAAGCAGTGATTAAAAACCTTATTTGTAAAGAGGTTTTGAAATGTATGCCTTAATTAGGTAAAGAACATGAAGAGATTTGTTGTTTCTGATGCATCAGAGAAATGGAATAAGCATCGGTCTATTTCATGAAATTACCTTCTCTAGAAATTCTGCCTTTTTCCAACTCCCTTCTAGAAATACATTCTGATGGCATTTCATCACAGTCCTCTTTACTCTCTTCTGTGATGTTCAAATTAGGTTTCGGGAAGATTTTTCCAAATCCTACATTGGGTGCATCACCTTCAGCAGCAGGTAAATCTAAAAGTTAACATTAACATCAGCCATTAAAAATTCCCTCCCTTCAAAACAGGTCTTGCTTTCCATTTTTAGTCTTTAAAATATCTTTTGGCACTGAAATTCTTCAGTGTTTTTCTTAATGCTTTAGAACCGAGTAGACAAACTTTCTCTGTAAAGGTTTAAATAGCAAGTATTTTAAGCTTTGCAGGCCATATGATTCTGTCATGGCTATTAAAACTCTGCCACCGTATTATGAAAACAGCCAGACAATAGCTAAACAGCCAAATGGTTGCTTTGTGGTGCTACTCATAGGCCCTGCAAGGTGGAAAGAAAATGAATTTATTTTCAATGTATTTAGTCTGAGATACCAGAGGGACACCTCAAAAAGATAAAGTGTATTGCGCAAGATAGGCAGAATGTGCACGCATATGTGTGTGTGTGTGTGAGGGGGTCAATGATAAATATTATGTTTAACCTGTCCACTTTGAACTATTAATAATTATATGAAAGAAATTTGTAGCAAAGGCATTCATTCTGTAATGGAACGTGGTCACTCAACATTATTTATACAATGGATTTGAAGACTTCATAGTGCTACACCAGAATATAATTAAACAGCCTTCAATCTTCAGTCTTATCAAAGATGATTAAAAGATTAAGATCAGCACAAATCCTGAAATCGTAAAACAAATGGAAGTTTGAGGATACCAAAAAACCTTCATCAATCCTTTTCCCACCCTCCCACCAAAAAGAAACCAATTTTACTCCTGGATCCTATAAGAAATAAAGAAAAACAAGTATTCATACTTTAAAAATTACTCAAGTAGGAAAATTCAAAAACACTGCAAATTTTTAATTTTAGCAATATAATGGATTTCATTTATAAAATATGAATTTTAGCTTCAGCAAAAATTAAACTGGCACAGTAAGGGTAAGGTTAAATATTCACTAGAAAAATTCTAGTCATTCTACCAAAAAAAAAAAACAAAAAACTAAAAAGCTATGCAAATGATGCAAAGAACATGCTAAACTTAAGATTATAAAATCTCTTCATCATGTTGAAAAACATATACAAATAGATCTCCTGTGGCCTGGAAGTATCAATAAGAGAAAAACTCAAGTCCACTTCTACTGTTACTTCAATATTACTACCACACAGGGATGTCATGGTAGGGCTGTCACCATCTCATAGTGGTCTACACCCTTAAGTAAATTAAGTTTAAAAAAGTAAAATTAGTGTGTAGGTGACTAACATGAAATAAGAAACAAAAATATACAAAAAGAAAAATATAAATATTGAAACAAACAAAAAAGGAGCTATCCATGCCCTACCTATATTCATTTATTCAACAAACAATAATAGCTAATATTTAGACATATGCACCATGCCCAGCATTTTACTTGGATCATCTTGTTTGTTTCTCACAGCCAGTGTTTATCAGCTGCTCTTCTGTGATAGGCACTGTGCTCTGGAGCAGGGGTTCTGCACATGCTACCCCTCTGGTAGAGATTATGACCCAATGGCTAACCCAAACCCACCCCTAATGGTGGCAGGCCAAGATAAGAGTACAGATGGAGGCCTCATACCATACACTGAAATACTGTAAAGTTACAAATTAAGTTTAACTGTTAAATAAAATATGTTCTATTCTCCTTAATAATAATAGGGAAGCTATCTGAAAAGGCAGTATCTTCTCATTAACCTTGAAAAAGAGGGATTAAAATCAGTTTTTCTACTCACTACATTTCCAACACTTACTAGAACTCTAACTGCATAGTCACACAAATGCTCAAAGATATATATGCAAAAATATATGTGCCAGTAGTTTCTCAGATAGTAAAAAACAATCAACTTCTACCAAGAAAGCATGATAACAGATTGATTTAACTGTACGATGTAGTATTATGCAATCATAAAAAAAGGTACGTATTTTTATGTTGAAAAGTTAAGCTACTCCCTCTGGACTTTAAACTCCTAAAAATCAGATACCACATTTAACTTGTTCCTTAGTGCCTAGCATAGAGCCTGCTATACTGTATGCTTTCAATAAGTCAATATTAAGTCAATGGCAAACACTACATAAAACATTATGCCCATTTAAAACAAGAGGAGAAAATGTGTTTACACATGTATAGAATAAGGTCCAGAAGAATAGCTATATTCTAAATTATTAACAATGGTGGTGAGACAGAGGACAGTGGGGTTTGAGGTGGTAAAACTTCTTAAATTTTTTACACTATATGCTTTTTGTTACCTTTTCTGTAAGTTTGTATTATTTATGAAATTAACAAAGGAATTTCACCATAGTATCAAATTAATGCCTAAAATTAACAGAACAAATATCTGCAATTTTAATAAATTATCTTTAAAGCTAAGAACAGTACCTTAGTAATTAATCTCCAATGTCTTTTGGGTAAAAAAGAAAATTTACATAAAATCTACAATACACACAATAGTCACAATTTATTTCCTCATCTATAGTACAAATGTACTAATAAAATCACAGAACATCACATCTAACATGAAAAAATAAATCACTAGCAGAACTGCTTCATTGTATTTTTAGTGTAAATATCAGCAAAAACCAGACTCAATTTTCACCCTAAAATTCATTACTAGCAAAAGGCAACAGTGATGGTTTCATCATTAAGCATTAATTTTAGTTATATGAAAAAGTTCAATATGGATAATATTCCACAATATTAATGAAGATTAACTGCAAATTTTAAAAATTTAATTCTAATACAAAAAGCAGAATGAGAAGAATTTTTACACAGCATATTAGAGAACTAGAATATGCTTACCATAATTTTGTTCTTCACAATTTTGTTCTTTTTCTGGATCTTTCTTAAATGTAGACGGCATGTCAGTAGATATATGAAATTCAATTTTCTTACTACCTACAGGTTGTGGTTGGTCAAATACATCCGAAGGTAACAGAACTGGATGTAAACTGTTTATAAATAGTGACAGCATTACTTTCCAACTGCAAATAAAATCCTAAGTAAAACATTATTCCTATTTACCTTAAATTAACACTGACAAAGCACTCATTACACCACAGGCATTGCACAATATAACTTACCTTTAATACTTTAATAAACCCTAATAAATTTTCAATACAGATACTATTAAATTACTACTTAAACAAGGAGACTGAGATTAAGGAGTATCACTCACTAAATGACAGAAACAATACTTGAGGACTATTGATTTCAAACTTAAGGAAATTTACCAATATACAAAGACATTCTTCTATGTTTAATATAAGTATTTTTATGTACTATATTCTACATTACTATATAACATAGCTATACTATCCAACAGAATTGCCACTAGCCACATTTGTCCTAATGAGCACATGAAAATACTGATGTCCAAATTAAAATATATAAAATACACACTGCTATGACAACTTTGTACAAAAAAAGTGACACATCAATAATTCTTTGTATTAATTATATGCTGGAATAATATTTTGGATATAATGGGTTAAATAAAATATATTATCAAAATTAATTTCATCAGCTTTTTAATCCTTTACTGTGGCTACTGGAAAACTGAATTTGGTTTATGTTATTTAATTTTTCAGGGCTGCAATAGGTATTAAAAGCATGGGACTACGGTATCAAGACATATATAGGTAAGAAAAACACATACTTAATGTGAAATTTAAAAAAACACAGATTAAGGATTTATTCCTTCAAAATGGAAAAAAAGATTTCTAACAAACTCTTTTCTCAATTTATGAAGCTAATTACAAGTTCAAGGGAAACTTACACTGTAGAATAGCTAAATGAAACTGCAATTAACATTGATTTTATGTGATTAATATATTAAAATATATAGAGTTCCATGGTAGACAGGTAAGTAAAATGTCTGTCATAATTGTTTATAAATGACATGAGTTAAGCATGTAGACAAAGTACACAGGAACTTATTTCATAAAACAAAATTACCTTTGCGGAGCAGATGGAGGTGTTTTCAACATATCCTTTATTTTTCGTTTTTTTCTCACATGGTGCTGCTTTACTGTTTTTGGCCTTTTGGGCTGAAGATTTGCTAGTTCCATTAGTTTAGTCATTCTACGTTATGAAAAGGGGAAGTAAAAACAAGAAATTCTTCATGTAGAAGCACATAATATGAACTATAAATATAAATTATACATGTTGTATTACAAATTATGATTTATATAGCAGAATTATAGTTTCTAAGCCATCAATTAAAATAATTTACAATAAGCTCAAGTTCTGAGTTTTCTAGGCCAACATTCATCTTTTTTTTTTTTTTTTAAGATTTTATTTATTTATTTGTCAGAGAGTGAGCACAGGCAGACAGAGAGGCAGGCAGAGGCAGAGGGAGAAGCAGGCTCCCTGCTGAGCAAGGAGCCCCATGTATGACTTGATCCCAGGACGCTGGGATCATGACCTGAGCTGAAGGCAGCCACTTAACCAACTGAGCCACCCAGGCGTCCCCAACTTTCATCTTTAAAGGGACTGGGAATTTATTTAATTTCAATTTATCTTTTTTTTTTTTTTTTAAGATTTATTTGATACAGAGAGAGAGAGAGAGTGTGTGAGTGTGTGTGTGTGCACATACACAAGCAGAGGGAGGGGCAACGGGAGAGGGAGAGAGAGAATATTAAGCATGCTCCCTGCTGATTGTGGAGACTGACTCAGGGCTATCTCACAACCTGAGACCATGCATGACAGGAGCATAAATCAAGAGTCAGATGCTACTGAGCCACCCAGGTTCCCCTCAATTTATCTTTTAAAGATATGTTTTATTATGAAAATTATTAGTTGTCTAAATAAAAAGGTTGTATTTGATGCCAGAAAGTTGAACAGGATACCGTAATACAACCTATGTAACTTTACTGCCTTTCTTGACTCATAGTCAAAAGATCTTACAAATACAGTATAATTAATTTTGATTCTTATTCTAATTAGTCTAAACTGGTTATTTTAAAGCATTTTCATAACTGCTGCACATGAATCATTATAGAAACAGAATAACTTAGAACAAAGTTTCAATACTATACTTTGAAGCAGCTTTTTATAAGTAACTATCAAGGTGTGATAATTGATACACTGTACCCAGTTTATCTTCATTAAGAGTGTAAAATTTCAAATAGGTCCTGTCTAGGCATTTTTGTTATCTTCCTAGAATCAAACACAGTGTTCCTAGAGAGCACAAGCTCAAAACCACTAGTCATAACTCTATTTCTACAGTTACATTTGTGAAATTTAAAGGCAAAATAAAAAGGGAGAATGTGGTTAAAATAAGCTTTAAACCAAGTGAGGAAAAATGTAAACCTACGAATGTGGTTAAAATAAGCTTTAAACTAAGTTACGAAAAAGACAACATGCTATACATTTGTAAAGCTTCTTAACAACCAATGTTTGCCAAAAATTTTATGAATAAATCCAGTTATACAAACATGTTTCTATTCATAAATTGCTCATCCAGAATATACTAAGCCTCTCAACATTGCCAGGCATAAATTAGAAAACCAATAAATATTTGCTGAATAAATAGTATGGTTTTGTTTTATTTTACGTTTCCATAAGATAGTAGAAAAGCATGAAAGAGATTGTTTCTTGGAAAAACTTTACTCTCATTACTTAAGATGAATTACTTGCTGAGCTCTTCACTATATCCCTAAATGGAAACCTACATAAACAAAACAACAAAAAAAGGTTTTGGCCAGTCTGCATAAAGCATTCCTGAAACTGCTATCACTATTTTTATAAAGAAAGTAAAATTTACAGAAGTTATGTAATGAACCCAAGGCAACACTTTATACTGTTCTTTATTTATCAACAAGTTAAAGTTATAGTCTATCAAGAACTGCCAGACTTCCTAAATGTCTCTATTCAAGACACTCTATTCACCTCATTTTTGTAATTTTGGCTCCATCTACATTTTTATTTTAATTCTTTCTCTAGAAAGAATGCATACTGAGCAACTACTTAAGTTAACATTGACTCAATAATAGTCATATTATTGCTGATTATTTGTAAATATTGCTTGGATTCTCTGCTTGGGTTTTGATTCACGTCAACCACTCCTGTGTCTGACTTCTCTACATAGTTACCTAAGATTCTTAACATTCGGGGTGCCAAGCTGGCTCAACTGGTGGAGGATGTGACTCCTGACCTTGGGGTTGTGAATTTGAGACCCACACTGGATATAACAATTACTTAAAAATTAGAAAAAAACCTTAAAAAAAAAAAAAAAAGATTCTTATATGCCGATAGTGGACTTCCAGGTTGGGGGTTGTCAAATTATAGCCCTAGGAGCAAAGTCAGCCAGCTGCCTCTTTCTGTGAACAGAAAGTTTTGCTGGAACACAGTCATATCCACTCATTTAGGCACTGTCTGTGACTGCTTTCCTACTACAACAGAACTCTAGCCCTATACAGAAAATATTTACATATTCCTGTACTAGGCTATGTGTGGATAATATACCTTAACATTATTAACAACTTACTACTTCTCACCAAAATCCTTAAATAAAATACATGTAAGGTGTCAAGAACAACCAACAACAACAACAAAATTCCTTGCATTAGTTACTATGAACTATTTTATATAAAATCCCACAGAAATGCTCTGGAAATTTATTCTGAGGTGAATAAAATTCAGGGGAATAGCTGAAAAAATATGAATACAATCTATTCTTATTCTTGTTATTTAAGATACTTAAGTTTTATAAAGTCTTCACAAAGAATTAGTGAATAATGTATCAATGCCCCTACCAGAAAGTCAGGATAGGGCTCCTATAAGCCTGTGCTCTAACATTTCACCAACTCATCAACACACACCTTGTTTCCTGTTTTTTTTTGTTTAAGGACATCTTATTTTATAAACTGCTGATTCACTAACAATGAATTCACAAAGACTATAACTCAAGCTTGAACAAGACTTATCTAACATGTTTTCTCCATTAGGCACATCACAGCTTTCTTGATTTTGGAAACATCAGACGGTACCTCAATGCTACCCTTGTGGACCACTTTAAACAGCAAAATCACCAGGGTACTTGGGTGGCTCAGTAGGTTAAGCCTCTGTCTTTGGCTCAGGTCATGATCTCAGGGTCCTTGGATGGATGGATCAAGCCCTGCACCGAGCTCTCTGCTCAGCAGGGAGCCTGCTTCCCCCTCCCCCTCTGCCTGCCTCTCTGCCTACTTGTGATCTCTGTCAAATAAATAAATAAATCTAAACAAACAAACCAGCAAATTCACCAACAAAAAGCATAAAAAATGTGAAAGGCTTGGTATCAAATAGACCACAAAAAGGATACTTGCTTACGGTATTGGAGCTGACATAAGAAGACTGCATGTCACTCTGTTCTACCTCATCTAGGAATATGCACATCAAGCAACTCAAATTTTTCACCATTCTGTGCATGCCCACATTAGCAAAAGACCATAAAAACACTAAGTATTGTTTGGGGTGTTACAAACAAATTTTAGTATGTGGACAATTCTTAAATACGTAATCCACAAATAATGAGGATCAAATGCACTTTATAATACCATAATAATCAATCTAAAAAATTACTTATGATCCAAGAATTTTTTCCTTAGGTCTGGATATACATTCTTAGATCTTAATCTATACCTATTACAATATGCTTGAGGGGTGGGGGGGTTGGGAGAAATTTTAATGACCCCAAATTATGGAATAATTATAAGTTCTTATAATTCTTCTAAGGTAAAATTTAAGAAGAGCAAAAGAATCTCTCTCATATTCTGTTCCTGAAATCGAAACAAATATTATTTGATATTGCAAACCTCTGTCGGTCTTCATCATCACTACTCTCATATTCTGATTCTATACTTGATAATTCCTCATCCTCATCTGGCAAAGGAGGTTCCTCTGGTGGCTGAGGAGATGCAGGTGGAAGAGGTGCATGTAATGGCATATAATCTTCATACTAATTAAGAGAAAAACAGTAATCATATGGTAATCTATGATATTTATAGAACAGAAAAACCATCTTCATTCAGATACTCTATTCTCATCTCTCTCCCTCATGACACATACAACCCACAGTGAGAGAACACCTGCTACAGAAGATTGCTATTTGATTACAAACTTGTTTCCTCTTCCTTGGCACCTAGCTGGAGTAAATTTCCAAACCTCCTTTATAGCTGGATTTAACCATGTAAATGAGTTTTAACCAACAGAATGCTAGCATAAAAAAAAAAAAAATTCCATCCATAATCCTCTCTTCCTTCTTGATCTGCAGGATGTATGATAATGCCTTTATTATTCTGGGATATGCACAGAGTGAAAACAAGTTAGGTCTTCTGAATGACTAAATAGAAAGTCATCTGCCCTACTTTTGGAATGGAGTTGACATGCACAAGAAATAACTTATGCTGGGTTAAGTGACTAAGATTCGAGTTTTATGTTAATAGCAGCCTAAACTTAACAGATATTCTTGTAATGTACCAGATATTGAAGTGTTGGGATTGCAAAGAAAAATAGTGACGCTAGTAGTATATACATCAGAAAAAGCAGTCAATATGCAATACATAACAGAAAAGCAAATTCTGTTTAAATGTTAGGACTCAAAATAATTTCTCATTGCTATTATCTAGACAATTACCAGGTACTATAACAAAATAGTAACTAGAATAGTTCAGTAGCAGACACAGACTACTATCTAAATTACAGATATATTTTCATAGTAAATTCTGAATAGAAGTTATTAGCAACCTTTCTTCTCTTCTGCAAATGATGCTCTCTATATGGAATAAAACAAGAACAGAAATTTTACATAATTAAGTTGTCAAATGCAATTATTTTATAAAATGGAAGAGTACTGTGGGTCAAAGGACTGAACACTGGTAGAAATGAGAGCCTCTATTACCAAAAGCATCTTTTTCATATTCTAGCATTCTCCACTTAACTACCATTAGTATGTTAACTTTAAACTTGTCCCTTATTTTCAATGCACATTAGAGGCTAGTGACTCAGTATTTGTGAAGGTTGGCCTCAACAATCCCATCTCCGGAAGAGAAGTTGTGAATCTTCAAAAAAAAAAAAAAAAAAAAATCATTTTTTTTCAAAGATTTGTTTATTGAGACATCTTGGGTAAGTGTCTGCTTTCGACTTAGGGGGTATGATCCCAGGGTCCTGGGATCAAGTCTTGCATCAGGCTCCGTGCTCAGTAGGAAGCCTGCTCTGTCCCTCTGCCTACTGCTCCCCGTACTTGTGCTCTCCCTATCTAGCTCTCTCTGACAAATAAACAAAATCTAAAAAAAAAATAATAATAAGATTTATTTATTTATGGGCAGGGGGCAGAGGGAGAGGGAGTCTTAAAACAAGACTCCACACTGAGCACAGAATCCAATGAAGGACTTGATCCCATGACGCTGAGATCACGACAGCAACTCAACCAACTGCACCACCCAGGTGCCCCATAAATCTTTACAATTTTAAGATATTTCTTACCATGGGAGGGCGTGCAGTAATTGGTCCAAAAGGTGTGGGTAAATTCATTTTATTCATAAGATGAAGAACCTGAAAGCAACAAAACATTGAAAACTGCATAGTAAAATGATAATTCAACTCACATATTTTATGTACTTTAAAACTCTGCTATAACTATACTCCTGATTTGGCGCAAAAGCTGGCTACGTCTTGCTTTATCCCAGAATGGGGCTGTTACCAGTCACTGATGTATCTCAGAAGATTACCCTTTCTAAAATGCTTGTCAATTATAAATACTTATTCTCATTAAAAATACCATGTTCTTGCAATGTAAATGCTACCAAAATGTTATGTCTTTCTTCCAACTACTATGGAATTAAATAAGAAGCATATTAAAGAAAATAAATATCATCTATAGTTTGTACTTCAAAGTATTTTGTACTGTCAATACTTTCAAGCATTGCTAAGGTGTTCACTATGTTTTTTCCTTTAAGAAAGAATCTCCACATTAAAGGTGTATGATCAAGTAACAAAAATTACCATACACTTCCCAAATTATCTTGTGTTTATTAGTATTAATATTAAACATGTTAAGTTTTAAGCCACAGTTTATAAAAACCTTTACTCGAATGTAGTAATATTTCATTACCTTTTGCAATGGACTTAACTTCCAACCAGATACACATAGTAAACCCTAACCAGGGTTTAGGTATAAGGAGGCAGGGTCTTTGAGAAGTAATTAGGTCACAAGGGTAGACACCCATGAATATGAGATTAGTGTTCCTTATAAAAGAGACCCCAAAGAGCTCTCTCCTTTTTTCAGCTAGGTGAAGATACAAAGAGAAAACAGCCATTTGCAACCCTGGAGAGGGCCCTTACCAGAACTCAACCTTGCTGTCACCCTAATCTCACAGTTTCAATCTCCAGCACTGTGAGAAATAATTTTCTTTTGCTTATAAACCACCTAGTCTATGATACTTAAGTTATGCCAGCCCAAACTGAGAAGATACCTTTAAATAATTGTAATACCATTACCTGTTAGAATTAGTCTGATTAATGCTATTATGAAAAGTAAAGAAATTAGCATGAAAAATAACTTATCAAGTTATTCAAGCATTTACTTTGGGAAAGTAAGTTTCATTCTACTTACCTGTACATAGAACTTAGGCACACTTGCCAAAGCATTTACTATGTTTGCTAGGATTGTGCTTGAAGGTGGTGGGTACATATACTTGAGGCATGAATTCAGAGGGAAAGTCAGCCTAAAAAAATATTTAAAATTCTTATCATGTTTTAGTAAGTTTCATATCAATAACATTTTTACGTAATCTGATGAAGTACATAATTGTTCAAATAATTCAGCACTTTTAGATTTACCTTGTTCCTTATAATCCCAAATAAGTACATTTAAGAAAAAAATAGTTTTGAAGTCCCTGAGTAGCTCTGTTGGTTGAGTGTCTGCCTTTGGCTCAGGTCATGATCTCAGGGTCCTGGGATCAAGCCCCTACCCCCACCATTGGGCCACTGGGCTCCCTGTTTAGCAGGGATTCTGCTTCTCCCTCTCCCTGTCCCCCACATCCCCCCCATGCTGTGAGCACACACACTCTCAAATATGTAAAATCTTTTAAAAAGAGAAAAAAAAAATTGCTTTCTGATTGAAATAAAGAAAAATAAGGTATTTCTTACCAGAGCTTGTTTTATAGCTCTTAACATTTTAATGAACCCAAATTCAGTGACAGACTCTAACACCTCATCATCTTTAACCAACATATTGATTGACATAATAATGTATCCTTTAAAGTATCTTATTGCAATACACACACACACACACACACACACACACACTCAGAACAACAAATCAAAAAGCAACAAACACAAACAAAAAACACTAACCCATGGTTTGGTGCAATTCCATTTTCTATGGTTAAACAACCAAGTTCTTTCTTTTCTTTATCATCTTCCACAGGGTCATCACATCTATAAAATACAGAATACAAGTTGATCATATCTTTAGAAATAGAGTAAAAAATTGAGGGTTTGTTAAAACTCAGACTGTGAGGCCTTATATTCCCCCTTTCCATCCCCAAATTTCAATTTCAACAGGACTAGGGTAAAGCCCAAGAATCTGTATTCCAATCAAGATCCTACATGATACCATTGGCCCAGGGACACTCTGAGAATCACCAGTATAAGGCAAATTTGTAAAGTTTTTGTAACTACAAAGAGTTACTGCTGGGAACCAAATACCAGTCTTTGATTTCAAAGGGCATGCCTATCCATGACACCCTGTAATACAACAAGGATTTTATACTAGTTATATTCCTCCACTTAAAGCTGAATACTTTTCACTCCACCCTCTTCCCACTTCACACTGATTACTTAATATTAAATCAATACTCAGACTCCTAATGCATAATTAGGAACAAAAAGAAATATACTGTACTAATTTCAATCGAGACATGTATCATTTATTATGTTTAATTATTTACCTGCTAGTCTGAAAACAACAATACAATTGATTAAAAAACACTTTAAAATGTTAGGAAAACCTAACTACATACCTTTTCTTTTTTTCAGTGTCTGAAGGGGGACATGGAGAATGAACTCGATCTTGCTCCTTTGCAAACTCAACAACTAAAGTATGACCTAAAAGTTTCAGCTGATGTAGTCTTGTCAATGCCTTCAGTTGGAAAAATAAGAGTAAAATATTTTATAACTGCATCAAAAGTTGTTTGTTAGGGAACATTTCCAAATAGTTTTACATGATCTTTGTGAATGCTGTTAATATTTCCCTGGCTATTTTTTACCCATTTCCAATCTCAGGGTGCTTAGCCTTTGTCATTTACTAAAGGACTGCTTCCTACCACTCAGTAAAAGCAACATCTGGTTAAATCAAAATCTCCCTATAACTAGGCAGCTGAAAATGGTTAGAAAAACAGACATAATCAGTCTGGACTCACTTTAAACTCATGACCACAACCACAAATTTGGAGATGAAACCTAAATGATGCCACACTTAACCACATTTTTAGTTAATTTTTTTCTATTAATCTCTAAGCTATTATTTTGTATTTTTTCCTTGTTCCTCAGCCTCACAACATTCCTTTCCCATTCTTCTAGCCTAGGACTTTGCTTCCTACTTTGGGAAAACTGAAACAATCAGATGAGAACTTCAGATTCCCACCCTAATGCCTATCTACAAGCTAATGAATCCATATCATCAACCTACTGTTATAAAGTATTAATTATCCACATTTTCATTTAAATCCAGTTACTTGTCTTGTATACTAAATCCCACCCTCTCATCCACCCATCAACTCTCTTCTACTCTGTTTGGGGAATGTTCTTAACTACATTACTAATTTTCTGACCTGTACTGATTCATCCATATTAGCACACAAATATGCTTCTATTTCTCCCACCCTACTCTGTTCTTATTCATCTATTGACCCCATTTTGCTCACTTCCCTCTTTAATTACAGTTGCAGTAAAACTCCTTAAGGATTATTTATCTAAACCAGGGCGCCTGGGTGGCTAAGTCAGTCAAGCAGCTGTCTTTGGCTCAGGTCATGTTTCCAGGGTCCTGGGCTCAACCGACACATTGGTCTCCCTGCTAGATGCGTAGCCTGCTTCTCCCTCTCCACTGTTTGCCCTCTCTCACGCACATTTTCTCTCGATCTCAAATTTAAAAAATCTTAAAAAAAATTTCTTTTTCTAAGCCCTCTACCTAAAATCCCTCTCCTCCCATCCAGTCTCCAACTCAGACAACAAATTCTGTACTGCCAAGCCAATGGTCTATTTTCAGTCTTCATTTTTATTGCATTTAACAGTTGATCACTTCCTCCTTGATGCATGTTCCTCATTTGATGTTAAAACATCATACTTTCCTGCAGTTTTCTTCCTAGCTCACTGGTTTCTACTCCTTAATCTCTTGGCTTTTGCCTTTTCAAACTCTAAATGTTGGCATACTCCAGGGTTCTATTATTGGTCCTCTTTCTAGCTACTATCTTAGTGATCTAATCACCATCCTAAATTTAAATCCCAATGCTGTGCTAATTCCCCACTTCTTAACCTCAGCCCAAACCTGCTCCAAAGTTCAAGAAACCATATCCAAACTACCAGAAAGCTCTCCTAAGTGTCTAACAAACATTTCAAAATTGACATTTCAGAAATTGGACCACTGATATTCTATCCTCATTCCCCCCAAATGTTTTTTATGTGGAGGCTTTCACATTCAGTTGATGGTAATCCCATTCTTCCACTTACTCATATCAAAAATATTGGAAACATGCATAAGACTTCTTTCCCATATTGCATACCCAAGCCATCAAGAAATTGCTTCTACCTTCAAAATATATCCAGAATCTAATCACTTCTTACTAACGTGGTCCAAACACCTATCATCTCTGACCTAAATTACCACCATAACCTTTTTAGAGATTTCCCTATTTCTACTCTTCCTGCCTCCCATCTCTTCTCAACACATCCTTTTAAAGATATAAATTAAATTATGTTACTGCTTTGCTCAAAATATTCTAGTACCTTCCCATTTTACTCAAATGTAAAATGTAAAATCCAGGATCTTTAGAGTACCTACATGATATGGCATCTATTACTTCTCTGACCTCAAATTCTAATTTCATCTTCCTCATTCCGTCTGCTTCAGTCATTCTAGTTTACTTGAACAGGCATTCTCCAATACTAGTGCCCTTATTCCAGTTATTAATCAGACTAGAATGTACTTTATCCACATATTCCCTTAGCTAATTTCACCTTTTTCAAATTATTAAATATGACCCTAATCACCTTAACTGCAACTTAACCATCCCCATCTTGCACTCTTGATTGTACTGCTCTTTTTCCTTTTTATTCCATAGCATTTATCATTTTCTAAAATATTAAACAATTAAGTTTATTATTTATAATCTGCCTCCCCTTTTGAGAATATGAGCCCCAATGAGGACATAAATTTTTATTTCCTTTTTTGTAAATATTTTATTCACCGATTTATCCCAAGACCTAAAGCAGCATCTACCACACTGTAAGCATTTAAATTTTTTTAATAAATAGACCTATAAGCCTTATTTAGAACTACAGTTTTATTTTACCATCTTTATGCATCCTTATTTGTTTCATTTTAAAATGTTTCAATAACATTATTATTATTTCAATAACAAGTCCCTAAATCAATTCTAGACTTCTTCACTACCAGTGAACCTTTGATTGTCTGAAATATAGGGCATCTGAGCTCAACTGCTTCAACTTTCTTGTTGGCAAAATGGGTACCAAACCTATTCTCTTCAAGGATATACAGTTTTTCACTTTTAATGTTAACTAATTTACCCATCTTGCCCAGCTACTTACTTTATTCTTAAAGATTTCTCTACCCTTGTTTTTTAAAAATCTATCAGTTATGTGCACCGTAACCTAAAAGCCATACTAATGCTATTATCTTCTCATTACTTCTCTACTACAAACATTTCCCAAAGACAATGACTGGCACCACATCCTCTTCTCTAAGTTAATGTCGACCATAAAACAACGTGGGTTTCATTACCATATTTTATTTATAATATCTTGTGCCATATTTACAAGAATTTCTTCTGAAAAAAAAAAATCCTATAATGTTAAAAAATACATACAATGTGAAAGTCTTCTATAATCCCACCTTGACAGAAAGACATTGATTAACAATTTGGTGTACAGCTTTGCCACAGTTTTTTCCTATCCATAAACATAGGTACTATTGGATTTCCAAAAATCCATTACATCTCATACATAATGTCTGCCAACTTTATTCATGTACTCTATCAAGGCTACATTCCTTACTAATATATATTGGTTTGACCATCATTCTTTGAGAGTAGTACAGGCTACCGATATACTATAATATAAGCTGTCCCTTCCCTTTATTGATGAGAATTTGGGTGATTTCTATTGTTTCATAATAAAAAACCCTTGACTCATCAGGCTATTCATTCCTCATTTTGTGTCATCACAGTACCTCATCTTCTTAAAACTCTCTTCTCTTTGCAACGATGAAAATTTCTTTTCTAGTTCAACTTTCTTTTTAACTTCTCCCTCCCATTCTCCTTTCCTGGCTTGTCTTCCTTTGGGCAACCATATCCATTCACCTGATTCAAGAAACTCCATTTTTGACCCTGTCTTTAGAATCATATTTTCAACTGTATTAAAAATATTTCCAGGGTGCCTGCGTGGCTCAGTTGGTTAAGCATCTGACTTCAGCTCAGGTCATAATCTCAGGATACTAGGATTGAGTCTCATATAGGATTCCCATGCAGCAGGGAGTCTGCTTCTCCCTCCTGATGCTCTGCCTCCTCTCAAATAAAAAATCTTAAAAAAAAAAAATTCCAGGGGCACCTGGGTGGCTCAGTGGGTTAAATCCCCTGCCTTTGGCTCAGGTCATGATTGCAGGGTCCTAGGATCGAGCCCCACATCAGGCTCTCTGTTCAGAAGGGAGCCTCCCTGCTCCCTGCTGAACCCTCCCCCCACTCTCTGCCTGCCTCTCTGCTTACCTGTGATCTCTGTCAAATAAATAAAATCTTTAAAAAAAAAAAATTTTTCCATAGAAACAGCTCAACTCTTCAAAGTTAATATGTAACATTTGAATTAATTATCTACCTTTCCCAACATCCTTTGACTCCTGCCCTTAATGTCAGGTAATGTAATAACCCAATACCTCAGTCCAAAATCTTTTTAACAAAAATTAGATAACAGGAAATTGCTGATGACTTTATTAGTTAAAAAAAAAAAAAAAAGTCATACCTTTATAGCTGCTTTTTCATTAGGGAAAGTAGCAAAAGCTGTATGTTTCTGAAAAAGAATTAAGGTACAAATTACTTCTGTTGCAATATCTGGTTTTCCTAAGTCTGACTTTAACAACTGACAGTTATTTCACAAATAAATAAAGTCATGGAAAAGGATGGAAAATCAAGACCATTATAACTTTATTAATTTCAGTACTGTGGTTCTAAATCCTTTTTGTATCAGAGTTCCTTGAGATGATAGCTATATAGCCTTTTCTATAAAGGTGTACACACACACACAGGATGCTTTCTTTATATACTTTCAAATAGTTCAAGAGACCAGAAGTTTAAAACCCCTACTCTACCAAAGGACAACCCTTAAACAAAAGATCTTAAATTTATAATACAGATTTTCCCTCTATACAGCCAAATACAAAGTTTAAAAATGTTTACCACAGAAAACCATTCCTCAAGTGCATGGTGCCTTTCTCTTTTACCCCTGCAATAAGAGTTCAGTGGGAGAAGTCTATTTAAAAATATAAACTGTAAACAGTTTAAAGACCATCAGGGAAGAAAAAAGAAAGGTAACTCAAAGGTAAATGAATCATTACAACGGGTAATGTTATCATTCTTAACAGCGCTTATTAAAACATTTACAAGTTGCTTCAGTATTTATATCACACATTCTAGTTTTGTCTAATCTAATCCAAGATGACATAAGAGTACTTAAACTGAACACAAACTATTTGTATTTTCTGGTGTACCTGACACATTGATCAAAATTGCTCAGTCTTCTCAATACGTCTCAACCCTGTTTGCATATTAGAATCACGTGAGACTAAAACCACTGACATTTGACGGAATCACAGACCCAGACCATCTTGCAGAAACTTCACATCACCATCACTATTTTAACGGAGAGAAATCGATCTAAAACATCTTCAGGTATAAAAGCAAATGAAGTAACTGTAAATTACTGTGCAGAAACTTTTTTTTTCCCCCTGTGTAGAAACCTTTAATAGTCTTAGAATATTATTCCAACGGATTCCGTCAGAAAATTTTCAGAATTTTTTCCTAAAAATTCCCGTAGAAATTCTGTAACTGCTTTACTGAACTTACTTCTGTACTTTCTCCTCTGTTTTAATGAATGTCTGAACAGTGGCTTATAAATGATCCAGTATTTTTAAAAAGTCCGTTGTACCTCATATCTGAGAGTACTCTGCGTCTAAAAGAAATGCTCCCAAATTCAGAGGAGTTTTTTGAGATTCTCAAGATGGGTGAGAAAAGGGGCAGAAGCGATTTTCCATTCTTCTCCCTTGACTTTTTCACTGCTTTTTTCTACAGCGCAGTGACTAACACAGGCTCAAGGCATTTAAAGACAGGGAAGACCCCACTACCCAAGCTCATTTTCCCACTCTATTCTACTTCCTTCTGTCAAAGCTTCCCCCCGACCCCCTCGGTCACTAGCCCAGGGCCTTCCCCGGCGGCTTGGGACGGGCGCGCCCTTACCAGTCGTCCCTTATCTGACAGGACCCGCACCGACTGCGCCCCGAAATACTTCAGCAAGTCCTCTTTCTCTTCGGCGGTCAGTTCGGCTGGCAGGTGCCTCACTAAAAGGGTTCGGTCGCCCCGCGGTGGGGAGAGTGAGGCAGAGCTCTGGCATCCCCTTGACATCGGCGGCAGGGACTGCTCGGGGGCCGCCATTTCCAGAAACCGCAACACGGAAGGCGAAAAACGAGCACGCAGTGAAAATCCTCTAATCCACAGAAGCTGAAGGTAAGAGTATGTTTCCGCCTCGCGCTAAGGATTCTGGAAACAAGGAAGTACCGCGATGGATGGTCCCTTTCTCGCGAGATTTGCGCTCCCGCGGCTGACTGGTCTCCGGAGGCCGGTTCCTTAAACTGGAGGATTAGGTTCTACACCGGTGGGAGAGCGAAGTGGTTTTGAATTCCAGGCAGCTGCTGAAGGTACTAAAGACAAAATTTTGCCATGGAGAAGCGCGAGGATTTAACAATTTGATCAGGGGACTCGGCCGCGTGAAGGAAAAGGATGGAAGCCCAAGGACAGGAAAGAACGACGACTGCGCTTGTGCGAGCAGGAAGCGAGTCTGGGCGTGGCGCCCGCCGGGGTCAGAGCGGAGCTCCCGGGGTTTCTATTACGGCCAATTGCGAAAGCGCGTTTGACTGGCTGCCTGGAAAGGGCGACTTGGTGTGGGATTCAGCGGTGTGTGTTTGCAATCTTGGGATGGTAGAACCTAAAGATAGCAAGTTCTTTCTTCAACTCAGTAAGGGGCGCGTAGGCAGCACTCGGTTTACGGAACAAAAAGCTAAGAAGTACGGGTTTTTTCTTGAATCACCGTGCATATAGCAGGCTCATAGGCTCTGGCCAGTGTACATTGCAGGGAACTGGCGGTCTCTGGGGAGATGTGGCCTAATGAATATAGTTACATAGATAACCAATAGATAGGTATTCACATATTTAATAATAAGAAGAACCTTAAGGGGTAGGGACTCCTTCCCATTTTACCTTTGAGGACTTTGATGTAGAAAGTTTGTCCCATAGCTAATAAATGGCAAAAGTGAGATTCGACCCCGCAAGTGTGACAAGGGATTACACTTGAGTCCACTATACTGTCTAGTTTCTGAATGGAGTGAGGCAGAGATCAGCCCAAGAAGAGAATCAGAAATTTCTCCCTCACGCCATGCAGTGAGGGCCTTGAGGATTCTAGAGGAAGGTATTCTCTGCAGTCCGCGGCGTTCTCTACAGGGCCTGCTACAAGCTAGAGACCTAAGGAACTTCTGCCTGCACTTTTTATTTGCTACTTAATTAGGTGTTTAAAATATAACAGTAAACAATATATCAAACTTCTGCTTTCATAGAGCATTGTTTGAGAAGCAGAGAAGGTACAGACTTTAATAAAAACTGGAAAAAAACACGGGAATAAAACCCAAAATGTCAGGTATGTAGAGCCAGAACTTGATGACCCCATATGTTTGTTTGAAGTCTTGATTATGTGAAGAGTAATTGGAAATTGACAGATTTTCCTAGTAGAGTTATGTGTGTGTGTGTGATAATTAAATGTGGGGTATGAAAATTCCTCTTTGGTTGCAGTGTGAAAAATGGAGTAGAAGCCAGAAGATCGCTGGGCTCCTACAATAGTCGGCAAAAACAAAACAAAACAAAACCAAAAAAAAAAAAAAAAAAAAAAAACCAACAACAACAAAAAAGTTGCTTGAAATAGTTTGGTAACAGTGGATACAAAGAGAAGAATCTGAAATTGAGATGTATTTGGGAAGTAGAATTGATAGACTTGAAGAGGAGTAGTGAAGGATAGTTCGGATTTTTAGGTTGAGCCCCAAACTGTTCACCATCTAGGTGGATGATGATGCCATTTACTGAGCATGAGAAGAGGGAGTAAAGTTTAGCTAGATTAGGGACTGCTGGGAAGGGTGAGAAAGGGAGGAATACATATTAAAATTAAGGTATCTCGTCAACGTCCTTGTTTCAAGCAAGCAGTTGGATATGTAAATTTGATATTTTAGAGAGATAACAAAACAGGATGCACATACAGCATCAAGCTATATAATATTTATATCCAAGGGATGAGAGAGAGTATAGGCAGGGAGAGAGGGGCCCAATATTGATTGATGGGGCATACCAATGTTGAGAATTGGAGGAAAGAGGAAGAACAAGATAGTAATCCTTTCTCTCTTGGCACGCACATTCTAGTAGGAAAGACAGACCATAACATGTAGATCAGTAATTAAATTCCCTTGGAGAGCAATACATGCTGTAGGGCGAGAAATAGAGACAGAGTAGAGTAATAAACTGTGATTGGAGACATACTACTTTAAACACTATCCTTTGTAGGCTTTTGTCTGTGTCTTTTACTATTAGTAAAATGATCAGCATAACATAGACATAAAAATACATGTTCAGTGAATGAATGGGAGAATGGATTACCTTTAATATTTACAACTGCCTCTTTTGGTCAAGAATTGCTTCATAGGCCATCAAGATAAATTTAGTGTTATAAATTTATAATTTAATTTGTTATAATTGAGACACCACAACTCATTCGGATAGTAAAGGGACAAAATTTTATTTTCTCTCCACTTAATTACTTTTAGTTGTACTGACTTAAATCTTTTTTATCCTTTTCTTGTCAATAGCTCAGGCAAATTTCATAATTTCATCACTTTCAGTTAATAGTCCCAGTGGGTTCGAAATGTCAACTCTGAATTACATTCAGCCCTTGCTTTTAGCTCTCTTCTCATATCAGCCTTCCCCTAAGAGATAAGAAGAAGATATAATTCGCTTTCAGCTCTCCCACATTTGAGTAGAAGTGGGTGTGGTTGCTCTGTGTTGCACATTTCTCAATTTTCTTTTCTTGGGACACCACAGAGGTTCCCAAACTTTCTCACCTCATAGTGCTTTTACTGTCTCAATAGTTTTTTTAACAGCATCCCTTGGTGCCTCCTCGCTTCCTATTCCACCCTGATTTTCAAGAGATGCCTGTTCTTTATCAAAGCAACAGGGGGGAAAAAAGCAAACAGCTTTGCAAAGATTCTTAAATTCAAAAATATTTCAAGCTCGTGATCATATAGTATCTGGCAGATAATGAGTATTGCTGTTTCCCTCAAATATTTAAAACATTCCATAGTAGGTGCATCTGGCTGGCTCAGTTTTGATCTTGGGGTCATGATTTCAACCCCGACGTTGAATGTGGAGATTAGTAAATATATATATTATATTCCGTAGCACCTCTTTGAGGTAGCTGGGACACCTCAACACATAGTTTGAGAACTATGGCTCTATACTACTTTATGGTTTTGATTTTCTTCATTGCAAGGTAAGAGGAGGGAAAGTTAGAGTTTGGGAGTATCTTACTTCAGTGACCAAAAGTTGGTTCTTTATCTCACTCTGATTATCTCTGGTTCTATCTGTCTGTTGATAGAAGCCTCTGCTAATGTGGTTTTTTAGAGGTTCATATTCATCAATTCCCCCTCCAATAGTCACTGGGTACTTATCTTTTCAGTTAAGAGTAGCTTCCCCCTCCCCTTCAGCCTTTACTTTGGTTTAGATTACATCTCCAGTTTACCTCCCTTAGCCATGTGTCTATTTGAGCATTCCTTTCAATTTCCAAACTCTTTAATTTTTCTTATGAAGCCAGGAGAACTCCTGGGGCCTATTTCTACTATTTCTGGAAGGGCTTGGAGAACTAACCTAAGAAAAGAGTTTACTCCTCTTTTTTTTTGGTTTAGTTTGGTTTTACTTAATAATGTTCACCACAATAAGTCTAGTTTACATCCATCCATCATACATAGTTTCAATTTTTTTTTCTTATGATGAGAACTTTCGAGATCTACTCTCTTAGCAACTTTCAAATATGTAATACAGTATTATTAACTATAGTCACCATGCTGTACATGACATCCCCAGGATTTATTTATTTTATTACTAGAAGTTTATATCTTGACACCCTTCAACAGTTTCTCCATCCCTTATTCCTGGCTTGAGCAATCACCAATCTATTCTTTGTGAGCTTGGTTTTGTTTTGTTTTTGAGTCTCCATTTGAGATCAGATGACATTTGTCTTTCTGTGTCTTATATATTTCACTGAGCAAAATGCCCTTGAAATCCAACCATTTTGCCACAAATGGCAAGATTTCCTTCATTTTTTTATTTCTGAAAAAAACATTTCAGAATATCATTATCTATCCATTCATTCAAAGATACATAGGTTGTTTAGCATGTATCTTGTCTATTGTAAGTAATACTGCAGTGGATAAGGGGATACATGTATCTTTTTGAGTTCGTATTCTTCAGCTAAGTACCCAGAAGTGGAATTGCTGGATCATATGATAGCTGTATCTTTAATTTTTTGAGGAGCCCCCATACTGTTTTCCATAGTGGCTGTATCAGTATACATTTTTGCCAACAGTGCACAAGGGTTCCCTCTTCTCCGGGTCCTTGCCAACACCCTTCCTTCCTTCCTTCCTTCTTTCTTTTTTATGATAATACCCATTCTAAAATGCATTAATTGATATTTCATTGTGGTTTTGATTTGCATTTCCCTAAAGATTACTGAAGTGGTGCATTTTTGTGTATCTGTTAGCCATTAGTATGTTGTCTTTGGAAAAATGTCTACTTAGATTTTCTGCTTATTATAATTGTATATTTTTTGCTATTCAGTTCTCTGAATTCCTTTCCTAATTTTTTTGCTAAAAGCATTCTCCTCTTCCTTCATAGCCAAACTTCTAGAGAGATAATGTGGGAAGTAAAGAAACATTAAATTTCTTTACTATTCACAGCAAGCCCATTAACAAGTCCTTGGAACAGGTTAACAGTCCTCTAGAACTCACCTCAAGGTCTTGCTTCAAAAATTCCTTAGAGACTTTTGCTATTTCTAACCACCTCCCAGCTTGAAAGTATATAATCAGCCACTCCTCATGACCCCAATGCAGCTCTTTGTGCCCAGAGGTCCTGTCTCTGTGCTTTAATAAAACCACCTTACTGCACTAAAGACATCTCAAGAATTATTCCTTGGGTGTTGGCTTGAAACCTCAACACCTTTCCTGCATTATGAGACATGTTATCCTTATTTGTTTACCTTGTACTCACTCCAAAATGCACTTCTATCTGACTCCTGATACCTTCAGTCCATAAAGTAATTCTTGCTACAGTCAACAGTTATCTCCAAATTTCTAAATCTAGTAGACATTTTTAGTTCTCATTTTAACTTTTAGCAGCACTTGAGACATTTGGCCGCATCCTTTTTGAAACATCATTTTCTCTTGGTTTACAAAATATACCATTTCTCTTATTATTCTAGTTCACTTTCTATCTGGCCTGACTGTAGTAAATTTTCATCTTCATTTTACCTTTGCTTTATTTTTTTTTTCCTATCTTTACTTTGAAAGTTCCCCCAATAATGGGTCCGTGATTAAAGGAGCAAGACTGATACAAAGCGAAGGTCAAGCAAAGCTTTATTTCGCGCCAGGCGTTGAGAATCAAACCGAACGTTTGGGGCCATGCCTCTTACAGAGAGGGCAACCTCTCTCTGCTTCACAGACTAGCTTTTAAGGTCAAAGGCCACGTGGTTGGGCCTCGCCATGCACAGGTGGCCAATGAAATTGTAACACACAGAGAAAGCTGCACAGTCATGGTAGGTCACACATAAGTTACAAATTGAATTACAATTTATCCTAGTAGATATTTGAACTAGCCTATCACCTTGGTCAGAATTGGTGCCCAAAAGGCTCCCAAAGGGTGGGACCCATACTCCTTGGTAACTAGGGAGACAGTATGCACCCCACACACACACACACACACACACACACTGATTGGATGTCTCCACCTGGTCTGACCCGCACTTGTATTTGGGCTTTGTTACCTGGGACTGGTTTCCAAGACTTGTTTTTAAGTAAGTCCTCTGGGGGAAGGGGGACAGGGACAGTTTAAGGGTTAAACAACAAGGTTATTGTTTAACCAAATGGAAGTGCTCTGGCTAAGTAGGTCCTTACAACTCTTAAATGATAACCTTGTTTTTTATTCTCATTGGAAAAAAAAAAAAAAAAGTTTGAAGACTTACATACCTATCAATTTTACTTGCATTTGTGCCCTTTAGTTAATGCAACCTCTTACTTTAGAAGTAGATTCCCTCCCTTCTGATGTGCTCTCCTGAATCATTTGTATTCAGCATATATGCTATTACTTTTTTGATTTTTAAAAAAGCAAACAAATGATATGGAGAACAAAGGCAAAAGAAATATAGAAATAAACTTCCTTACAACTTATAGCCAACTACTTGGGACAAGCAGAGTGACCTTCCTCCAGAAAATCAATTGCCTTGTGTTAATACTTTACTAGAGGTGAAAGGCAGCCTTAGCTTGACCATAGCCCAACCTCCAGGGTCCTAAAAGTCTTCTTTAACATATAAAAATTCCTTTGGAAACTTCCTTTATCTCTATGCTGGTAATAAGGGACAAAAGGCAAAAGGAGAGCATAGATAGCACAAACTAAGACCCAGTAACCCCCCACCCCCTCCTCCAACATGTGTGACATTCCTCAGACATTCCTGGCTGCCCTAGAACAAAGAAAACGAAAAAAAGAAAAGGCTGACGTTGTCACAGTCTGCAGGACATGGATCTCCATTAACTTGCAACTGTCTTAATGATATAAGAAAAAAACAGTGTCTAAAATCTATAGCCCTACCATCACCCTTCTCTCCACAGGATAAAAAGTCTTATATAATCAGTCACTCCTTACATTCCCAGTGCCCTTCTTTCTGCCCACAGTCCTGTCCCCCTGCTTTAATAAAAACACCTTTTTGTACCAAAGATATCTTAAGAATTCTTTCTTGGCCTTCAGCAATAAACCCCACCACCCCAAACCATATCAATCCCAAGGTATATGGTAGCAATCATCCTCCAGACATATGGCCCACTGGTATATATCTGAAGGGTCTCATGACTAAGGTTTTATTAGATAGTAATAAATGCTCCCTCAAGGTCCTGGAAACCTTGCTTCGAATTCACTAGGGACTTATGCTATCCCCAACCCCCTCTCAATCTGAAAGTATATAATCAATTGCTCCTCACAACTGCAGGGCAGTTTTTTCTGCTTGTGGTTCTGTCCCCATGTTTTAATAAAACCACGTTTTTTGAACCAAGGATATGTCAAGAATTCTTTCTTGACCATTTGCTCCCAAACCCCAACATTTCACATCAGCAAATATACAAATTAAAAAAAACAAAGCAAAAAAAAAAAAAAACTTGTTCCCACTTCCCTCTCCTGCTGCTACTTCATCTCTTCCTGTTTATAGCAAAACTCCTAGAAACAATGGTTTTTATGTTTTCTCCACTCTTCTCCCATATTTTCTTTAGTTTTGTTAAAAAAAAAAAACAACCTACAGCCCCAAAATGGCTCACTGGACCAGGTCACCAAAACAAGTCTTTATACATAACCTAATTATAGTTTCAACCTCCCCCAGACATACAACCTTAACTGGTCAGGAATTTTCTGTGAAGTATCAATGAGGTAATTTGTTAGACAGTCCCTTTCTAGCCCCAAACGAAGATGAGAGATGAGGTAATCCACTCGATAAGACTTCCTACCATTCCCGATAAGGGAAGGTGACCTTGCCTGAGAGGATCCTTTCTTTTCTCTCTCTCTCTCTCTCTCTCTCTCTCTCTCTCTTTTTTTTTTTTTTTTTTTTTTTGCTAATAACTTCTTATTTTTCCTTTCTTTGAAAAAAAAAAAAACAACTTTTATTTTGTATGGCTCCTTGGAGCTCCCCTCTGCCTACTATATGGGATACTTCCTGAATCATTTAATAAAAACCAATTAGATCTTCAAGTTTACACAATGGAATTTAAGTTCTTTAACAGAGTTGGTGGCAGCAGTAGGATCCAAAGCAAATCTTCATCGATATTCAGAGATAATGAAAAACACAAGCATGGTACCCTGTGAATCCTTCTGAATTCACTGTCTTTCTGGCTGTTTTCCAAGGCCATTGGTGAGTTTTTCTCTTTGAGCTCTGTGCTCTGCATTTGTGCTCATGCCCTAATTGACTTTTTTGTCTAGGGTTAACAGATCACTCTAGACTAAGAGGAAGCAATAACAGATCATCAGCCAGCCCTCAGTTCAGGCCACAATTTCATATCAGAATCCCTTTCTTAGTTCCAGTCTGTAGTCCCCATTTACGGGGGTTTGCTGGTTTAGTCCATCTTGGATTAGCCATAGCTGGACTGACTAAGAACCAGACCTAAGAACCAGAATGAGTTCAGGATTAGGCTGGATCCAATTTAAGAACCAGAATAGATCTGGGATAGGACTGGGTCTGATTTGAGCTGGCCTGCATTTAGTGTGAGGCCTTTTAAATAAAAACTAGTTGCTAATGGGGAATCTTGAAAGCTGGAAATAAAGCTGCAAACATCAGTGGGCATGGACTGAGCATTTAAAGGCTTTACCACCTCAAGAAGATTCCCATGATAGGATAGGTTTGTTATGGAATGGGTTAAACTGACACTAGGTCCTTTGCCAACTTCAAGAAAATTTCTGTGCAATGAAGTACACTATAACATCTCACAAATACCAAAACTATGACAGATCCCTTGTAGGTATTAGTTTGCCTCTAAGAAACCTAGCTAAGAGCCCTAGCTAAAAGAAATAGGATTCTTTATATCTAGAGTTGAGTACACTCTTCCAGCACACCTACTTATTTTGTGTCTAAGAACTATAGTTAAATAGGGACACCTGGGTGGCTCAGTGGGTTAAGCCTCTGCCTTCGGCTCAGGTCATGATCTCAGGGTCCTGGGATCGAGCCCCGCATCAGGCTCTCTGCTCAACAGGGAGTCTGCTTCCCCCCTCTCTCTGCCTGCCTCTCCGCCTACTTGTGATCTCTCTCTGTCTATCAAATAAATAAATAAAAATCTTAAAAAAAAAAAAACTATAGTTACATAGACTACATAACATAGTCTTGTTAGTTGGAGATGTCTAGCAAGATGGAACAATTTTACTAAAAACATCCTGGAATTACAATGGCCACTATGGGGAATGTTACAATTAGATACGATCATTTAAGAAGAACACTTATAATTAACAGTTCCCAAGTTAAATAAATGGGATACTTATTTTCATTTACATGCAGAAGTCTCCAGAAGTTTTCAAACTTCAGAGTCATTTCAGCAGAAGAGTCACTATAAAAGGCTAATAAAAAACTAAAGACAGTAAACGTACTTAGAACATTATATTCTGAAAAAACTATTAAACAGTTGCCTTTTTAATTAAGACCACTCAAGGCTACAGGTAGTCCTGTTGTATTCTTCACACTTCAGTCAAATACCAAACTAAGGGCTAGAGTTAAGAATTTTTTAAATCCAAGGATGATCCTCAGAAGTTTTTGTAAATAATTGCATCCTGAGCCCATTCAAAAGAGGAAAATAAAATTTCACATTGTCCCTCTCTTTCCAAATCCAGACCAATTGATTATTGATTCTTTCTCTCCCAGGATAGCTATTTCCTTTTTGTTTATCTATCTTTTGCATCCTAAGAATTTGGCTTGGCTTTTTACCAGCCTAGGGAGTGCAGGTTATTGCTTCTTTCTTTAGCTATCTATGGGAGTAACTGTAGATCTTGTGAAGATGCAGTCTTTTCACCCTCTTTGAGAACACCTCATAGGTCTATGAGGTTGTTTACAGCTGCCAGAGATATTTATTTTTGTCTAGGCTGAAACCTGACAAGATATTTGGAAGGACTTAACTCTATGATCAGACATTTGGCCAAAGCAGATCAGACATTTATCTAAAAGTGATATTGGGAGCCTGATAGGAAGTTTTTAAGGCATTCTCCTATAGGCTAAATGTAACCAAAAGGAAAGAAGAAACTCTAATGTAGGTACATGGGTACAACAGGCCTTTGATATCTTTGGCAGCAAGTAACCAAATTGAAGAATTTGAAATAGTTGTCCTTGCTTAAGGAACCTAGTCTTTACTACAAGACCAAAGGCATGATTACAGAAACAATTCAGAGTCCACTGATCTTTTTTACCTATACCCAAACCTCCCTTATTTATCTCAAAAGGCTTGTAAGTAAAACTTGTAAAAACTCCGGCCTCAAGGGAACAAACATCCTAGGATCATCTTGCTTTATTTTTTTTCCTTTGAAGTATAAATGTTGTACCCAGGGTATTCTCCAGAACTTTTATCTAGACTGTATTTTATTTTATTTTTTTAAAGATTTTATTTATGTATTTGTCAGAGAGAGATCCCAAGCAGGGGGAGCAACAGTAGAAGGCAGAGAAGCAGGTTTCCCCACTGAGCAAGGAGCCCAATGTGGGGCTCAATCCCAGGACCCTGTGATCATGACCTGAGGCAGATGCTTAACTGACTGAGCTACCCAGGCACCCCTAGACCATCTTTTTAAAAAGAAAATTTAGAGGAAATAATTCTTATCAAGAAAAAAACAAAAGCAGAAAGATATTTAGAACTTGATTTGCTAAGGAGTAATAATAAATCTTGTGTCTTCACAAATACTACAAAAAGCTATAGCCATCTAGATAGGTAAGTTTAGCTTATTCCATTTACCAGAAAAACAAACCTAGATTAATTTTTATAACTAGTGAATTTTACCAATTTCAGGGCAATAACCTTAAAACAGAAGCTATAATACCTCTGTTGGAACTGTACATATAGTTCATGTGTATCTATATCTGTGTTGTAGATGAGTGGTATTTTTACCTCCAGACAGTATTGTCAGAATTAATTTATAAAAGTTCTGTTTAATTGGCTTAAACAAACAAGCACTTTACTTAAAACAGTTTTCATGAAAATTCTCAGAAATATAATAGAAACTAACCCAAACAAATTCAAGTTCTTATGATCTGGGATAATATTTAGTAAATTAAAGTTAGTTAATGAGTTTGTTCGTTTAATTAAAACAGGCACATATTTAGAGTTATCAACATTGAATATAATTCTGGTAAACAACCATTATCCTACTAGTTAAATTTTATTTACTAATTAAATTCATGTAACATCGTTTTGTAATTTGTCAGCAAAACTAATTTCGAATTATGGTTGACTTTGGTGTCTCATAAAGTTTTTGTGCATAATCTAAACATAATTGTTAATAACAAATAAGTTGAATAGATAAAATTTTAGGTAAATTTTTTAAATGCTTTCAACAAATCTTGGTAACTTGAAACCTTAAATTTTTGCTAAGCGATGAGTTACGTTTTAAATTCATTGAATATCTGGATCACTTCCCAATACTAATGAAACATTAATTACTTAGAATAGGTGTATCTATTTTTGGCTTCTTTTTACAGAGAAACTAGAAGATATTTGAATGTGTTAATGCTACACTGGAAAAGGCACATGCTTCTAGAAATTATGAAATGTATTCATAAATCTGCCAACCTAAAGAATACTGGTGTTACAGGGTTGCAGGTTTCTTGTCTCACAGAGTCGAAGAATGAATCTTGGGGACCAAAAGGGTGAAGTGATAGTTTATTAAGTGGAAAGCGAGAAACTAAAGAAAGCCCTCTAGAGTGAGAGGGATCCTGAGTGGGTTGCCATTAAGCCTTTTATGGTCAGTCTTTTATACAGCACTGATCAAGGAACTTAAATCTTCGTGATGTCACCATGATTACTTCCCCTATGAATAGCTCATCTGTGATGTTTAAGATAAATTAGGTGGTCTGGTTATGTTCCCTTATCTCTGGTTTTCTTTATACCTCTGCTTTTCTGGGATTTTTGTGAGCTTGATCACATAGCCCTCTACTTGTCTCTCACTACCCAGCCCTGCCTGTCCCTTGCTCACTGGTACAATGGTTTACAATTGCTTACTTCTAGTTTTTACTAGATGTTAAGGTTTCTAAGTGTTGAGAATTCTAATTAATGCATGTGATTAAAACTACTAGAAATAATAAAGGAAACATCTCCTTTTGCCAAGAAATAGGACGTGTTTTCAGCAAGAGAAGTTATGAAAAATTGAAATGCATTTTTTTGTCGAAGGAAAAGAAAGTAATTTTATCCTAAATTGAGGCTGGTTGTCTAAAGAGGAAAAACATACAGGGGCACCTGGGTGGCTCAGTCAGTTAAGTGTCTGGCTCTTGATTTTGGCTCAGGTTAAGAACTCATGGTCCTAGGATTGAGCCCCATTCTAAAACTGTTGGACTTTTGGTCTGCTTTTGATAACAAGATTATAAAGGTTTCTTTACCTTTTAAGTGATCTGCCTAGAAAGAAAAAAAAAAAGATTTTGTGTCTTTTAAAAATAATATCCTGTGTCTGCTCTCTGGGGCACCTGGGTGGCTCAGCGGGTTGAGTCTCTGCCTTTGGCTTAAGTCATGATCTCAGGGTCCTGGGATTGAGCCCCACATTGGGCTCTCTGCTCGGTGGGGAGCTTGCTTCCCCCTTTCTCTGTCTGCTTGCCTCCATGCCTACTTGTGATCTCTCTGTCAAATAATTAAAAAAAAAATTAAAAAGAGCTAACTTTTGCTATAGATAATTATTGTTTCATAATAATCTGTGATACTATTCAGGCAAGCACTTTATTTTTTGTAAAATTTTATTTATTTATTTGTCAGAGAGTGAGCTTACAAGCATGGGGAACCACAGGCAGAGGGAGAAGCAGGATCCCTGCTGAGCAAGGAGCCCTATGCTGGACTCATCCTAGTGATGAGGGAGCAGGAGGCTGGCTGAGGATGGAGCAGGGGCTGGTGCCTTGCACCCCCTCTCCACCCACTCCCCTTGGTAATATGTGTGACATTTCACAGGCACCCCTGACTGCCCTAAAAGAAGAGCAAATGGTTATCTTGCAGAGATCACAGTCCTGCAAGGCAGGAGTCTCTCTTGGTTTACAAATGTCCTTGAGATTTACAACAAAGAAGTTGCCTTATCAATAGCCCAATTTCCAAAGATATATAACTCAGTTCCTCAAGCCCTAACGTCTACCCAACTCCTGTGTATATAACCAGCCACTCCTCACAACCCGGAGCAGCAGCTCTTCCTGCCCACGGGTCCTGTCCCCGTGCTTTAATAAACCACCATTTTGCACCAAAGATGTCTTAAGAATTCTTTCTTTAGTCGTCAGCTCCGAACCTCACCCCACCGAACCTGACTTAGGTTCTGGGACTTCATCATTTGGACCCTGGGATCATGACCTGAGCAGAAGGCATACTCAACCAATTGAGCTACCTGGGCATCTCCTGGCCATGTGTAATTTTGACAAACTCCCCAAAATCAAATTCTAAATAAAGTCTTTTTGTCCTAGAAGAAATTAGAATTTTCCCAGAAGTTTCCCTTAACATTTCAAAGGATTTGTTAAGCTAATTAAGCTTATTTGATATGTTAAATTATACCGGAAGCATTGTAAAATCATAACAAATGCTATGCCTTCCTTATGTTGTATTTGTATGGGTATGTAAGAGTTCTAGAAATCATGTGAAATTCCTAGACATATGTGTCCTTATATAACTTTATCATTTTATATTATTCTTTTACCTTCTGAAGTTGCTCTCATCAAAATTGGGGCTTGTACTAAAGGGACTAAACCTGAGTATCAGGGAGATGCTTTAGCTGACTTTCATGCAAAGACAGCAGAAACACAATCTGTAAAGGTTGTGGCACATGTGGATGAAGTTTATTCTGCTTCTAAAAAAAATTACCCTTTGATACCAGACTTTTGCCATTCTGATGTCCTTGCCCCATGGCAACAGCCTGCTTCTAAATCAAAGAAGCAATAATTGTAAATTAAATGAACAGTTAGGGCTCTGGGAAACCCAACATGGCTGCGCAGTTCTTTCTGTCTCCCTGGCAATCCACACTTTTTTGGTATTTACATTCCTTTACCCACTCTGCATTCATGATGACTCAAATTATTAATGGACATTGATGAGAAAACTTTTATAAAATTCAAAACTAGTCTACCATTAATAGTCTAGGATTATATTCATAATCCTAGAGAAACTGTTTTGTTTTGTTTTTCAAGAGGCTTCACACCTCCCTCTGGACCCTTTGAACCCTGCAGTTGGATGTCATTCAACAACTGGATGTTACTTAGTATGGGTTACTTAGTATGGGTTACCACTATGTTCTTATTCTTGTGTTTTTTGGATGGATGCAAGCTTTCCCTTATTGTAAGACTAATGTCCTCATAGTGGCAAAAAGCTGTTAGAAAATGTGTTTTCTACTTGGTATACCTTCCATGTTCTCCAGTGATCAAGACATCTCTGCTTCACTGGGAAAATCTTATAAGCCTTAATGAAAACCTTGGAAACTTTTTGGCATTATCACTCTCCCTATCACTTCAATCATCAGACAAAGTTGAGAACACTAATGGGATCCTCAAACTGAGCATTTCTAAACTTGCCAAAAACTACTGGACTAACATGTTCTAATGTATTAATGCTCTTGGTCTTACTGATGGCTAGAAGTTCCCCCTTTGGGAAGTATAACCTCACACTGTGTGAGATAGTCATAAGCAGACCAGTGTCTGTTGGTCTACAACCTTCGGCTGATCCCTTGTTGTCTCATACTAGTATAACTGACTACTGTAAGTCTCTCATATCTTGTGCTCAAGCCTGTCAGCAGATTATAGAAGCCTTTCTGGATCCCAATTCCAAGAATCCTGTTGATCATAGTCTAAAGCCTGGTGACTAGGTATTCTGGAAGCATCATCAGAGGAAGACAGTTCTTGAGCTCAGTCAGAAGGGACCTTAATGGTCCCTTAACTAAAATATATTAAACATTGAACCATTTTTCTCCATCTCCACTGTTATCATCTTGTAAAAGCCACCATGAATTTTCTGAAATTGTGGTAGCCTCATGGCCATTCTACTTTTGTCCTTGCTCCCTGAGCAGACATAAGAAGGCTCACTGATTATTCAGTATGTTCTTCATTTACCAAATCTCTTGTTTTTAGGTGGGGCTATATAAATCATTCTGGTCAATGGGCTGTTACTGAAAGTAACATGTGTCAATTCCAGACTACAGCATGGAAGAGTAGATGTGAAAGCAGTGATCATGGAGGCCACACACTGAGATTATAGAAATAAGGCAAACATAGACAGACAGGTAAACACAACATGGAATACCTAGTCACCATATCAATAACAACTGCCTTGTGAAACTGCTGGACTTCCACCAATCTTCACATAATTAAAAAATAACTTTTATTATGTTAAATAATAGTTTAGGGTTAATTTTTTAAAACCATATCAAAGCTAATTCTGTCATGATTAAAAAAATACACTCTGATGGTTCATTTTATGTATAGCTTGACTGGCCACAGGGTGCCCAGATTAAACATTTCTTGGTTTGTCTCTGAGGGTGGCTTTAGAGATCAGCATTTGATTTGGAAGACTCAGTAATGTAGCTTGCCTAGTCCAATAGAGGTAGACAACATACCATATCATACCATACCATCCTGAATAGAATAAAAAGGTGGATGATGGAAGAGTCCACCCCTTTCTTCTGACCTCACTGTTGAACTGGAATATTTCACCTCAGGCCTTTACTGGAACTTATACCATCAGCTTCCCTGATTCTCAGGTTTTTAGATTTAAACTAATTTGTACCATGAGGTTTCCTGGATCTCCAGTAGACAGAAGGAAAATCATTGGACTTTTCAGTCTCCATAATCACAGGAATCAATTCCCCAAAATTAATATCTATTTTCTCTGTGAATATATAATTTTTATTTATTATATAATATTTTAAGGTTTACCTTATATGCATATTAAAGAATATATATTATAGTATATATTAGTCTTATAATAAGAATACATTTTGGGAGGGGAAGATGACAGCAGAGTAGGAGGACTCTAGGCTGGCCTTGTCTCACAAATACAACTAGATAACTATCATATTATCCTAAATATCTCAGAAATTGATCTGAAGATTGGTAGAACAAACTCCTCAACTAAAGGTAGAAAAGAGGCCACATTGAAGAAGATAGAAAGTTCAGAGATGTGGCTTGGGAGAGAAATGGATCATGGCCACTGTGGTGGAGGGAGCCATGGTTGTAGAGAATGTCGAGAGATAGACTAACACTCAGGAGCACATGGGAAATGAATTCCTGTAGCAATTGTCTTGGAAAGTGAGAAAGACTGAATTTTGTAGCTTCTGTAACCAGTGGGGCTTAAAGCCTGGAGTTTTAAAGGTCAGGATGCTTGGCTTTGGGAGAACATGGAGGACATTGGGGCTTCTCTTATAGAGAAGCAGGCAAACAGCCCACTGACATACAGCATAGAAATAGCTATCTGAAGAGTGCCTGGGGTACAGAGTAGGGAGGTTAGTTACTTATCTTGGAACATTTCCCAGAGAGGCAGCATTCACAAAGAGAATCCTCCAGGAGCAAAGGAACTGGCAAGTATCATTTCCCTTCTCCTGCCCCTCAGCATAAACACAGAGCCACCTGCAGGAACCAGTGCAATACTGGCTCTCCCTCCCTAATTTGCTTTTGCTAAGCACCCCCACCCCATGCTCTGCAAGAACCACCTTTTCCAGTCACAGATGCTTCATTCCCAATTCTGTGAACCCCTCCCCCAGAAGACCAGCCCAAACCCCTACCAACACCATGTCTCTCAGCCCAGGCGTTTTGTTGGGCCTCAGTTCCAGCAGCAAGTCTCATCTCAAAAGCAGACCAGACCACACCTAGTTAAAACATGCCACATTCAGGCCAGGGACTAAACATTGCCCACAACAGAGAGCCTCTGTAGATGACTGGCTTAAAGGATAAAGCAGCCATGACAGAGCAGGAGAGTGTGTACAGTACACTTGGTTAATTATACTTCTGAAAGTACCAATGCCTGGAGAATGAGGAACACTACATGGCAGGGCACTATGCCATGTAGAAGACCTCATCATCTTAAATCCATTATGTTCAAGAACAGCGGCTATAGCTGATTTCCCTAACACAGAAAAATAGGCATAGAGACATAGACAAAATGAAAAGGCAGAGGAATTTGTGACAGTGAGAGAATAGGACAGAGCTATGGCCAGAGAGCTAAACAAAACCTCAGATATAAGTAAGACACCTGGTGGATAATCTAAAGCAATGGTCATAAGGGTACTCACTGGACTTGAAAAAAGTGAGAACATCAGTGAGACCATTAACACAGACATAAAGAATAGCATAGCAGGAATAAAAGGACTCAATAAATGAGAAACATGCTTGATGGAATGCACAGCAGGCTGGAAGAAGTAGGGGAATAAATTAATGACCTAAAACACAGAGTAATGGAAGATAATGAAGTTGAGCAAAAGAGAGAAAAAACAATTATGAAAAACAAAAATAGATTTAGGGAATTCAGTGACTCCATCAAATATAGTAACATTCATATTGTAGGAGTCCCAGAAAAAGAAGAGAGAGAAAAGGGGGCTAGAGAATTTATTTGAAGAAATAAAACTTCCTTAATCTGAGGAAGGAAATAGGTGTTCAGATCTAGGAGAAGCCCCACAAAATCATTAAAAGCAGATCTACACAAGACATATTGTAATTAAAATGACCAAGTATAGTGATAAAGAATAAATATTAAAAGAAGCAAGACAGGGCGCCTGGGTGGCTCAGTGGGTTAAGCCACTGCCTTCGGCTCAGGTCATGATCTCAGGGTCCTGGGATCGAGTCCCGCATCGGGCTCTCTGCTCCACAGGGAGCCTGCTTCCTCCTCTCTCTCTCTGCCTGCCTCTCTGCCTACTTGTGATCTCTCTCTGTCAAATAAAAAAATAAAATCTTAAAAAAAAAAAAAAAAAGAAGCAAGACAAAAGAAGACAGTTACATACAAAGGAAATCTAAAGCTATCAGCAGATTTTTCAACAGAAACTTTGCAAGACAAAAGGAGCGACATGATATATCCAAAGCATTGAATGGGAAAAACCCGCAGCCAAGAATATTCTATCCAGCAAGGCTATCATTCAGAATAGAAAGAGAGATATAGTTTACCAGGAAACAAAAATTAAAAGAATTCTTGACCACTAACCCAGCCCTGCAAGAAATACTTAAATGGGACTATTAGAGTGGGAAGGAAAAACCAAAAGACAGTATGAAGGTAGAAAACAAAGGGAGTAAAAATGAATATTGCACAATTCATCAAGGGACTCACAAAATAAAAGGATGTAAAATATGACACCATATACCTAAAACATGGTGAGGAAAGGAGTAACTATGGGTTCAAGCTCAAATAACTATCAACGTGACATAGATTGCTATATGTAGAAGATGTTATATACAAACCTAATGATAACCACAAATCAAAAACCACTAATAAATATGCAAAGAATAAAGAGAAAAAATCCAAATATATCACTAAAGAGAACCAGCAAACCATAAAAGAGAAAAAGACAAGAAAAGATCAGAGAAACTCTTCAGAAACAGTCACTAACTAGTAATAAAATGGCAATAAATGCATATCTATCAGTAAGTACTTTGAATGTATCTGGACTAAATGCTCAAATCAAAAGACATAGAGTGACAGAATGGATACAAAAATCAAGATATGCTGTCTACAGGAGACTCATAACTAAAGACACATGCAGATTGAAAGTGAGGGTATGGAAAAACATTTTTCATGCAAATGGATGTCAAAAGAAAGCTGGAGTAGTGATACTTTTATGGGGCAAAGTAGACTTTAAAACAAAAACTGTAGAGGTACCTGGGTGGCTCAGTCGTTGAGTGTCTGCCTTCGGCTCAGGTCATGATCCTAGGGTCCTGGGATCGAGCCTCACATCAGGCTCCCTGCTCAGCAGGAAGCTAGTTTCTCCCTCTCCCACTCTACCTGCTTGTGTTCCCTCTCTCGCTGTGTCTCTCTCTATCAAATAAAATATTTTAAAAAATGAGTAAAACAAAGACTATAATTAGAGACACAGAAGGACACTACATAATAATAAAGGAAACAATCTAACAGGAAGGAAAAAATTGAAATATTTATGCACCCAGTAGGGGAGCACCCAATGACATAGAACACTTAATAATAAACATAATTGAACTAATCAATAGGAATACAATACTAGTAGGGACTTTAATATCCCACTTACTTACATCAATGGAAAGATCCTATAAATAGAAAAATAACAAGGAAACAATGGCTTTAAAAAACACACTAGACCAGATGGATTTAACAGATATATTCACAATGTTCTACCCCGAAACTGTGGAATACACATTGTTTTCAAGTGCACATGGAACATTTTCCAGAATAGATCATTTATTGAGCCACAAAATATTCCCCAACAAATTTAAAAAGATCAGAGTCATACCATGCATCTTTTCTGGATCACAACATTATGAAACTAAAAGTCAAATACAAATATATATATATATATATATATATATATATATATGTTAAACAACATGCTACTAAATAATGACTGGGTTAACTAGGAAGTAAAAGAAGAAATAAAAAAGTACATGGAAAAACAATGAAAATAAAAACCAATGGCCCAAAATATTTGGGATGCAGCAAAAGCGACTCTAAGAGGGAAGTTTATAACAATACAAGTCTAGCTCAAGAAGTAGGAAAAACCTCAAATAACCTAACCTTACATCTAAAGGAGCCAGAAAAAGAACAACAAACAAAATCTAAAACCAGCAGAAGGAAGGAAATAATAAAGATTAGAACAGAAAGAAATGATATAGAAACTAAAAAAATAGAACAGGTTGATGAAACCAGGAGCTGGTTCTTTGAAAAAACAAATCAAGAAAATTGGTAAACATCTATCTAGACTCATCAAGGAAAAGAAGAGAAAGGACTCAAATAAAATCACAAATGAGAGAAGAGAAATAACAATGAGCATCACTAATATAAGGAGAATAGTATGAAAAAGTATTACGCCAACAAGTTGAACAACTTGGAAAAATGGATAAATTCCTAGAAATATATAACTATGGAAATGGAAACAAGAAGAAATAGAAAGTTCAAACAGATTGATTACCAGCAAAGCAACTGAATCAGTAATCAAAAAAACTGAACAAACAAAAGTCCAGGATCACTTCACAAGCCAATTCCACCAAATATTTGAAGAGTCAATACCTCTTTTCAAACTATTCCAAATATAGGAAAGGAAGAAAAACTTCCAAATTCATTCTATGAGGCCAGCATTATCCCAATAGTAAAACCAGATAATGACACCAGAAAAAAGAGAACTACAGGCCAATATCTCTGATGAACATACATGCAAAAACCCTCAGCAAAATAATAGCAACCCAAATCTAACGATATATTAAAAACATCATTCATCATGATCAAATAGAATTTATTCCTGGGTTACAACAGTGTTTCAATATTTGCAAATGAATCAATGTGATATATCACATCAGTTAAGAGAAAGGGTAAGAACCTTGTGATCATTTCAAAAGAAGCATAAAAGCATTTGACAAAGTACATCATCCATTTGTGACAAAAGCCCTCAATGATGTATATTCAGAGGGACTATCCCTCAACATAATAAAGGGCATATTTAAAAACAAACAAACAAACAAACAAATAACATCATCTTATCTAGGCAAAAAACTGAGAGCCTTTCTTCAAAGGTCAGGAACAAGACAAGGATGTCTATTATCACTACTTGTTTCAACATAGTACTGGAAGTCCCAGCCACAACAATAAGACAACAAAAAAGGGTATAAAGGAAATAAAAGATATCCAAATAGTTGAGGAAGAAGTTAAAGTTTCAGTATTTGCAGATGACATGATACAATATATTAAAAAGCTGAAAGACCCCATGAAAAAACTGCTAGAACTGATAGAGGAATTCAATAAAATCACAGGATACAAAATCAATCTACAGAAATCTGTGGTATTTCTATACACCAATTATGAAGTAGCAGAAAGATAAGTTAAGGAATCAGCCCCATTTACAGTTGCACCAAAAACCATAAAATACCTAGGAATAAATCTAACCAAAGAGGTAAAAGATCTGTATTCTGAAAATTACAAAACAATGATAAAAGAAATTGAAGATGACATATAGAAATGAAAAGACATTCCATGTTCATGGATTGGAAGAACAAATATTGTTAAAATGTCTATACTACCCAAAGCTATCTACACATTTAAATGCAATCCCTATTAAAATACCAGCAGCATCTTTCACAGAACTAGAAAAAACACTCTTGAAATTTGTATGGAACCACAAAAGACTCCAAATAGCTGAAGAAAACTTTGAAAAGACAAGCAAAGCTGGAGGCATCACAATTCCAGACTTCTAGTCATATTATAAAGCTGTAGTGATCAAAATATTAGGGTATTGGCACACACAAAAAAAAGACACATAGATCAATAAAGCAGAATAGAGAGCCCATAAATCAACCCATGAACATATGAGCAATTAATCTCCAAAAAAGTAGGCAAGAATATGTAGTATTCTACTGAAGACAGTCTCTTCAACAAATGGCATTGGAAAAACTGGACAAGTGCATGCAAAAGAATGGAATTGGACCACTTTCTTACACCATAAACAAAAATAAGTTTAAAATGGATGGAAGACCTAAATATGTGGCCTGAAACTATAAAAATTTTAGGAGAGAGTACAGACAGTAATTTCTCTGACCTCAGCCATAGAAACATTTTTCTCAATATGTTTTCTGAGACAAGGGAAACAAAAGCAAAAATAAACTACTGTGACCACATTGAAATAAGTTTCTACACAGTTAAGTAAACAATCAACAAAACTAAAACCTACTGGCTGGGAGAAGATACTCGCAAAGACATATCCAATAAAGGGTTAATATCCAAAATATATAAAGAACCTATACAATTCAACACCAAAAGAATAAACAACTCAATCAAAAAATGGGCAGAAGACATGAAGAGACATTTCTTCTAAGAAGACATCTACTTGGCCAACAGACACATGAAAAGGTGGTCAACATTAGTAATCATCAGGGAATGCAAATCAAAACCATAATGAAGTATCATCTCATACCTGTCAGAATGGCTAACATCAAAAACAAGAAACAAGTACTGGCAAGGATGTAGGAAAAAAGGGACCCTCATATGCTATTTTGATAGGAATGCAACCTGGTGTAACCACTCTGGAATATAGCATGGAGGTTCCTCAAAAAATTAAAAATAGAACTGCCCTATGATCCAGTAATTGCACTACTGGGCATTTACCCAGTAAATTTTCACTAAGGTGAATAGCTGTAGTGTTACAGTATTACAGTAAGGTGACTAGCTATAAACATCCCTATGTTTATTGCAGCATTATTTACAATAGCCAAAATGTGAAGCAACCCAAGTTTCCATCAATAGATGAATGAATAAAGAAGAGGTGTTGTGTGTGTGTGTGTGTGTGTGTGTGTGTGTGTACAGTGGAATTTACTTAACTACAAAGAAAATAAAATCTTTCATTTGCAACAACATGGATGGGTATATAGGGTAAAATGCTGTAAAGTCAGTCAGTCATAGAAAGACAAATAACCATATGACTTCACTTCTCTGTGGGATTTAAGAAACAAAACAAAGAACAAAGAGAAAACAACAACAAAAAAATCCCCAGGATCTTAAATATAGAGAACATACTGATGATTACTGGAGGGGATGGGGGAGATGGGTGAAATAGATGAAAAGGATTAAAAAGTATACTTCTGGTGATGAGCACTGAGTAATGTGTAGAATTGATGAATCACTATATCATATACCTGCAACTAATATAACACCATATATTGATTATATTGGAATTAAAATAAATAAAGCCATTTTTAAAAATCTAGTTAAACTTTACCTTGCCCCCAAACTAATAAGACCACTGGCTCTACCTTTGTTTTGGTGAAATGCCCCACAATTCTGCTAATGTGAAATTTCTTATGGAATTTTGTCAGACTGTAGATGTGATATGCTTTGGTGGTCTTTGAGCAGGTTTTTAAATCATATTTGAACATCATTTTCTGTGCCCAACTCCCTCACGGACATTTAAAAAGACAGACCAACTACAATGACAAATGGAAATCAGCATGTAACTGAGTTGTTACAGGAAGCTGTGTTAGAAAGCAGAGAAGAAAAAATAAAGGAGAGATTAAATTTATCGCCTTAATCCTTTGAGGTGCTCCATTATTTGACTCTAATTTATGTTTTACCCTTATAGTCGCTTTGTGGCAGAGGGAAGTTGAAATACTTACTCTTTTCTGAACACATTCACATATTCTTCTCTGTAAATTTAGATATGCTGCATATCCCAGCCCCCTAGTAATGACTTTCTTGGTCTTCGTACAAATACAAACATTGATGACCTATATATTTTGTACCTTCTATGATGACACTTATAGTTTCCTTTGTATTCTAGTCATTCATAAATTTGATTTATTAGATTTAACATTTTTTAAAGATTTTATTTTTAATTAACCTCTACATCCAATGTGGGACTCAAACTGATAACCCCAATTCAAGAGTTGCATTCTCCACCAACTGAGCCAGCCAGGCACCCCTGATTATTAGATTTCATCATTATGTCTTATCTGGAAAGTTGCAATAGCCTCCTGATCAATTTCTTTGTTTCACTTTATACACCCTGCAGTCTCTTCTCCTCATAGTAACTAGTGTGGTCTTTAAAAGATACAAATTTGATCATGTTACTTCCCTGTTTGAACCTTTCAGTTGGTTTCCCATCTTGGAATATGAAATACCTGTCATGTTCTCATGTAATCCTATTACTTTGTTTTGTATGCACTCCCCCCCCCACCTTTAATCATTCTTGCTGGTGTGGGGGGTGGTTGGGTTAGTTGGATAAAGGCACAGAACAAAAACCAGAATCCTTCCTAATGGTCTTCGTGTTTGCTATTTTTCTTTCTAGCGTTATTCTAGATGCTCATATCCCTCACATTTATACAATGTCTATTCAGGTGTCTTTTCCTCAGAGAGGATTTCCATTACTGCTCTCGAAATAGTGTATCTCCCCATCCTTTCCATCACTAATCAGTTATCCTGGTGTTTTAAGTTTTGGGCATTTAACAGTCTAGACATTATATTAATGCTTTGATATGTGAGTGTGTGCATCCACTTGCATGTTTATGATACAAGCTTTATAAGGTTAAGTATATTTGTCTTTTCTTTTTCTTGTTCACTTCTTCATCCACAGGCCAAAAATAGTACCTAGCACATTATAGGAAGTCAGCAAATATTTTTTGAATTAATAAGTGTTTTCCAATCATATATTTATCTTGCTTGCATATACAAAGTTTCAGTTTGTTTTCAGAGGTGGTTAAATGCACAGATTTGAGAGTGAAACAGCCTGGGTTTATATTCCTTTTCTGCTTTGTGACCTAGGGGAAGTTGTGTGACTTTTCTGCCTCAGTTTTCCAACCTGTAAGATGGATAAAATGTCTTCCTTATAGTTTTTTTATAAGTATTATATAAATTAATCTGACATAGAGTCAGTGCTATTGAAGTTTAATTTGTTGTCATTTTTCATTTAATTGGTGATTGAGTAATGTCTGTCTTCCCCAGGAGACTTTTAGGAGCGATATTAGTTTTTGTTTTTCTCACCACTGTATCTCCAGACACCAGCTCATAATAGGAACTCTACAAATTATGTTGAAAAAAAGAGAATGATTTAAATTTTGAGGTAATGCTTGCATGTTTTTATGGACGGAATGCTTTCCCATATTCTGTAGTTACCAGCGACTGACACTAGATGGCAAGCTTGTTCTAAGCAAGGGAAATGTTGCTGGCCCTAAGCTTAAAAATGGAGTGGAAATGCAAGGTAGGGTAAATGTTGTTATGTGTTTTTTAGGTTGACAGGGTGGTAGGAAGATAAGAATTTAAATCATAAAATAAGAAGAATCACCTGTACTTTATTCTGCTTCATTCTATTGTATGTTCTAACCCTCTGACATCTCTTGCATAGTGATGGTTTTTGGCATTTCTGTCATTCTACTAGCCCCTTCTTATATCATTTGTAGTTTTCTTTTGAAAAACAGTGTTTAGAAAGTTCTCTTACAGTATGGATTATTAACAAAAGTTTCCTAATTGTTTCAACCCTTTGCCTGCTGGTTCTAAAAATTGCTACCATTTGCAAGGCTGGCGGGAAATTAGACCTATTGATAATATTTCTCAATTTAAATGTTTGAAAGTCGAAAAAAATATTCAGTACAGTGATTTCTTATATTATGGAAGATTTGTATCATGAGTTCTAAGTCTTGCACTGACTCCTCTGTACTCTCTAATCTCTCTATTCTCTTTCATATCTGACTCATAAATTATTTTACATTCAACTTGAGCAAATTTGAGTTGAACTATTATAGTTATAGTAAGTTATAGTTATATTATGTAAGGCATCCCCCATGTAAAATTTTCAAATATATGACTGTCCCACAAATATTCCAGATTCAGTCACCCTGAGAACTCACATTTTTTAAAAAGATGTATTAAAAAGATGTATTTATTTATTTGAGAGAAAGAGAGAGTGCACACCTCCACAGGTGTCCCAAGAAATCATATTTTTGAAAATAACTATACCTTACTAGAAATGAATGTACTACTATTTTCTAAAAGTAATGCATATTTAGGGATGCCTGGCTGGCTCAGTTAAGCGTGAATGAATGTACTACTTGAAATGAATGTACTACTATTTTCTAAAAGTAATGCATATTTAGGAATGCCTGGCTGGCTCTTGGTTAAGCGTCTGCCTTCAGCTCAGGCCCTGATCCCAGGGTCCTGGAATAGATTCCTGCACTGGGCTCCTTGCTCAGTAGGGAACCCGCTTCTCCTACTGCCTGCCACTCCCCCTGCTTTTGTGGGGTCTCTCTCTCTATCTCTGACAAATAAGTAAAGTCTTACAAAAATAATGCATATTTATACTGAACCTCTATGCTAATTAGCAAATGAAAGAAAGAAAAAACATAACCCCATCAAACATCGATAAACTCTGTTATATTCCTTCTACTCCTTTACCCATTTTATATACATGTTTGTAAAAATTAAAGATCATCATTCCTATTACTTTGTAACTCTTAGTAATGTATTATAAACATCTTCTTGTATAATTATACATTGTTCTTCAAATCATGTTTTATAGGATCCCAATGCATGTTTTTAGCCAATCCCTTTATTATTTTCCTTGATTATATATTAATATATAATATTAGATAGATCTAAAAGAATATCTCTAACATATATGTTAGAGAGCCTGGTAATATAAAAAGGGCATCCATGAATCTACCATCTCACTTCTAAACGAAATTATTGCCTAACAATGACCATTTTACATTGGCAAATTCTCAATGTAGAGTAATACTGTGTAAGGAAACTGCAACTAAATAATCTAAGTTGGGCTCCAACATGCACAGTCCTGACCCTACACAATTTTTCTATCTGCTTGAGCTCAACTTTTCTTTCTTATCTTTATCTAGTGTCTTATTTTGATCTATCAGTTATGAGAAAAAGTTTCAATAAGTATAGGAAAACACATAGATACCACATCCACCCCAAATAAATAGCTTTCAGAGATACCGTCTTAATCCAATTTAGACAAGATCCATTTTCAAAAAGAAGCTACCCATTTTAATACAGCTCCTTTCACAGTAAAGAAAGCACTTACTGTATTACACAAAACAACTAACTTAACGTCTTTGTAAATTTTTATTTCAGAATAGGATCTTTGCTTTACCTTTTTATAGTAAATAGCTTTACCTTTTAAAATAAATTCTCTCTATTTCTAGAAAAAAGAAAAGTTAGCTTAAAGGGTTCTGCTTCTATCAAGTTTTAAGCAGCTTTAAGTATTTCTAGGTAATTTTAGAGAGTTCAGCTAGTTTGTTTATTACAGCTTGTTAAGTCAGAGGAAATAGGTATTTCTTAAGATTAAAGACAGTATCTTATCCTTCTGGGTAATTTTTATGGTCTATTTAACCAGCAGAAGTCTGACTGTCAATATTTGCTAAATGAATGATTTTGGTGAGTAGAATTACTCAGTAATACTTCAATTGTTTAGAATTAAGCAAACTGGCAACCTATTCTATATAAAATAAAGCATAGCCCTTATCAAAAATATACAAAATTACGTATTTTTAAAAAATTATGAAAGTCTCTTGATACTTGTATGGGGAACTTGCTCTCCACTCTGCCATTTCCCACCATTGAGGTTTGAACTGAGTTACCTCTATGTACTTCAGGGCTAGACTTACTGGCTTGAAGCAGTCACAATATGGCCACTGAGTTTAGTTCAGGGGTAAGCAGAAGAGCCAGTCCAATTAAAGTATACTTCAGCACTTTTGCTGTGAATACCAGGGCAGTTTCTCCCTTCAACACTGGGCTAGATATAGCAATGAGTGGCTTGGAAATAGTAAGGCATTTTGTTAATTGGAAGAGTATGGCCTAAGATTATGGCCTCCACAAGGAGTAGAAACTGAAAATTCATCATGGTGCCGTTTTCTTTCTGACCTGGAATAGAATGACCCCCTACAGTGTTCCCCTATATTAGCCAGTATCCCTCATTTTTTTGTAACATCCAGCTTTGTTGCATTTTCTGTCACTTGCCATCAAAAGGATTCTAACTTATTGATGTACTTTTTTTTTTAGTTCTTTATTCAGATATCTTTATTTTATGAATGATTCTAAAAACCTCCATTTTGTGGTTTTCAAGCAAACATTTGAGAAAAATTTAAAGGGAAAAAATGGGTAGGCCCACTGCTATTAGTCAGCCATTCTATCAGTCAGTGTATATTTATTAAACCATCAAACCGGGAAACTCGTGAAGGTAGTGGATCATATGTTCTTTTTTATGTCAGTGTCCACAATTTCTTTCTTTTTTTAAATTATTTTTTATAGACATATAATATATTTTTATACCCAGGGGTATAGATCTGTGAATCGCCAGGTTTACACACTTCACAGCACTCAGCATAGCACATACCCTCCCCAATGTCCATAACCCACCCCCCTCCTCCCAACCCCCCTCCCCCCAGCAACCCTCAGTTTGTTTTGTGAGATTAAGAGTCATTTGTGGTTTGTCTCCCTCCCAATCCCATCTTGATTCATTTATTCTTCTCTTTGTGTCCACAATTTCTTAGGTTAATTTCTTATACATTGTAATTGCTCAACTGTTATCTAATGAATAAATGAATAAAATAATTAAAAGCACAATCTAGTAGGAAAAAAAACCTGGATTATTGTTACCTAAAATATTTGATAACCGAAGAAAAGAAGATTTATGTTTATGATATTAAACCACAGATAGGTATAAATGGGTAGGGAAAAACTCATAGTATTAGCTCTGTAATCATGAGAAATTATATCACTTTTCTAAACCTCATCTGTAAAATAATTACAGTATGAAGCTGAAGAATTTCTTTCTTTCTTTTTTTTTTTTAAGATTTTATGTATTTAGAGATCACAAGTAGGCAGAGAGGCAGGCAGAGAGAGAGAGAAGAAAGCAGGTTCCCTGCCAAGCACAGAGCGCAATGTGGGGCTCCATCCCAGGACCCTGGGATCATGATCTGAGCTGAAGGCAGAGGCTTCAACCCACTGAGCCACCCAGGAGCCCCAAGCTGAAGAATTTCTTTGAGGATTTAATGACATAATGTATGTAAAGTGCCTATAAGAGCTCAGTAACTGTTAGCTACTCTTATTGTAATGAATGGATGATCAACCTCATCATAATTTAATAATGTTTGGTTATTACTGCATTGTTATAAATTTCAAATTTTGTTGAAAGCTAAATCTTGTAGTTAAATTTGACACTAAGTATATCCAGTCAAGGTTGGATTTACATATTTCATTAAGTAATCACTTATCAGATTTTCACATCAAATGTCTCAATTTGCTGGCATTCACTTTTATAGAATGCTGACAGCAAGGAAGCTGGAAACCTTGCCTGGCTTATCCAGCTATACTAATTCTTTATAGCAGATTAGATAAATTAGAAAAGAATTAGAATTAGATCTATCAATCACGAGACTCAAGAAAATCTTAATAATAGAGCAAGAAACAAATTATTGAAAGTCTTCTAAGTAAAAACTAAGGAGAGTCTGAAAAGCATCTCATTATGACTTTTCCAATTAAAAAATTTTGCTAAATATCCACAGAACCATTGCAAATGCTAATGAAATATAAAATAGCCTGCATCTTCATTTACCCAGTTCAAATATGCTTTAAACACAATTAGTGTATTTTTGATTTTATGTTCAAAGTACACATCAGGAAAATAAGTAGACAAGAATTGAGAACTATTTGTCCACTGTTAAACTGCTGTTTTTGTATCTTTTCTTTGGAATTCCTAAAACCAAAACCTGTGTTTCTCAAAGTACATTACAGGACTACCTGTATCACCTAACTGCCTTTTTATTATATGTATTCAATGGTTTAACCAATTTTTATTCAGTGTTTTTGAGTCTATTGCAGAACCTAACAGAGTGAGACCTGAGAATCTACTTTGTTAACAAACTCCCCTCCTGATGCAAAGACAAAGTCTTATTCTCTGTGGAACTTAAAACACACATACATAAACCTATTAGTTGCTATTAATGTCCTAATGGACATTATGGACACTATTTAACTTTAATAAGGTCAGTCTCCAAAACCGAGTCCTATATCACTATGTTTAATAACAACAATGAAAACCACCAAAATTGGTACTGAGAATTTAATAAAGGGCTTAATGTATCCATATAGTTATATCATGAATTAATTCTGTGAAAGTATAGAAATTGCATAAAAAAGTGTAACTAAATAATGAAGTAAATGTTATTATCATGGACCATGGAATCAGTGAGCATTCCCAATGCTGTAGGAATTAGTATAGTGTATGCTAATAATATATATTTATTAATATATTATTAATATATCCTCACACAGACTATACAGTAACTATCATATGATATGGTCTAAATCATGATATGAACTAAATACATATTTAAAAAAATATTTATGTATTTTATGTATTTACTTTTATTATAAGATTAGACATATATGATTATATATTAAAGCAGACAGATCAGTATTTATTTTTTTAGATTTTAATTTATTTGAGAGAGAGAGAGAGAGAGCATGAGCGGTGGGCAGTGGCAGAGGGAGAGGGAGAAGAAGACTCCCCATTGAGTAAGGAGTCCAACACAGGGGTCAGGGTTTTATCCTAGGACCCTGAGATCATGACCTGAGCCGAAGGTAGATGCTTAACTGACTGAATAACCCAGATGCCCCAACAGATCAGAACTTGTAGGAAATTAGATGTTTGGAGTTTGAGGTTTTTTGGTTTTGGTTTTTGGTTTTGGTTTTTGGTTTGTTTTTTGTTTTTTGGTTTTTTTTTTATTCATATGATAGACTGAGTTATTTGGTTCAATTATTTTCCCTGCTTCCTGTAATCATTTGCACTGTAACTTTTCAACCCCCCCAACACACACACAAAAGGGTATACTTTCTTCCCTACCTTTTAATGTTTTGCCCAGTCATAAAAATTATTTTGGCCAGTGGATTTTAGAAGATAGAACATAGATGTGTTTGTATATTCAGGTTTTCCCTCTAGCTCTTTGGCATTACCACGAGAATACCCTAACTAGCTAGTAGCTCCAGTGGGGGAATGAAGACCATGTCACTGACTGAAGCAGAGCCACCCCCAGCAAACCCAGACATGTGAGTAAAATTCCTCTGAGAGTTTCTTGGGCAGTTTCAATACATCAAAAGATAACTGATAGAATTTAATTCTCTTTCTTTTACATAACTTTCCAAGATGTTCCTTCTAGGAAATCTTTCCAATACTCTTCCTTTGTCTTAGGCTAGATAGATGCTTATCGTTGTATCTGTGAATTGACTTTTCCACATCTCTATCACTGAACTTACCACATTATACTATAATTGCTTCTTACCTTGTTGTAATCTTCCACCAGACTAATTTTTAAATTAGGTATATTAAAGGTTATTAAAAGGTATATTAAAAAAATCTGTTTCACACATATAATGGGAGCCAAATAACTCTCAAATAAATGAATTAATTTATAGGAATAAGTCTGATATACAATGTGAAATTACATTCACTTTGGAATAGTACAATGCAATCTTATGATAGATTTTGCTTCCTTATAATAGTAATATATATCCACATCCTTGATAATATATATCCCTACCCTTGTCTCCAGGTAAGCAGGAGGTACTTTGTCAGCCTTAAAGACTTGAGCATTTGGCTAGCAATGGACTATGGACTGTTTGAGGCTTGAACATTTGGCTAGCAATGGGCTATGGACTGTTAGCAGACATGACAGAAATGACATAAAATAATGCAGCTGTTGAGTCTACCCTGTTGTGCTTCTGTTATTGTCATGTGAAGAACATGTGGCAGGTGTTTTACTAGGCACACTGATCTAAGAAAGATATATAGACCAGACTTGAACCTAACCTGTAGCTTGAGGCCAAGCTCAGCCTAAATCAGCCCACCTTCACAGGATACAAATACGTGAGCAAAAATAAATGATTTTTGCTTCATGCCTTAAAGTCATGGGGTAGTTTGTTTACAAGCACAATTGTGGCAACAGTTGATACTCATCTATGAAGAGATTTTTTTCCACATGTTTAGTTAATGAATAAACTGCACAGTTTATTATATATTCACAGAAACATTTTCTAGTGCTTACATATTTTCATAATCAATCAAAATGAATCTAGTATGCCTATGACATAAAGTGAATCCTTATTGACACAGGTGAATGAATCACCATAATAGCAGATGGATGGTTATAATTTTAGTAATTTTGAGATATGAATCTCACTATTTACTTACTGAATTATTAAACTAAAGCTTACATATGTGGTCAACACTGCTGGTTATTAATTCCCAACATCCATTTTCCCTCTTCCTATAATACCAGGCACTAGGTCATCTAGACTAAAGATTCCCAAGCTCCCTTCAAGCTAGATGTGCTTATGTACTGGACAATGGCATATGAGCAGATAAAATCTCTACCCCCTGAAAGCAATGACCTTAGAGGAAAATACCTTTCCTTCCTTCTTTCCATTTTACTGCTAGCTAGAATTTGTGTAGGTGTTAATGAGCTATCTGGGAATCCAGAGATAGACAAATCACAAGACAAAAGGAGGCTGACCCTCTGATTACTTGTATAGCAAAACTGCCATAACAGCTTGGGCCTTTAACTTGTGTTGAGGACAGACTTCATTCTTGTTTATGTAGTTGGTAATACTGAATACTGTATTTGAAATGTATCATTAAAATGGTCTATGTACTGGTCTATAGTGGTCTATATACTGTTTACTTGAGGCATTCTAACTGAATGGCCTACTTTAAAAATGAAACATATATTTTTTAATTACAAAATATTTGTGTGTTAATACACTTTGTATACTGAGAAATTTTACCTTCAGCATTCCAGTCTAAGAATGGTCATCTTAAAAGTTTGGAGTTGTTACTGCTTTTGCATGACTGGACCAGTTGTCATGTCTGCATTCCTTCCTGTGTAAAATATTAAATGACAAATAGTCCATACCAGAGCCAGTGATTACAAGCAATATGAAGGTTTATTACCCACTTAGACATAGGTAAAATGAGGGGAGTCCCTGGGCTTGGAGAACTCCAAAGAGAAGAGGGGAATGAAGGGAAGCAGAGGAGAGAAGTAGAGTGAGAGAAGAGAAATACAGTACAGGATACTACCTGCCTGCATTTTTTAGTAATGCCGAAGGCAGGCTAATTTTGCTTCCTCCTCCAAATAGGGATAGGAGACAGGAGGTGGGAGTGGAGATCAAAGACAGGCAGAGTGGTATCTATCAACATAGCAGAAGTGATTGGGGTGAGGGAAGGGCATTGACAGTTTTCTGTCTGGTATTGACTTATTATACCAACTCTATTTTTCACTGGTATGTATCCTTCTAGCCTAATTTTGAAAGTCTCATTAAACTTGATTATAATTAAGGAAGGGTATGATGATGAATTTTGTGTGTCAGTTTGGCAGGCTATGGTGCCCAGGTATATGGTCAAATGTTATTCCATGTTTCTGAGGTGTGTGTTTTTTTTGTTTTTGTTTTTGGTTATTTTTTGGATGAGATTAATATTTAAACTGGCAAACTTGGAGTAAAGTGGATTGCCCTCTCTAAGGTCGTTGGGTCTCATCCAATCAGTTGAAGTCCTTAATAGAATACAAGGTTGACTTCCTCTGAGTAAGAGGGAATTTAGCAAGGAAGGCTTTCAGACTTGAACTGCAGCAACAGGTCTTCAACCTGCCAGTCTACCTCGCAGAGGTAAGTCAATGTCTTAAAATAAATCTTTTTATATATACACATCCTATTGGTCCTGTTTTTCTGGAGAATCCTAATATAAGGGCACAAGCAAAATGGTTACCAAATATGAAATACATTTATATTCATTTTGTAGCACAAATTCTATTTCAAATGTAAATAAAATGATGATGATTACAAGAATTGAAATATAGGGGAGGAGTCAAGATGGCGGAGAAGTAGCAGGCTGAGATGACATCAGGTGGCAGGAGGTCAGCTACATAGTTATCAAACCATTTCAAACACCTACAAATCCAATAAGAGATCAAAGAAAAGAAGAGCAGTAATTCTAAAACAGAAAATCTACCACTTTCTAAAAGGTAGAACCTGCGGAGAAGTGAATCCGAAGCCATGGGAAGATAGACCGTGGGGGGAGGGGCTGGATCCTGGCAAACAGCGGAGCAACAGAGCACAAAATCAGTACTTTAAAAAGTCTGCTTCACTGAGGGACACTGCTCCAGAGGCTAAGCAGGGGTGGAGCCCTCATGGGGACAGTGTGGTCTCCGGGCCCACAGGGTCACAGAAGGATAGGGGATATTTAAGTGTTGCAGAGCTCATAAGTATTAGAGCAGGGAAGCCGGCTCCAGAGATGGAGCAGAGGAGTGAGCTTTCAGCTTGGGGTTACCTTAAACTGTGAACCATGGCACAGTTAGGCCACTGCTCATTGAGCAGGGACCCCACAAGTGGCAGATCTGTGGAGAACCCCCTGGAAGAGCGGCAGGCATCTGCTGGGTTTGGAGACTCCAAATGGGGCTGTGTGCCACAGAGAGGAATGCTTGGTCACAGGCCATGTGACCTCAAGCACGGCCGGGGACCAGGAAGACGGGAGTGATTGAGCGCTTTTCTCCTAGGGCACACTGAGAAGTGGGGCTGCGAGCACTCAGCTCCTCTGGCCCAGAGATTGGGAGGCTTCCATTTACATTCCCATCGTCCAGAGATTCTACAGAAAGCATTCAGGGAACAAAAACTTTTGAGAGCGAACCCAAGCTGATTACTTAGCCCAGCCCCTGGCAAGGGTGGTGTAATTCCACCTTGGGCAAAGACACTTCAGAATCACTACAACAAGACCCTCCCCCAGAAGATCTGCAAGAACATCCAGCCAAGACCAAGCTCACTAATCGAGGAGAACAATGGAATTCCAGAGGAGGGGAAAGAAAAGCATGGAATTCATATCTTTCTCCCCATGATTCTTTAGTCTTGCAAAGTTAATTAATTTTTTAAATTTTATTTTTTTCCTGTACTAGTTTTTTAAACTTTTACTCTTTCCTCTTTTAATAATTTTTAACTAGTTTTTCTTAACAATACCTTTCTTAACAAAAAAATCTTTTTGAAACTTCATTATAATAGTCATAATTTATCCTTTGTTGTATCTAACTTTATTTTTTATATACACATAGGGTTTTTTTGTTGAAAAATTTTTGGAATACAACTTCTTCTAATAAATTAAAGTATATCCTAAATCTAGTCTAGTTTGTTCTAGTCTCCAGCCTGAGCAAATTCTCTCCACTTTCTTTTTCTTTCTTTTCCTAAACAACTTATCTTATCAACTCCTTTTTTAGATTTTTTAAAAAATTTTCATCTTTACATTCATAATCCATCCCTTCATTGTGTTTACCCTTATTTTTGAATGTATATATGTATAAGTTTTTCTTTCTTTACAATTTTGGGAGTAGTTTCTTCTAAGAGATGAAACTACTCCCAAAATCAAGTGGGTGGCTCTGTTCTATTCACCAGTCTAATATATATATTTTCTTATTTCTTATTTTTTTTTAACTTTTCTTTACCCCCTTTCTTCACCCCACAATTAGGGGTCTTATCTGAATTGGTTAACACACATTTTTCTGGGGTCTTTGCCACCATTTTAATATTTTAGTCTCTCATTCATATATTCTTACCCGGGCAAAATGACAAGGCAGAAAAGCTCACCACAAAAAAGAACAAGAGGCAGTACTGAAAGCTAGGGACCTAATGAATATGGACATTGGTAATACGTCAGATCTAGAATTCAGAATGACGATTCTCAAGGTGCTAGCAGGGCTTGAAAGAGGCATGGAAGCTATTAGAGAAACTCTGTCTGGAGAAATAAAATCCTATTCTGGAGAAATGAAAGAACTAAAATCTAACCAAATTGAAATATAGAAAGCTTATTAATGAGGTACAATAAAAAAATGGAGTCTCCTACTGCTAGGATAAATGAGACAGAAGAGAGAATTAGTGATATAGAAAACCAAATGGTGGAGAATAAAGCTGAACAAAAGAGAGACAACTACTGAACCATGAGGGGAGAATTCGAGAGATAAGTGATACCATAAGGTGAAACAATATTAAAATAATTAGGATTCCAGAAGAAGAAGAAAGAGAGAGGGGGGCAGAAGGTATATTGGAGAAAATTATTATAAAGAATTTCCCTAATATGGCAAAGGGAACAAGAATCAAAATCCAGGAAGCCTGGAGAAACCCCTCAAAATCAATAATAGGTCCACCCTCTCATTTAATAGTAAAACTTACAAGTCTTTTTTTTTTTTTTTTAAGTTTTTTTTTTTTTTTAAGATTTTATTTATTTGTCAGAGAGAGAGCGCGAGCGAAAGTGAGCACAGGCAGACAGAGTGGAAGGCAGAGTCATAGGGAGAAGCAGGCTCCCTGCGGAGCAAGGAGCCCGATGTGGGACTCGATCCCAGGACGCTGGGATCATGACCTGAGCCGAAGGCAGCTGCTTAACCAACTGAGCCACCCAGGCGTCCCAAAACTTACAAGTCTTAATGACAAAAAGAGAATCCCAAAAGCAGCCTGGAACAAGAAGTCTGTAACATACAATGATAAAAGTATTAGATTAGCACCAGAATTATCCACAGAGACCGGGCAGGACAGAAAGAACTGGCATGCTCTATTCAAAGCACTACATGAGAAAAATACTCAGTCAAGAATACAATATCCAGCTAGGCTGTCATTGAAAATAGAAGAAGAGATAAAAGGCTTCCAGGACAAACAAAAACTGAAAGAATTTGCAAACATCAAACCAGCCCTACAGGAAATATTAAGAGGGGTCCTATAAGCAAAGAGAGAGCCTAAAAGTAACAGACCAGAATGGAACAGAGACAGTATACTGTAACAGTCACCTTACAGGCAATACAATGGCACTAAATTAATATCTCTCAATAGTTAACCTGAATGTAAATGAGCTAAATGTCCCAATCAAAAGGCACAGGATATCAGAATGGGTAAAAAAACAAAACCCATCAATATGCTTTCTGCAAGAAACTCATTTTATACCCAAAGAAACCTCCAGGTTAAAAGTGAGGGGGTGGAAAACAATTTACCATGCTAATGGACATCAAAAGAAAGCTGAAGTGGCAATCCTTATATCAGACCAATTAGATTTTAAGCAAAAGACTATAATAAAAGATGAGAAAGGATACTGTATCATACTCAAAGGCTCTGTCCAACAAGAAGATCTAACAATTTTAAATATCTATGCCCCTAATATGGGAGCAGCCAACTATATAAACCAATTAATAACAAAATAAAAGAAACACTTTGACAGTAACACAATAATATAGGGGACTTTATCACTCCCCTCACTGAAATGGACAGATCACCCAAGCAAAAGATCAACAAGGAAATAAAGGCCTTAAATGACACACTGGACCAGATGGACATCTCAGATACATTCAGAACATTCCATCCCAAAGAAACAGAATACACATTCTTCTCTAGTGCACATGGAACATTCTCCAGAATAGGTCACATCCTGGGTCACAAATCTGTCTCAACTGGTACCCAAAGATTGGGATCATTCGCTGCATATTTTCAGACCACAATACTCTGAATCTAGAACTCAATCACAAGAGGAAATTTGGAAGGAACCCAAATATATGGAGGTTAAAGAGCATCCTACTAAGGAATGAATGAGTCAACCAAGAAATTAAAGAAGAATTGAAAAAATTCATGGAAACAAATGATAATGAAAACACAACAGTTCAAAATCTGTGGGACACAGCAAAGGCAGTTGTAAGAAGAAAATATTTAGAGATACAAGCCTTTCTCAAGAAATAAGTTCTTAAATACACAATCTAACCCTACACCTAAAAGAGCTGGAGAAAGAACAATAAAGAAAGCCTAAACCCAGAAGGAGAAGAGAAATCATAAAGATCAGAGCCGAAATCAATGAAATAGAAACCAAAAAGCAATAGAACAAATCAATGAAAATAGAATCTGGTTCTTTCAAAGAATTAACAAGATTGATAACCCCCTGGCCAGACTTATCAAAAAGAAAAGATAAAGGACCCAAATAAATAAAATCATGAATAAAATCATGAATGAATGATCATGAATCACAACCAACACCAAAGAAATACAAACAATTATATGAACATATTATAAGCAAATATATGCCAGCAAATTTGACAATCTGGAAGAAATGGATGCATTCCTAGAGGTGTATAAACTACCACAACTGAATCAGGAGGAATAGAAAACATGAACAGACCCAAAGCAGTTAAGGGGATTGAAGCAGTTATCAAAAATCTCCCAACAAACAAGAGCCCAGGGCCAGGTGGCTTCCCAGGGGAAATCTAACAAGCATTTAAAGAAGAATTAATTCCTATTTTACTGAAACTGTTCCAAAAGATAGAAATGGAAGGAAAACTACCAAACTCATTTTTGGAGGCCAGCATTACCTTGACCCCCAAACCAGACAAAGATCCCATCAAAAAAGAGAATTACAGGGGCATCTGGGTGGCTCAGTAGGTTAAGCCTCTGCCTTTGGCTCAGGTCATGATCTCAGGGTGCTGGGATTGAGCCCCACATCAGGGTCTTTGCTCAATGGGGAGACTGCTTCCCCCTCTCTCTCTGCCTGCCTCTCTGCCTGCTTGTGATCTCTCTCTCTGTCAAATAAATAAATAAATACAATCTTTAAAAGAGAGAGACAGAATTACAGACCAATATCCTTGATGAACACAGATGCGAAAATTCTCACCAAAATCCTAGCCAATAGAATCCAACAGTACATTAAAAGGATTATTCACCACGACCAAGTGGGATTTATTCCATAGCTGCAAGGTTGGTTGAACATCTGCAAATCAATCAATGTGATACAATACATTAATAAAATAAAGAACAAGAATCATATGATACTCTTGATAGATGCTGAAAAAGCATTTGACAAAGTACAACAACCTTTCTTGATCAAAATTCTTCAAAGTGTAGGGACAGAGGGCACATACCTCAATATCATCAAAGCCATCTATGAAAAATCCACCGCAAATATCATTCTCAATGGAGAAAAACTGAGAGCTTTTCCGATAAGATCAGGAACATGGCAGGGATGTCCATTATCACCACTGCTATTCAACATAGTACTAGAAGTCCTAGCCTAAGCAATTAGACAACAAAAAGAAATTGAAGGCATCCGAACTGGCAAAGAAGAAGTCAAACTGTGACTCATTGCAGATGATATGATACTTGATGTGGAAAACCAAAAAACTCCACTCCAAAACTGCTAGAACTCATACAGGAATTCTTAAAGTATCAGGATATAAAATGAATGCACAGAAATCAGTTGCATTTCTATACACCAACTACAAGACAGAAGAAAGAGAAATTAAGGAGTCAATCCCATTTACAATTGCACCCAAAACCATAAAATACCTAGGAATAAACCTAACCAAAGAGGCAAAGAATCTGTATTCAGAAAACTATAAAGTACTCATGAAAGAAATTGAGCAAGACACAAATGGAAAAATGTTCCATGCTCATGAATTGGAAGAACAAATATTGTGAAAATGTCTATGCTACCTAAAGCAGTCTACACATTTAAAGCAATGTCTATCAAAATACCATCCATTTTTTTCAAAGAAATGGAACAAATAATCCTAAAATTTATATGGAACCAGAAAAGAGCCCAAATATCCAGAGGAATGTTGAAAAAGAAAGCCAAAGTTGGTGGCATCACAATTCCAGACTTCAAGCTCTATTACAAAGCTGTCATCCTCAAGACAGTGTGGTACTGGCACAAAAACAGACACATAGATCTATGGAACAGAATAGAGAGCCCAGAAATAGACCCTCAACTCTATGATCAACTAATCTTCAACAAAGCTGGAAAGAATGTCCAATAGAAACAAGACAGTCTCTTCAACAATTGGTGTGGGGAAAATTGGACAGTCACATGCAGAAAAATGAAAATGGACCATTTCCTTACACCACACAGAAATAGACTCAAAATGGATGAAAGACCTCAATGTGAGAAAGGAATCCATCAAAATCCTTGAGAAGAACACAGGCAGCAACCTCTTCCACCTCAGCTGCAGCAACTTCTTTCTAGAAATATCACCAAAGGCAAGGGAAGGAAGGGCAAAAATGAACTATTGGGACATCATCAAGATCAAAAGCTTCTGCACAGAAAAGGAAATAGTCAATAAAACCAAAAGACAACTGACAGAATGGGAGAAGATATTCACAAATGACATATCAGATAAAGAGCTAGTATCCAAAATCTATAAAGAGCATATCAAACCCAACACCCGAAGAACAAATAATCCAATCAAGAAATGGGCAGAAGACAAGACAAGACATTTCTGCAAAGAAGACAAGACCAGACATTTCTGCAAAGAAGACATCCAGATGGCCAACAGACACATGAAAAAGTGCTCCACATTACTCGGCATCAGGGAAATAAAAATCAAAACTCCCAATGAGATACCACCTCACTCCAGTTAGAACAGCTAAAATTAACAAGTCAGGAAATGACAGATGTTGGCAAGGATGCGGAGAAAGGGGAAATGTCCTACACTGTTGGTGGGAATGCAAGCTGGTGCAACCACTCTGGAAAACAGCATGGAGGTTCCTCAAAAAGTTGAAAATAGAGCAACCCAGCAATTGCACTACTGGGTATTTGCCCTAAAGATACAAATGTAGTGATCCGAAGGGGCACATGCACCCAAATTTTATAGCAGCAATGTTCACAATAGCCAAACTATGGAAAGAACCTAGATGTCCATCAGCAGATGAGTGGATAAAGAAGAGTTGGTATATATACACAGTGGAATACTATGCATCCATCAAAAGAAATAAAATCTTGCCATTTGTGACAATGTGGATGGAACTAGAGGGTATTGGGCTTAGCAAAATAAGTCAATCAGAGAAATACAATTATCATATGATTTCCATGATATGATGAATTTGAGAAGCAAAGTGGGGGGGCTTGAGGGGTAAGGAAGGAAAAAAATGAAACAAGATGGGATCTGGAGGGAGACAAACCATAAGAGACTCTTAATCTCACAAAACAAACTGAGAGTTGCTGGGGGAAGGTGTAGGGAGAGGGTGGTGGGGTTATGGACCTTGGGGAAGGTATGTGCTACGGTGAGTGCTATGAAGTGTGTAAACCTGGTGATTCACAGACCTATATCCCTGGGGCTAATAATACATTACATGTTGATAAAAGGAAGCTATCAAAAAAAAAAGAATTGAAATATAGCTATACAAATTATATTATGATCCACCTTATTTAAAACCTCACAGTGTTATATTATCCTTAACATATTGCCAACCATTTGTATTGTCCCCATATGCTATTTCTTAATTTATTTATCAAACAAAACTATTGTGTATAGTGATCTAGTTCAACCATAAATCAAATAATTTACCATGACAGGTCAACAGAAATGTTTACCCAGTAAGTTTCACCTTAGGTTTGGTCTGTAACCAGTGGAAAATGCTTCCTTGTACTAATGAATAGATTCAGTGAAGCTAGCCAAAGCACCTGCCAAAAATACCTTTAAAATGTTCCTTTTCCAGAACCTAAAAAAATTAAAAGTGTTCAAAATGTTAATTCAAAGTACTAAGGGAACAAGCACATACCTTGTGTTAACTAGTGTTTATATGAAATGGGAATTCAAATTACTGAGGCTTAATTGTATAAAGATATCCGGGGCCTAGCAATAATTTTTGGGTAAGGTGTTTGGATAAGGCACTACTCAAGTAAGTAAATGTCTTTCTCTCAATTTTTTTTTATATTCAATAAAATACCTTTCTAAATTTCCCTTTACTTGTGGGGGAAGGGATGTTTTATAATATACCAAGGAAAACAAGAAATGATGATGATAATAATAATAATAACAGCTTTCAAACTTGTGGGTCAAAAATGAATATTCTCTAAGCTTCAGGCAGAAGCACACTCAAGGTGGGACACACCAAGGAAATACTATCCTAAAGATTTGTTTCCTTCATAATGATACCTTCTGTATCACAGGAAAGATGACTAAGATAAGTAAATATTTTAAATCCCATCTACCCACATTTCTTCAAGGAAAACTTTTCCCAAATTAATCACATTTCTTTCTCCATAGCTTCATTTTATCACTCTTCATTGTTTCATTCTCTCTAGAAAATGCATTGATTTCTTTTGTCTTGAAAATATTCTCCCTTGGTTCTGTGTTCTTTAATCATGATCATTCCTTTATTTCACAGCAAAGTTTGTTTTAAGGGCTACATAGGATAGCTCTGTCCACCCCTTTATTTATTAGCCAGAGATAATTCTAAGCCAGAGTGTAAAGCATATATTGTCAAATTTAATTATTGACTGTCTGACAAAATATCTGTAGATATCCCCTACTCCCTATTTACAGATGAGGAAACCGAGATTGAGACTGACTAAAGAATTTGCTGAAAGGAACGCAAACCCAATTCCTGTGCAGTAGAATGTAGACATTGTCATCCCCCCTAAAATTAACTGCTGTTTATTGATTGAGAGCTTACTGTGTTGATGTATATCAAGCACTGGGTAATGCACATTGTTGTTTAGTTCTCATGACCTCTCTGTGAAGTGGATGCTCCCACTCATTCCTCAACCTTCATGGATCTTCCAAATTCAAATGAAATGTTTTTCTCAAATTGTGAATAATCTACTGAATGCCAGATCAAATGAGCATGTAGCTTTCCTTTTTAATTATTTCTCTGTGGCATTTAGTATTTCTGAGCACTCTTTTTAGAGAAAGAGGTTTTCATTAATGTTAGGGGAAAAATCTTGGCTTACACATAACTATAATAAGAAAATTGGAAAACACTAATAAAAAATGAAAAAAAATGACAGTAGTCTTACTATTCAGAGATGATTAATATTACTATTTCACCATATATACTTTCAGAATTTTTTCAGAGTATTGATTCATATACATTCATATATATGAATATTCATATATATTCATATATTCATGTATACTTTTAAAATGAAAACTATAAGCTTTCTAAAATGCTTTTTTCACTGATCAATGAATGTCAAGAACTACTTTCTTACAAAATAGTTTTTAAAGTTTTAATAGTTGCACAATGTGGCTGTGTCATTTATTTAATCACTACTTTATTGTTAAGTGTTTAGGTTGTTTCTGAATTTTTCTTTAGCTTTTGAGACATATGCTGTGATTTTCCTAAGGATAATTTGCCAAAAATATAGCTATAAATTAAAATATACACCTATTTTTTTAAAGATTTTATTTATTTATTTGACAGACAGAGATCACAAGTAGGCAGAGAGGCAGGCAGAGAGAGAGAGAGAGAGAGAGAGAGAGAGAGGGAAGCATGCTTCCTGCGGAGCAGAGAGCCGGATGCGGGGCTCGATCCCAGGACCCTAAGATCATGACCTGAGCCGAAGGCAGCAGCCCAAACCACTGAGCCACCCAGGCGCCCCAATATACACCTATTTTTAAAGCCTGGGAGACATATTGCCAAATTTTTCACGAACAACTTTCTGACCCCTCCTTGATTATTGATTTGCTTGAATTACTCTTTCCTGGTCCTCAGCCTATTTTTTCAAACACTTTGTGTCAAATCTCCTTTACTGATAGCTTCTTTCTTTCTGGACCCCCTTAAATGTTTCTGTTTCCTAAGGATCTGACTGCATTCTTCTTACTGTACATTCTTTTACTGGAATATGTTGTCTAGGCATGTGGTTTCTACTTTAGCTTCCTATAGCAATTTCATCACCATTTTTTTTCACTCTTACTAAGAATTTCCTCTATACTTTACAAGACTCTACCCTTGGCCTAGTCTCAAAGTCAATGCCATTTGCTTTAAAGTTTTAATACAGCAGATTCCAATGCTTAGTACTTATTTCTGTATCATTTATTTATTATTGCCTTAAAAAAATCAAAATTTGGTGGTTTAAAATATCAAACAGTTCTCTGGATCAGAAATTGAGGCTAGATTCAGGTGGTATCCTTATGTGGCTATAGTTATCTCAACAGTCAACTAGGGGTAGATCGTCTGAGGTGGTATGATAGTTTTCTATTGCTGGCATAATAAATTACCACAGATTTGTTGGCTTAAAATAATACAAAGTTATTATCTCAAAATTCCTTACGTCAGAAGGCTGGATTGGCTTAGTTGGTTTCTCTGCTCCAGATTTCACAAGGCCAATATTAAAGTGTTGCCTAATTGGGCACTTATGAAAAGTCTCCAGGAAGAATCCACTTCCATGCTCATTCACATTGTTGTTGGCAGGGTCTAGTTACTTACAGTTGTAGGACAGAGGTCCTCCTTTCCTTGCTGGCTGTCAGCTTGGGATTGCCCTTGGCTCCTAGAGGAATCTTTCATCTTTATCTCAGAACCAGTGTCAGTGTGTTGAATACTTTTCATGCTTGGATTCTCTCGGACTTCTCTTTTTGCCAATCTCTGACTCATACTTTTGCTTTTAAGTAAAACTTCAACTAGTCATATAAAAGAAAACAAGTTAATTTCAGAATTCAAAATGAAGAAAAAAGCAGGAACATAACTGAAACTTGTACTTTTCTAGCTAATATTCCTATTCCATTTTCTCATAAGTTGTTCTGGTATATTTCCTTCCATTTATTCTGTCAAATTCTCTTGTTTTGAAATATGGAAACCAACTTAAACTAGGTAAAGTGAAAAGTTGTTTATTATAAAGCCACAGATATCTCAAGATTTTAAATACTGGAAATGAGTAATGTTGAACATTATGGGACCTGGATTTGTCAGGAACAGAGACCACTCTGTTATTTCCAGGACTGCAATGGATTAAAAAATCTGCTTTCTATCTGTTACTTAGCCATTTGGTTTCTGTCTCTCTTTTTTTTTTTTTTTTTTTTTTTAAAGATTTTATTTATTTATTTGACAGAGAGAAATCACAAGCAGGCAGAGAGGCAGGCAGAGAGAGAGAGAGGAGGAAGCAGGCTCCCTGCTGAGCAGAGAGCCCGATGCGGGACTCGATCCCAGGACCCTGAGATCATGACCTGAGCCGAAGGCAGCGGCTTAACCACTGAGCCACCCAGGCGCCCTGGTTTCTGTCTCTCTTACCACCTTCTAACCTATTTTGTATGATGCCAGTTAGAGTCACCAGTAATACCTCCAAATTATGACAGTTTAGCATCTGTTCTTATTAGTAATTGATTGCTATCTCTCTGTCTCGCTTCATTTCTTTCTTCCTTTTTTTTTCCCCTTTATTATTATTTATTTATTTATTTAGAGACAGGGGTGGGGCAGAGGGGGTAGAGGGAGGGTGGAAAGAGAGAATCTTATTTCATAATAAGCGACTCTATTTCATAAGCCTGAGATCATGACCTTAGCCAAAGCCAAGAGTCCGATGCTTAACCAACAGAAACATTGAGGCACCCCATCAGTCTATTTCTTGAAAGACTCAGATTTATTATTAAGCTGCCAGTGCCTTGATGGGGTTTGGGCTAGATGATTATTCATGATTGAGCATGAGGAGGTTGGTGAAATCATCACAAAAGTCTGTTTCTCTAAAGTCTGTGATTATAGAAGATTCTAGAAAGTGAGTGTATAGGAGAGGAAATGATAGGAATGTCTACTATACTTGTTAACAATTTTGGAAGTGAAGTTTTAGGGAATATTTATATATCTTTACTGCTTTCAAATATTTATGATTAACAGTACACTGTATTTCTCTTCAGTCCTTTTATATGCATTTTTATAGTTATTATCTTTTATGTATATATATACTTTATTTTGCCTTTTAAAATTTCTTGATATAGTATAACTTCCTTATATCATTAAAAACACTAAAAGACAAAATTACAAATAACTACATCACATTAAATTATATGGTTATATAATTCACTTAGCCTTTCCCCTAACATAACAGATCTGGCTTGTTTCCAACATTATGAATATTAGTTTGATTAAATTCTTTGTTCATAAATTTTGTCTGCATTTTTTGGGTAGATTTCTGGTGAGTAATATGGAAGTAGGGTATGAAAATTTTGAGGTTTTTCAGTTTTTCCAAGTAATTGGCAAATTTCTGAAAGGATCATATCATTTTACAATACTGCTTTTATTAATCCTTTATATTCATCATCTAGTGATGAACTAGGAAAAAACAGCAGTCCTGAGAATATGAGTGTTATTAAAATTTAATTCCAACTACAAAGAGAGAAATCTAGGTTTGTACTTTCATTCTAAACTAAAAAAATTTTGTTCAATGAAATAGAGGCAGATTATGAGAAGTACTCACTCCTTTTTTCTGAAAGATTTATTGAATCAATAATTTAAAAATTAACATTTGTTTGGGAAAGCTATCTTCATTTCATTGCCTCAGGATAGCTTGAACATAATGGATGAATTTCTTCAAATTGGTGACTCTACTGATATGTTCTTGTACTTTTTACAACAGAAAAGTATGAACTTTTTCATTCTCTCTCTCTTTTTTTAAAAGATTTTATTTATTTATTTGAGGGAGAGAGAGAAGGAGATGGGGCAGAGGGAGAGGGAAAAGCAAACCCCACAGTGAACAGGGAGCCTGATGAGGGGCTTGATCTGAGGACACTGGGATCATGACCTGAGCTGAAGGCAGGCACTTAAGCAACTAAGCCATCCAGGCACATCTCCCAGTCCTAGTAATATTATGTTGTGTTATTTAGGCTAAAATAATTATATCATCAATAATTGGCTTTGTATCTGTCTTCATACTGGATGGCCACTCAGATATCTCATAATCTTAAACCCCATGATTAATGATTTTTCTGGAAGAACCTCCTTAGTAGCATGATGATTGATCGAGGATGTGGCTCTGAAGTCAGACAGACATGATTTCGTATCATACATGTTTCTGTTATGTATTAGCCTGGATTACTTGAGGTAAATTATGCAACTTGTCAAATACTTTTTCCTCATCTGTGAAACAGGAATGATGCTAGCACTCATTTCATGTTGTTGCAGGATGTAAATGAATTAATGCATGTCAGTTACTTAGTCCATAGTAAACACTCAAAATGTCATTAAATATTGATTTAGTAAATTAATAATTGCTAACCATTTACTATTTATGCCCTATTTATTTTATTATTTTTACTTTACCTAAATTTAATTCTGAAGTAAATGAAAAATCCACTTCCTACTTCAGCTTTATTTTCTCCATGTATACTTCACTGTGCTGCAGAGCCAGTTCCTCCATATATACTTTCAAATCTTACTGGATTATTAGTTTTCATGGTAAAATTTTCTCAACACATGACCCATAGATCATCAGATATTATTAAAACTTAGATTTTTTTAAGATCATATCATAGTTGTAATAAAAAAATTAGGCTTAGTAAAATTAATGTTGAATTCATTTCAGTTATATTGCTTACTCAGTAGCACAGCTATGTCAATATACATGATGATATAGTACAGAATTAATAAAACAAAAACACACATTTACTGAATTAAAAACAGTTAATTATTTTAATAAATGAATACTTAGAGAAAAGAAAAATTTGTAGATGGTTTTGGTGATTCTGTCAGCTGGCCTTACTTTTATAGCTAAGTGTAAGTTCTCTTGAGTGTGGAATAACTTTGTAGAACACCAACATCAGGAAAGGTGACTCTGTGACCATGAAAGAGCAAGATAAAAACAAGCTTACTTTATAATCATGTCTGCACACAAATGATGAACACTTTTGGGAGTCACAAGATAGCAGACAACTTCCCTTTCCTAGCTAATATGAATAACTGTGACTTCTTAGCCAGCATCATCACTGTTTCAGCATCACTCTAGTCTACCTTTCCTATATAAATGAGACTTATTGAGATACCCAATTATAAAATTGTGCCACTTTCTGACAGAACTCAATTTAGGGAATTCTTGCTTGGCCCTCCCCCCAAAATCATTCAATAATCACCCAAATCTTTCAAGAAGTCTTTTCTAACATCCCCTTCCTAAAAAGTCCCACAGTTCTTCACAGTATGTTTTCTCTCTCAATGGCAGCAAGTAATAAACCTAACTTGTTCAACTCCAGTTATGTTCCTGGTAGTCTTTGACTGGAAGGTATTGACAAAACATAAAAGTTGCCAACATACTCAGATTTTCTTTACTTTTACTCATCATTTGTTACCCATTTTGTTGAATAGTGAGACCACTTTCAAATTGTCACGGATGGATTTTTAATATTAAAATCTTTTAACTTTTGTACAGTTTTTGTAACTTCAAAAAATTCAGCTCTGCAGATTAGTGGTTGCCAGAGGAGGAAGTGGGCATAGGTGAAAAGGATTAAAGGTGTAAAAAGGTACAAATTTCCAGTCGTAAAATAAATCAGTATAATTGTAATGTATAACATGATGGCTATAGTTAAAAACACTATATTATATATTTTAAGATTTGTTAAGAGAGTAGATCTTAAGGATTGTCATTACGAGAAAAATAATTTAACTGTGTGTGGCAATGTGTATTAACTAGACTTAGTTTGTGACCTTTTCATAATATATATATCAAATCATTATGTTGTACACCTGAAACTAATATAATGTTAAATGTCAATCATATTTCAATACAAGAAATTTTAAAAATTCAGTCTGTTTCTTCATTTAGTGATTGCCACATATATTCTTTTATATTTAATAATATCCCTCAAATATTGTTTGCTAAACAAATACTCTTGGATACTATTTAATTTATTTAAGATAATCTCATTAAAGAGCTCATTAGAGCCACATTGTGAATTGTAATACACCATTTAGTAGCATGCTGAGGCAGTTTGTGATTTTAGAGTACAAAGTGAAAACTTTATAATGCTGTACTTTTTAGTAGGATAAAGTAAGATATAGTTATGTACACTAATTTCCATATTGAACTGCAGCCTAGAATAATTGTTTAATCACTAGTTCCAAGGACAGTAATATTAACAGGATAAACATTTAAATAAATGGGGCTTTCTAGTACTCTGTTTTCAACTACAAATTCAATTTACTAGGGAAAAGTTTCCATGAATTCCTTTTTCACTGTTTTATCTACCCTGATTAAACTAGATTTGGCCATTTTTTTCCCCCTAAATTCTTATAGTAAATGTTAGGGAGTAGAAAAAAAAAGTATTACTCCTATTGTACTTGTTGCAAAAGTAATGTTTTATCTACCAATGATCAGTATGTGTTTACTCTTCCTTACTTACTTGGTGATATAGTTTATATAGTACAGCAATATGAGTTAATCTAGTTTATGTTTAGAGTAAGTAGTAATCTAGAGGGGCAATAATATATTCAATAAAAGTGCAGAAATTTCATACAAAACTAAATTTACATTTAGGTCAATTAGATCTTTCAAATTAACCACTACAGTTTAATAGTACTAGATCCTATTGGCAGAAACATAGGGAAATAGGACACAAGTATTCTTTTTTTTTTAAAGATTATTTTATTTATTTTTTAAAATTTTATTTATTTGTCAGAGAAAGAGAGATCAAGAGAGCAAGCACCAGCAGGAAGAACAGCAGACAGAGGCAGAAGCAGGCACCCTGTTGAGCAAGGAACCCGATGTGGGACTCGATTCTAGGATTCTGGGATCATGACCTGGGCCGAAGGCAGTTGCTTAACCAACTGAGCCACCCAGGTGTCCCTAAAGATTATTTTAATAAGACTTAGTTATTCTGAGTTAAAGGACAAGAATTTGTATGTGGAGAAAGAATTTAAAAGAGTAATAATGGACTTGTATTTTTTTTAAATATTTATTTATTTATTTTAGAGAAAGAGCACAAACATGAGGAGCAGAGGGAGTAGGAGAATCTCAAGCAGACTCCACTGAGTTTGGAGTCTGACGAGGGGCTCAATCTCACGACCCTGAGATTATGACCTGAACGGAAATAAAAAATGGGAGACTCAAAAGACTGAGCCACCCAAGTGCCCCAGCAATGGACATTTATTGAATATTTATCACAAATTAGGAATTGTTTAAGTACTCCATATGTATTAATTAACTTAATGGCCACAAAAATCCTCTGAGGGGGGCCCTGGGTGGCTTAGTCGATTAAGCATCTGCCTTGGGCTCAAGTCATGATCTCAGGGTCCTGGAGGGAGCCCTATGTCCAGTTCCCTGCTCAGCAGAGTTTTTGCTTCTCCATTTTCCTCTGGCCCTCCCCAACTTGTGCACACTCTCTCTTTAATAAATAAATAAAATCTCAAAAAGAAGAAGAAGAAGAGGAAGAGGAGGAGGAAGAGGAAAAAGAAGAAGAAAAAGAAGAAGAAGAAGAAACCCTTTAAAACAATACAAAACTAAAACAAAACAAAAAACCTCCAGGAAAAAGTGACACAACTTCTTCTTCTTCTTTTTTTTTTTTTTTTAAAGATTTTACTTATTTATTTATCAGACAGAGATCGCAAGTAGGCAGAGAGAGAGAGAGGCAGAGAGCCTGATGCGGGGCTCGATCCCAGGACCCTGGGATCATGACCTGAGCTGAAGGCAGAGGCTTTAATCCTCTGAGCCACCCAGGCGCCCTTAGACTTTATATATTCTTTTTTTTTTCTTTTTTTTTTTTATTTTTAGCATAACAGTATTCATTATTTTTTCACCACACCCAGTGCTCCATGCAATCCGTGCCCTCTATAATACCCACCACCTGGTAACCCAACCTCCCACCCCCCCCAACCAGTTTAAACCCCTCAGATTGTTTTTCAGAGTCCATAGTCTCTCATGATTCACCTCCCCTTCCAATTTCCCCCAACCCCCTTCTCCTCTCTAACTCCCCATGTCCTCCATGCTTTTTGTTATGATCCACAAATAAGTGAAACCATATGATAATTGACTCTCTCTGCTTGACTTATTTCACTCAGCATAATCTCTTCCAGTCCCGTCCATGTTGCTACAAAAGTTGGGTATTCATCCTTTCTGATGGAGGCATAATACTCCATAGTGTATATGGACCACATTTTCCTTATCCATTCGTCCGTTGAAGGGCATCCTGGTTCCTTCCACAGTTTGGCGACTGTGGCCATTGCTGCTATAAACATTGGGGTACAGATGGCCCTTCGTTTCACTACATCTGTATCTTTGGGGTAAATACCCAGGGGTGCAATGGCAGGGTCATAGGGAAGTTCTATTTTTAATTTCTTGAGGAATCTCCACACTGTTTTCCAAAGAGGCTGCACCAACTTGCATTCCCACCAACATGTAAGAGGGTTCCTCTTTCTCCACATCCCCTCCAACACATGTTGTTTCCTGTCTTGCTAATTTTGGCCATTCTAACTGGTGTAAGGTGATATCTCAATGTGGTTTTAATTTGAATCTCCCTGATGGCTAGTGATGATGAACATTTTTTCATGTGTCTGATAGCCATTTGTATGCCTTTATTGGAGAAGTGCCAGTTCATATCTTCTGCCCATTTTTTTGATATGATTGTCTGTTTTGTGTGTGTTGAGTTTGAGGAGTTCATTATAGATCCTGGATATCAACCTTTTGTCTGTACTGTCATTTGCAAATATCTTCTCCCATTCCATGGGTTGCCTCTTTGTTTTCTTGACTGTGCAGAAGCTTTTGATTTTGATGAAGTCCCAAAAGTTCATCTTCGTTTTTCTTTCCTTTGCCTTTGGAGACGTATCTTGAAAGAAGTTGCTGTGGCTGAGATCGAAGAGATTACTGCCTATGTTCTCCTCTAGGATTCTGATGGATTCCTGTCTCACATTGAGGTCTTTTATCCATTTTGAGTTTATCTTTGTGTACGGTGTAAGAGAATGGTCGAGTTTCATTCTTCTACATATAGCTGCCCAGTTTTCCCAGCACCATTTATTGAAGAGACTGTCTTTTTTTTCCACTGTATATTTTTTCCTGTTTTGTCAAAGATTATTTGACCATAGAGTTGAGGGTCCATATCTGGGTTCTCTACTCTGTTCCACTGGTCTATGCGTCTGTTTTTATGCCAGGACCATGCTGTCTTGGTGATCACAGCTTTGTAATAAAGCTTGAAATCAGGTAACGTGATGGCCCTGTTTTATTTTTGTTTTTCAACATTTCCTTAGCTTATAATTTTTATTGAAAATATTATTTTATATTTATTTAGACATAGATTTTTAACACATATGAGGAAAATGTTAGTAAAAGAAATTAGTTTGTTTATTCCTAAAAGCTTCTTCATAAAGCCTGACTCTACTATATCTGTTTCTAACTTGGAGTCATTGCTTTTTATTTTTTCAACACATTATTGTTCTCTGTGCCATCAAAATTGCTGGTGATACGGCATTTCTTAAAAGACTCCTGTTGTCTCTGAGATTTGTCTTTTAAGTTGCTAATATCCACTTTGAAAATTGTGATGTTAGTGTTTTTCTATCTGAATAAGCTCATAGCTTTATTTTTTCCTCATCTAAATTACATTTTGCTGAAACAAGCAGCTTCTGTTCAGATGACAGAAAATGTTTTATGTTTCAGTACTCTAACAATAATCTTATATGATTCAGGAATTTGGTCATTCCAGCCTCTCTTTGCTTTAAGATTTGTTTTACCTATTTTAAGACTTGCTAATCTCTACAGTTACACCATTCAGTGTATAGTAAAAATACCTGTAGTTCCAACAACACACATAAGTTAAGGAAGTGAGTAAAATATAAATAGCTATACCAAAAAATTTGTATATGTATAAGGCATTAACTAGTACATCATGACTGACACTTAGTTGACAGCAGTTTTAAAATGCATCCTAATTTTAAGTATGTTAATAGTTGAAAAAAATATACATCTTCAATTTGATGAAATGCAATAATTTAATATTGCTCATCTGATTATATAAATATATCTGTCATGCCCTTATTGTCACTAATTCCACTATGCATAGCTCTTTCATCCTCCCTTTCTTGGTATATCCAACAGGAACTGGTTTTTGTTTTGCTTTGTTTTGTTTTTGTTTTGTTTTTGTTTTGCTTTTTTTGAGAGAGAGGGAAAGAGCAACCATAAGTTGGGGGAGGGCAGAAGGAGAGGGAGAGAGAATCTTAAGCAGGCTCCATGCTCAGCACAGAGCCCAAACCAGGCTTGATCCCATGATCCAGAGCCCATGAGCTGAGCCAAAATCAAAAGTCAGACACTCAACCAACTTAGCCACCCAGAAGTAACCCCTACTCCTTTTTTTTTTTTTTTTGAGAGAGAGAGCAGGAGAGAGCAACAGGAACATTTTTAACTTCTCCAAAACGTCACAGTTTAGAATAGAGATAAGACTCTTGGGAAAGGGCTACCAAAAGAAATACTGTCTACTAAGTAGTCTGCAAAAACCAACATAAAAGCTTGTTAAGTTGTATTTAATCAAAAGCCAGCCTATACAACCAAATGTTTAACCTACATCCCTCATAGGAGTTAATTGTCTTGTATTTTGAAGGAATAGAATGTATTACATGAATGTGTTCAACTCCTTCTAGATCTGTAAAGTAAGTTAGACTCATTTCAGAGGTTCAAGAGTATGTTTGAAAATCTGAAGAGCTGTGATCATTTTATCATAATTCTTTGCTATTTGCTGTCAAAGTCTTAGGGAAGTTTCGACAGAATTTAAGCAATCCCTGTATCTCCAGTATAATAGACATCAGCTCTACTTTCTTAACATTTAGCCTCTTTAAATATGAAACTTTATATTTTTCCCCCAATTTTTAAAGTTCTAGTTTAATACTATTTGTTCTCTGAGTAAGCCATTAAGAAATAACTAAAAGGTAATATATTTTTTTCAGTAGTGAAACAACTTGCAGATAATAAAGGCTAGAGATTAAAGAACAAAAAGAACATGTTGACTAAAACTTAAATCTCAAATTGAAATCTTTAACAATCTTCCATAAGAAACCAATTCTCTGTTCTTAAATAAAAAGACAAAAAAAATCCCTTGAATTTGGTCTATAGTTAAATTTTTAAGTATAAATTTTTTTAGAGATGCTTTGTTTTATCTTTGACACAATACTTTCCTAAGTTTTTTATAAATCAGAAGGAATATGTGAAGTAAATTCCAGTTCACTTATTAATTGGCATATCCAAATATATTTACATACAGAATATTCTGCTATAGAATATGAGATTCAAAAAATATATAATTCTTGGGGCACCTGGCTGGCTCAGTCAGTAGAGGACTCTTGATCTCAGGGTTGTGAGGGTTAGAGATTAATTAAAAATAAAATATTGCAAAAATACATATAAATTCCAAAATATGCAGCAAAAAAGTAAAAAAAAAGATGAATAGTTAAATCATATGGTTACAAAATGTGATTAGGTGTCATTTTAAGAACACTGTATTCCTTTAAGAACAAAAAGACCTTATCATATATATTGAGTTGTAGCCATTCATAACTAGTTACAAGTAGGTATGACTTATGTAAGAGAGATTTAATTTTAGTGACCCCAAGACAAAGTTATTCCATTTCTAATATGCATGTGGCAAGGGCATCCTAAGAAAACATCTTCATTTGTGTTAATAGAAAGAAGAAAAAATAACTTGGAGGATCACTTATGGGAAAGTTTTATGAGCCAGACCTTGAAGGACTACAGATGACTTTCCAATCCACTGGCTAGAACTTAGTCACATGAGCACTTCTAATTGCAAAGGGAACTGGGAAAGGGCTCCTACCTTAAAAAGAAGAGTAGGCTATGGTTTGGGTGAGTGCTTAGAAATGGGCAGAAGATATGAACAGACACTTCTCCAATAAAGGCATACAAATGGCTATCAGACACATGAAAAAATGTTCATCATCACTAGCCATCAGGGAGATTCAAATTAAAACCACATTGAGATATCACCTTACACCAGTTAGAATGGCCAAAATTAGCAAGACAGGAAACAACATGTGTTGGAGGGGATGTGGAGAAAGAGGAACCCTCTTACATGTTGGTGGGAATGCAAGTTGGTGCAGCCTCTTTGGAAAACAGTGTGGAGATTCCTCAAGAAATTAAAAATAGAACTTCCCTATGACCCTGCCATTGCACCCCTGGGTATTTACCCCAAAGATACAGATGTAGTGAAACGAAGGGCCATCTGTACCCCAATGTTTATAGCAGCAATGGCCACAGTCGCCAAACTGTGGAAGGAACCAGGATGCCCTTCAACGGACGAATGGATAAGGAAAATGTGGTCCATATACACTATGGAGTATTATGCCTCCATCAGAAAGGATGAATACCCAACTTTTGTAGCAACATGGACGGGACTGGAAGAGATTATGCTGAGTGAAATAAGTCAAGCAGAGAGAGTCAATTATCATATGGTTTCACTTATTTGTGGATCATAACAAAAAGCATGGAGGACATGGGGAGTTAGAGAGGAGAAGGGGGTTGGGGGAAATTGGAAGGGGAGGTGAATCATGAGAGACTATGGACTCTGAAAAACAATCTGAGGGGTTTAAACTGGTTGGGGGGGGGTGGGAGGTTGGGTTACCAGGTGGTGGGTATTATAGAGTGCATGGATTGCATGGAGCACTGGGTGTGGTGAAAAAATAATGATACTGTTATGCTGAAAATAAATAAATGAAAAAAAATTTTTTTAATTATAAGTGAAAAATGATTTATCTGCATGTAACTAGGAGCATTTTGCTAATACTGTGCCATAAAAGATTGGGGGACATAATCAATGACATCTTAGATTAAATAAAATATCCAATTTATTTCAATTTCCATGACCTAATTTTATTTTCAAACAAAAATATCCTCATATATAAATATATAAAAATGTATTATGTACTTATTTATATATAAATATATTTTTATAAATATATAATATGTATGAATACATAAATATATATATAATATAAAAATATCCTTAACAAGGTTAAGGATGTGTAGTATTTATATGTTAAATTATCCACATATTGGTTGATCTTTATTGCCCATCTGGTGTTACAAAAGTTTTAGGCTATCACTCAGCAAATCTACCTCACCCTACTTATTTAATAGAAAGGATAAGGAAGAATAGCTTCATTATCATAACTGGCTCACACTTCCCATTACTGAGCACTAGACTAAGTGGTATTTATGGGCTACCTCACACAATCCTGACAAAGATTTGTGTAAGATATCATTCCAGTATGCAAATGAGAAAACTGAGACTGGGAGAAATTAAGCTGAATCATATCTCTCTCTATATATATATATAAATATATATATCATATATATACATAAATCATATATGTTATAAATATATAAATACATATGATATAAATATATATAAATCATATATATATATATACACATACATATATACATATATATACATATACATACATGCTGGAATTTGAATTCAGGCCATCTGGCCCAGCCTCTGTGCTCCACCACTATACTCTGCAGGGAAGCTATACTGCATAGTGATTAAAACAAAGGCATGGAAGTCTGATCAGTTGGGTTCAAATTCCACTCTGCCATTAACCAGTTGTATGACCCTAAAGAAGAGATTTAACTTCTCTGTTCCAATTGTCTCTTCTGTAAAATGGTGATGAGAATAATGTTGAAAGTTTCTTCTCTATTAGAATTTATAAGGATTAAATGAGTTAATATATGTAGAACATTTAGAATTGTGTCTGGTATATGATTAGTATCATCTAAATGATAGCCTTTTGTTATACCATCTCCTGTATATTATAATTGTCCAGAAAGGGAATTATCTGCCTTGAAACAAACAACCTGGTGATCACAGAAAAATCAATCTGGCATTTTTTATTTCTCTGCTGCCTACATTTATTTTTGCCAGAAAACCAAGTATGATGGCTCTTTCCAATTTTTCTATTTAATTGAGCAATTACGATTAAAGATCAGCATTATCCTTAATGAGTCTTCCTATAGTCACATTAATCCTACTCTTTAAATTGGTGTTCAGTGAACCTTTTGAATTTCTCATAGATAGTAGAAAATTCAAATTTAAAGTTATTGTTATATTCCCTTCTTATGTGCACCAGAAATGGATACTCTAAACTTTGCTTTGTATTGTTAAAGACTTTTTTTTCTAAAGATGAAAACACAAAGAATGTTTAAAAAGACACCTGAAAAGCTTCAAGGACAGAGTCTTTACTTATACAGATTGTTAAAATGTACTTAATTATTTTTCTAAGAAATAACACATTGAAATAAAATCCTGTTGATAGGACTAAGTTATCTGTTTTGGTTCTAAAAATTACCCAAAATAACTTAGAAGATAGATTATATACTGACACAGATCTGGATTTTAATCCTGGTTCTGTTAATTACAACTTTGTATGACTTCAAGCAAATTGTTTAACTTTTCTGAGTTTGTTTCTTAGTAAGAATTGAATAAATGCTTATTTTATAGGCCAGTTGAAGATTAAATGAGTAAATAATATAAAACATCTAATACAAAGAGTCAGAATTAGTTAACACAACTGTTCTCCTACTCCTTTACACCCCTTCTCTGTCCCAAGCTCGCTTCTTTCTTTTTCTTTCTTTCTCCCTTTCTTCCTCCCTTCCTTCCTTTCTTCTTTCTTTCTTTCTTTCTTCTTAAGATTTGTTTATTTAGTAAGAGAGAGAGAGAGAGAGAGAGAGAGCAAGTGCCTGGGAAGGGCAGAGGGAGAGAATCTCAAGAAGATTTCCCACTGAGCACTGGGCTCCATTTCATGATCCTGAGACCATGTCGTAAGCCAAAACCAACAGTCAAATGCTCAAACAACTGACTGAGCCACCCAGTGCCCCCTCCAGCCTTTTTCAAAATGTAGGATCACCCCTCGGTTGAATGAGACACCCAGAAAATATTTTTGATGTAACTTATTATAGAAATAACTAACCTGATTTTAAAATTTATAAAATTTCTGGGCCCATAGGAAGCATTGTGATTTTTTAATAAAGATTTAGAACTGTGGATGGAGAAAATTCACACACGTATTTGTTTATCAATGTAATCAATGTACTTCCTTGGGTATTGTTGACCAAGTTGGCAGTGTGGTTAGACTACATACAATTGATCTCCATGTGCAGGGCCATATATAAAGCTCAATACCAGTGTTCTGTGAAGGACTAATGCAGCTCATAGCCTTGAACTTGGCCTATGTTTGAAATGAGTGAGTCATCAAAAATTATACCAATAGGATTCTGAGGCCAATCTTATATTAAAGAAGTACTGACCCGGCCAGCAGAAATGATCTGTTTGCTAAGCCACCTTCTAGGAACCAGGGCCCAACTATGGTTCCTATAGTTATAAACCCAAAATTGTTCATACCATCTAGTCAAAATGATACTCAGGATAGACAGTTGAAGGGGAAAATTAGGGATCAAGTTCCATGTGAGTCCAGTCTGGACTTGAGAGGCCCTGCCCAATTGGCCTTGACAAATAAGATACTCCATATGGAGTGCTTCTTCAATTGTGGGGTCTGCAAAAATGGCCCTACTCTCCAAGTCTGGGAGCGATTCTGCACAAGACTTTTAGTTTCTCTGAAATCCTTTAGTAATATAGCAAGGATCACTACTTAGTCTGACTTCAGAGTCTTCTGTAAACTTAATGACCTAAGTCATTCCTCAAGACATTATCAAATTAATTATTAGGGCATCTCAAGCTAAGTTGCAACATGTACATTTTCTTAAAAATTTAAAATCCTGTCTATATTCTATCATATTTTACAGATCCTTCCATTTTTTTCAACTTCTTCCCCTTAACCATAATGGTGTTAAAGTTATCAGAAGAGTTAAGAGTGGGTCTACAAATGGAACCTCTGCCCTGTATTCAGGGAATTTTCCCTCAGAAGTTTTATCAACTGATCTTTTTTCTTCTAATATACTTTTGGCACTTTATGCCCTACAGCTCACAATTATTAGCATAGATATATTCTTGGCTCCTAACAAATGTCTTGGCACCAAGGATAGCCTCTCTGATGTTTGGCAAATGTAAATATTACATATCATTCATTATCTTAATCACATGTCATTATAATCAGTTCTAAAAGAGAACTGAAAGAAGTTAAGATTTTAAAAATGAACTTGCAATATAAGATATTGAAGAGTCACAATGCATTATCCAATGGATTTGTTGATTATTTACTTAAAATTAAGTTGGGTATATGCTATAGTTCTTCCAATTCAGTTTCATTGCCCCTAAGTAGCTAACCATATTAGCTACTTCTCAGTCTTTTATTTTAATTCTTCCCAAATCTTTTTAGATACACCTCTTTGTACCTTTTTTTTTAAGTGCTTACTCTAGAGATTACAATAGGCATCTTTAATTTTTTTTTAATTTTGCCCTTTTTTTTCTGCCCACTTTTCAAAAGATTTTATATACCTATTTTGAGAAAGAGAGAGAGAACATGACTAGGGGAGGAGCAGAGGGATGGGAGAGGGACAAACAGACTCCCTGAGTGTAGAGCATGAGGTGGGGCTCAATCCCAGGTCCTAGAGATCATGATTTGAGCTGAAGTCAGGCACTTAACTGACTGAGCCACCCAGGCAACCATGTCTTTTGTCCATTTTTTTAATTGGATTATTCATTTTGGGGTGTTGAGTCTTATAAGTTCTTTATAGATTTTAGATACTACCTATTATCAAATATGTCATTTGCAAGTACCTTCTCCCATTCTGAAGGTTGCTTTTTAGTTTTGTTGATTGTTTCCTTTGCTGGGCAGAAGGTTTTTATTTTCATGAAGTCCCAATTATTTATTTTTGCTTTTATTTCCCTTGCCTCAGGCAATGTGTCTAGTAAGATATTGTTACTACCAAGGCCAAAGAGGTTGCTGCCTGTGTTCTCCTCTAGGATTTTTATGGTTTCAGGTCTGCCCAGCTTTCCCAACATCATTTGTTGAAGAGACTGTCTTTTTCCCATTGGACACTCTTTCCTGCTTTGTCAAAGATTAACTGATCATATAGGTGAGTTCATTTCTGGGTTTTTCATTCTGTTCTACTAATCTGTGTCTGTTTTTGTGCCAGTACCATACTGTATCTTGAAGTTGGCAATTGTGATACTTACAGCTTGCTTGTCTTTTTTTTTTTTAATTTCTTTAATATCTGGGGTCTTTTATGGTTCCATAAAAATTTTAGGATTGTTAGTTCTGGCTTTGTGAGAAATGCTATTGGTATTTTGATAGGGATTGCATTAATTTTATAGACTTCTTTGGATAGTATAAACATTTTAACAATATTTGGTCTTTCAATCCCTGAACATGGAATGTCTTTCCATTTTTATGTGTCTTCAATTTCTTTCATCATTGTTTTATAGTTTTAAGAATACTGATCTTTTACCTCTTTGGTTAGGTTTATTCCTATGTATCTTGTGGGTTTTGGTACAATCTTAATTAGACATTCCTTAATTTCTCTTTTTGCTGCTTCATTACTGGTCGATAGAAATGCAGCAGATTTCTGTAGATTGATTTTTGTATCCCATGAATTTACTGAATTCTTGCATCAGCTCTAGCAGTTTTTTCATGGAGTCTTTCAGGTTTTCTATATAGAGTTTCATGTCATCTGCAAATAGTGAAGCTTGATTTCTTCCTTGTTGATTTGGATGCCTTTCATTTCTTTTTGTTGTGGATTAGTATTAGGTTGAATGTATGTGGTAAGAGTGGACATCCTTGTCTTTTTCCTGACCTTTAGGGAAATGTTCTCAGTTTTTCCCCAGTGAGGATGATGTTTCTGTTTTTTTTTTTTTTTTCATATATGGCCTTTATTATGTTGAGGTATGTTCCCTCTAAACCTACCTTATTGAGGGTTTTTATCATGAATGAATGAAAAACTTTGTTAAATTCTTTTTCCAGATCTATTGAAAGGATCATATGATTCTTATGCTTTCTTTTATTTTTTAAAATTTTTTAAAAGATTTTGTTTATTTATTTGACAGAGATCACAAGTAGAGAGGAAGAGAGAGAGAAGGGGAAGCAGGCTCCCCACTGAGCAGAGAGCCCGATGTGGGGCTCGATCACAGGACCCTGAGATCATGACCTGAGCTGAAGGCAGAGGCTTAACCCACTAAGCCAGCCAGGCACCCCTATGCTTTCTTTTATTAATGTGTCATCTCACAATGTTTGATTTGGGAATATTGAGCCACTCTTGCAACCCAGGAATAAATCCTGCTTAATCATGGTGAATGAGTTTTTAATGTATTGTTGGATTCAGTTTGCTAGTATTTTATTGAGAATTTTCTATCCATGTTCTTCAGGGATATTTGCCTGTCATTCTCTTTTTTAGTGGAGTCTTTATCTAGATACGTTTTGGTATCAGGGTAATAAAGTCATCCTGCAAGAATGAACTACCCTCAAAGAATGAATTATATTTTTCCCTTTTTTGGAATAGTTTGAGAAGATTAGGTAATAACTCTTCTTTAAATGTTTGATAGAATTTACCTATGAAGCCATCTGGTCCTGGACTTCTATTTATTGAGAGCTTTTTGGTTATTGATTAAATTTCTGTGCTGAGTTTTTGTTCACTTTTTTTTTAAAAGGATTATAATTATTTATTTGTTTGTTCACTTATTTGAGAAAGAGAGAGCGTACATATGTGAGAGAGAGAAACCCCACAAGCATGGGAGGAGCTGAGGGAGAGGAAGAGAGCGAATTCCCAAGTAGACCCTGAGATGATCATGGAGCCCAATGAAGAGCTTGATCCCATGTTCCTGAGATCATGACCTGAGCCAAAACCAAGAGTCAGATGTTTAATCGAATGAGCCACCCAGATGCCTCTCTTCCTCTTTCTGTTTTGATAGTTTATATGTTTCTATGAATTTATCCATTTCTTCCAGTTTGTTCAATTTGTTGGCATATAGTTTTTCATGATAGTCTTTTATAATTGTGTTTCTGTTGTGTTGGTTTTTATTTCTCTTCTCTCATTTTGATTTTATTTTTTAGGGTCCTTTCTCTTTTCTTCTAAATAGATCTGGCTAGAGGCTTATCGTTTTTTGTTTGTTTGTTTGTTTGTTTGTTTGTTTTTTAAAGAACCAGTTTCTGCTTTCCTTGATCTGTTCTACTATTTTTTTTTTTTTTTTTAGCTTCTATATCATTTATTTCTGTGGAGCAGTGCCCTCCAGGTTCTATCGCACTGAACCCTGCTTTCCTTTAAACCTCCAGGCTTTAAGACTCATTATTTGCAAGAGCTCATAAAATTTGGCTCCTCTTGTTTTTCAAGCCAGTGGCTTTGGGGAAACCTTCTCATGCATTCTTTCCTGTGCTCCTCTCTTTCTCTCCTTTTTCTGCCTCCATGGCTCCTTCCTCTGCATAGCACCCATGATCTATTTTTCCTCTAAATCATGTCTCCACACTTCCTACCTTTTTCTGTATCGCCTATTCTCTCCTTTAGTTGTGCAGTTTGTTTTGTCAGTCTTCAGGTTGATTTCTGGGATATTTAAGATGATTTGATATTTATCTAATGTTCATGTGACAGACAAACCTAGCTTCCTCCTACTCCGCCACCACCTTACTTTCTAAAACTATTTCTTCTTTAAAAAAAAAAATTGAGGTATAATCAACAACAGTACATTAGTTTCATGCATACAACAGAATGAGTCAACATTTGCATACATTGTGAAATGATTACAATAAGTAGTTGCCATCTGTCACCATACAAAGTTCATACAATATTATCGACTATATTTCCTATGCTATACATCACTATGACTTAATTATTTTGTAACTGCAAGTTTGTATTTCTTGATCTCCATCACCCATTTTGCTCCCCTCAACTCCCTTTCTGTCTCCCAAACACCAGTCTGTTCTTTGTTCGAGTCTGAGATGTGTTTTGTTTGTTTGCTTTGATTCTACATATAACTGAAATCATGCAGTATTTGTTCCTCTCTTTCTCTGACTTATTTCACTTAGGATATTGCTGTCAAGGTCCATCCCCTTTGGCACAAAAGGCAAGATTTCATTCTTTTTTATACATGAATAGTATTCCATTGTGCATATATATATGTGTATACACACACACACACACACACACACACACACACACACACCACATATTCTTTATCTATTCATCCATCATAGGACACTTGGGTTGTTTTGATGTCTTGGCTATTGTAATTAATGATCTAATGAACATAGGTCTCCAGATGTATTTTTGAATTAGTGTTTTAGTTTTCTTCAGATAGATACCCAGTAGTGGAATTTCTAGATCATATATTTCTAGTTTAGTTTTTCAAGGAAATTCCATACTGTTTTCCATATTGACTGTGCCAATTTACATTCCCACCAAACAGTCTAAGAGGGTTCTCTTTTCTCCACATATTTTGCCAACACTGGTTATTACTCATATTTTTTGATGATAATTCTGACAAGGGGAAAGTGATATCTTATAGTGGTTTTAATTTGCATTTCCCAGATGATTAGTGATGTTGAGCATATTGTCAAGTGCCAATTGGCCACTAGTATGTCTTCTTAGGAAAAATGTCTGTTCAGATCCTCAGCCCATTTTTTAATCATTTATTTTTTGTTAATGAGTTGTCTGAGTTCTTCATATATTTTGAATATTATCCCCTTTCAAATTTATGATTTGTAAATGTCTTCTCCTTTTCACTTTGTGTGATTACTTTTTCTTTCCTAATTGCTGTGGCTAGGACTTCTAATACTAATTTCCATGTATTGTTTCATAATCTGCACCACATAAATTGGAGGACAAGTTGAGGTTTGAGACCATTATCACAGTGATGGGAAAGTTATGCTTAATTTGTCTGTAGTCTCATACAACTACTTTTCCATACCCACTCCTGACCTGCATTCCACTTATCTATGTCCTTAATTCTTAATTCTTCTTACAGAGCAAAAACCTACTGTCAACTCTGGGATATTTTAAAGATTGTAATCTTTAGTCTCAGGGTCCTTGGATTGAGCCCCTCTGCAGGCTCTCTGCTCAGCAAGGAGCCTGTTTCCCCCTCTCTCTCTCTGCGTGCCTCTCTGCCTACTTGTGACCTCTCTCTTTGTCAAATAAATAAATAAATTTTTTTAAAAAAGAAAACCAAATGACAATAGACTCTTTCAAGGTATAAAAGAAGATTGCCTTCATTGTGTGAAGGATTTATATTTAGAAAATCATGCCCAAAGCCACCTTTTTTATGCATTTTTATGAGCTCTTTAAGTACTATTTATAGATAACATTTTGTCAGTATGAAATTTCTAAGATATAGAAAAACTTTATGAGCATTAGCAATTTGCTTATAATTCATAGCAAAGTACCTGAAAGTTAGCAGCTAAAACAACATTTATTTTACTTATGATTCTGGGGTGGCATTTTTGGACAGTTCTGGTGTGGGCCAGCCTGGACTAATCTTAGCAAGGTATGCTCATGTGTCTATGACCAGTTGGTGGGCTGGCTGGGGTTGGCTTGTTTATGATTGTGTGTCTAGGAAAACTGGGGTGACTGGACCCACTCTAATATAGTTTCTCAGTCTTTCACCAAATTAGTCCTGGCTTATTCATGTGATGGTGTCAGAATTTCAAGACCAAGAGAAGCTTTGAAGCTTATTGAAGCTTCTTGAGGCCCACGTTTAGAATTCAATAATTCAATAAAACTTCCGACAGATTCTTCTGGTCAAAATCATAGGTGTGCCCAGATTTAAGAGGTGTAGATATACACTCCAATTTTTGATGAGAAGAATTACAAAGAACTGTGACCTTTTTTGAAGACTACCATCTGATCATAAGAATCCAAAGAACATAATCAGCTATTTATCGCTAATGTCCAAACATTATGAACAAAAATTTAAAACTTCACTCAACCTTTAAATGTTTTGTCCACAAATTTTAATAATCACATGTAGATGGAATTTGAGCACAAATTTTAATAAAATATATAATCATATATTAAGTTGTAATAATCATATATAATAATCATATATATATATTATGCCACCTTAAATAGATTATATTGAATTTTGGACATTAATAATTCTTCCAATGTGTGTTAGAGTAAATAGAACATTAAAAAAATAAAAATAGGAAATTTAAATATTTCTTATTAGTACTAATAAATAGTGTGGTGGAGAGTAAGACATTGGTTGAAATGAAGTTTGGGATTATTTTTGGATTCTACTTACATCTGTCCCTATTATTGCAAAAATTTAAATTCTTTATTAGAATTAATAAGAACATTTGATAACTTGATTTAAGAAATGTTTAATTAAAAAATGAAAGTTTTTACAAAACCCTTGTACATTTAACCTTAATAGACTTTTGTATAAACCAAGAATAAATGGAAATCCCCTGACAAGCTTGAAATAAACATGAATTAATTACTTAGACTTTTTTGGCAAAACCTGTAAACTTAATGCAGAGTTGGGTAATTAAAGATTTTTCACAGTTGTTGCTTCACCATCCTCTGTTTATAATCCTCTGCCTATTACAAGTACTAAGTTGGAGGCTTAAAAAAAGTTCTAAATAATTACAACTGCAAGAAAATGTTTTTATTGATAGAGCATAGTGAATATACTTTATAGTATTTTGCATGTTATTTAAAATCAGCATATTTAGTTCATTTATAAGTTTATCAGCATTGCAATTTCCAAGTGTATATTAACTTATATAGTCATTAAAATATACCTTATAGATAATAAAACTTTTTATACTTTATGAACAGTAATATTATACAAAATAAATTGTAATGCATTATTTTCTATAGTTATTGAACTGTTGAAGAATGAAATAAAGTGAGGGAAGGTATTCAAAGATGTCTAATTCCAATATGGGTTTAAAGGAATTCGCCTAGGAAAATTTGGGTAATGTTCTAAAAATTTAGGTGGAGAAAAATAATTTGTACTTCAAAAAAGAAAAAGAAAAGGAAAATATAAAATCATGTAATTTTTAGAAAGCTTAAAGAGACTGTCCTTCAGCATATGTATATGAAAGTTGAGTCTCAGACCTACTCAAGGTCACAAAACTAGCAAGTGTCATATATGAGTAAGAAATAAAGTTTTATAACTTTAAGCTGAGTGCTCTCTCTTCAATGCCAAACACTAGAAAGGGGAAGATGAATAAGCTTTAGTGTCTTTATATCACATTTTAGCTTTACCCATTAACTAACTTTATTGTTTTTCTGAAGATTACCAGTAAAATGTTTTCAATTTTTTTAATAACTACTTCTAATAATAATATTAAGAAATCTGGGAACATTCTTGATTCCCTTTTCCCCCCCTTGAATACCCATATACCTATTGGCTCATAATACAAAAGATGAGTCAAGCTCGTTTCTGTCTTCTCCCATACACGCAAATGCACATAACCACATACAGGGATACAACCTGAAATGTTAAAGGTGAATTTTCTTTTCTTTTCTTTTCTTTTCTTTTCTTTTCTTTTCTTTTCTTTTCTTTTCTTTTCTTTTCTTTTTTTAAAGATTTTATTTATTTACTTGACAGAGAGAGGTCACAAGCAGGCAGAGAGGCAGGCAGAGAGAGAGGAGGAAGCAGGCTCCCTGCTGAGCAGAGAGCCTGATGCGGGCCTCGATCCCAGGACCCTGAGATCATGACCTGAGACGAAGGCAGCAGCTTAACCCACTGAGCCACCCAGGTGCCCTTGAAGGTGAATTTTCTTTTCCCATCTTTCCTGGGGCAAATGGCTTCCCAAGACACACATTTTGAGTTCATTTTTGAGAACCCTTTTGTGCATGTGTGTGCATGCACACACGTGTGTGTGTGTGTCATGATCACTGAATGTTGTATAGAAGTGTTGAATCACTAAATTGTACTCCTGAAACTAATATTACACTGTAAGTAACTAACTGGAATTTAAATAGAAACTTTAAAAAATAAAAATAGAATTTTTTAAATTTAATTTCCACATCACAAAATCCTATTGATCCTACTTTATTAATAACTCTTGAATAAATCTTTCTAAATAACTATTTTCTTCATTTTCCATTCCTAAATGAACTCCCGGACTGCTTTCGCCCTCTCCATTGTGCCACCCCCCCCCAATCCATCTTCATGATCTGGGCCCTATATTCTCCTGCCTCATCCCAAATTCTACCCTTCTTTATTTCCACTACTTTTTTTTTTTTTTTTAAGAAGCCCATGTCCTTATTTTTTTTAAGATTTATTTATTTATCTCACAGAAAGAGACAGGACACAAGCAGGAGAAGTGGGAGAGGGAGAAGCAGACTCTCTGTTGGGCAGGGAGACCAATGTGGGTTTCAATCCCAAGACCCTGGGGTCATGATCTGAGCTTAAGCAACTGAACAACCCAGGTACCCTGACTTCCACTTCATGTAAACTCGGTCATCCTTTAGGACCTGATTCAAATATGCTTCCCATAAATTGCTTTTGTAGCTGACAATAAGACCATCTTCTAGTACATTAGATGTCTGCCTATGAGAACAGTTAGATTAAATTAAACTTCATGAAAAGACTTTGAAGTCTACATGTCCACAACAAACTAATAAAACAAGCAAGTAAATAAATTGCTTCTTGCAGTATTTTGGATTTGGAAAATATATATATTGGTTAGGGAAAGTAGGTTCTGCTTCATTATGTTGTGAAAAAGTTGATTTTAGACTCCATCTATCCTATTCCACTTCACTCGAGTGTGTTGGATCAAGTAGAAGACAGGCAAACCACAATATTGTCAAAAACCCAATATTCATCAATATCTTTGCTCTGAGGAAACTTTTGTCATTGTACAAGGCTAAAAACATTTATCCCAAAGGCTATTAGTCCAAAAGAATTTTGAAAATTATAATCATACATATTTTAAAGTTCACTTCTGAATGTTTTTTTATGTTTAAGCTTAATGGATTGCAAATAATATAATTGCTGTTGTATTATAAATGTTTCATTTTTTTAACATTTAATTTTTAAAGAGTTAAGTCATATTTTATTCTATAAAATGAAACTGGATTGCCTTAGAAATACAATACCTACTCTATTGAGTTGAATAGTGTCCTCAAAAAATCATGTTCAGAACTTGTGGTATTTTTTCATGGCAATCCTAGGGAACTAACAGATTTTGGCACTGAGAAAAGGATGCTACTGTAACAAATATCTAAAATGTGTAAGTGTTTTTGGAGTTGGGTAATGGGTATAGGCAGGAAGAGTTTTAAAGTGCATGATAGACAAAATTCTAGATTGTCCTGAAGAAAGTGTTGATAGAAATACGGACATTAAAGGCTATTTTGGTGAGGACTCAGAAATAATGAACACTGGAGGAGGGATGATCTTTGTTATAAATTTCAGATATAAAGTTGGCTGAACTGTGTTCTGTTGTTGAGTAGAAAGAAGAATTTTTAAGTGATAGCTTGGGTATTTGGCTGGGAAGATTTCTAAACAAAGTATACGGAGTGCAGCTTGGCTTTTCTCTGCTGCCTGTAGTAAAATGTGAGAGAAAAGAGATAAACTGAGGAAGGAACTATGAAGCCAAAAGGAGCTAGAACCTGATGATTTAGAAAATTCTCAGAAGACCCACATGGCACAGATGTTAAAATGTACCCTGGAAAGAACAATAGGGGATGTATGAAGAGATCAGACGTGTGAGGTATGGATCCAATCAATGATCTTAGCAGAAGCCAAGACGAACTTTGTGTGTAATGCTGTGGATCTCCTTGACATCCAGAGACGATCAGCAAAATTTTGGGGAACTTTATACCAGCAGAAAAATTACTAGCAGAGACTGAGGGGCAGAAATTAGACTAACTGAAGAAAATCTGTCAAATTTTTTAGAATTCTACAGACAGGAAATGGGTTGCCCAGAGGTTAGGAGGGCCCAGAGAGGGCTATTCAGAGACTTCTAAAAGTCCTGATTGATGGGGTCTCTATGGCCCAGATACAGGGGTTAATGGGAACTCTTCAGATCCAGAAAGCCAACTGAACCACAGATTTATTTTGGGGTCATGAAATCTAATGGAACTTTTTTTCTCTGGGATATAAACTTGCTTTAGATCAATAACTTTTTATTCCTTCCATTTTCTCCCTTGAGGAATGGGAGTGTCTGTCCCACAATAGCATTTTGAAAACAGACATGTTGTTTTCTAGATCACAGGTCCACAGATAAAGAAAAATTTTACCTGAGGATAGTTCAAGCCCAGGATCTAAACTATACCAGATTTAGAGGATGAGATTTGCAACTTTTTGCGTTTTTCAAATTTAGTTGAGATATTGGATTTAGAGTTAATGATGGAATGGTTTAAGAGTTTTAGGGATGTTGGGATGGACATGAATTTTTGAGGGTCACAGCCACTGTACTGGGTTGAATATTGTTACCTCCAAAACTCATATTCCCTCACAATTGATGAATGTGACCTTATTTGGAAAATAGGATCTTTGCAGATATGGTAAGTTTGGAGAAGGTCATACTGGGCGAGGGTGGGACTGAAATCCAATGACTGATGCTTTTATAAAACCATATGATGACACACAGATAGAATGCTACATGACAACAGAACTAGGCAATGCAGTGATGAAGCTGCAACCATAGGAATGAAGAGTATTGCTGGCAACCACTGGAAACTAGGAAGAGGAGAAGAAGGATTTTTTTCTACAGCCTTTAGAGAGAACATGACCGTCTGACACCTTGATTTCAGACTTCTAGTTTCCAGAACTATGAGAAAGTACATTTCTATTGTCTTAAGCCATGTATTTTGTGCTACTTGAGCTCTAGTTTTATTCTTTCATGTGTGGCTTCCCAGTTTTCCCATTACCATTGATTGAAGAGACTTTCATCTTCCAGTTGTATATTCTTGGCTCCTTTATTGTAAAGTAATTGATCATATATATGTGGGTTTATTTCTGTGTTCTCTTTTCTATGCCATCGATCTAACCTAAATGTCTGTTATTTTGCCACAGCAGCCCTAATAAACTGATATACGTACTTTCAAATGTTAAAAATAAATAAATAAAATATTTGAATATTTTACATTATCTTTTTCCTTGAACATATATTTGCATTCCACTTTCCTATGAAATTTATTATGATATAATGTACATTTATTCTTGAATGTTTTTCCTTGATCACATTATTCTCACTTTCCTGAAACAAGCAAAAAAAAAAGTATATAAACCAAAGTTTATTTAAAAATTTTCTTTGATTATAAGTCTTCAGGTTAAATACTGAGTTAGAAGTACAAGTATTATCATTATACACTAATTAAAATAATAAAAAATATAGAAAGTAGCAAAATTTACAAGAAGCAAATGTTTTGTTGGCATAACAACTCTAGTGAATGTAATAGATTATTTGTTTCCTAAATTCAAGTATCAATGTATTAATATAGCTTACTTTGTTTATCCATTTATCAGCTGATGAGCACTTGGATTGTTTCCACCTCTTAGCTGTGAATAATGCTGCTATGAACAGGGATTTACAAGTATCTCTTTGAGATCCTGCTTTCAGTTGCTTTGGATAAATGCCCTGATGTGGGGTTGCTGGATTACATGGTAGTTTTATTTTTAGGTTGTGGAGGAAACTCCATCATATTATTTTCATAGTAGCCATACCAATTTACATTCTTTCCATTAGTTACATAAGGGTTTCCTTTTCTCCACATGTTCACCAACACTTGTTATTTCTAACCTTTTTGAAGATAGACATTCTAACAGGTGTGAAGTGATATCTCATTGTGGTTTTGCTTTGCATTTCCCTATGAATAGTGGTATTGAGCAGCTTTTCATGTATCTGCTGGCCATTTGTATGTCTTCTTTGGAAAAATGTCTGTTGCAGATCCTCTGCCCATTTAAAAAAAATCAGTTTCTGGGGATTTTTTTGGTTGTTGTTGTTGGTGGTTGGTTGTTTTGAATTTGTTTTGCTATTGAGTTGTATGAGTTCTTTATATATTAACCTCTCTTATCAGATACTTGATTTATAAATATTTTATCTCATTCTATAGGTTGCCTTTTAATTTTGTTGATGGTTTTCCTTGATGTAAAGAAGCTTTTTAATTTGATGTAGTTCCAATTGCTTATTTTTGCTTTTGTTGCCTTTGCTCCAGGACCCTCAGATTGTGACACCTAACCAAATGAGCCACCAGGTGCCCCTAGTGGAGTCTCTAGGGTTTTCTATATATAACATAATGTCATCTGTAAATATTAACAGTTTCACTTCTTTCTTTCCAATTGGGTGCCTTTTATTTCTTTTTCTTTCTTAATAGCTCTGGCTAGGGCTGAATCTACTTTTTTATAGTTCTTTTTTATCCAGGTTTCAAAAGCTTATTATTCAGAGTAATAGTTATTTTTCAATAAATGATATCTTTTTATTTTGAAGAGATGATACCTAGTTTTATTGGGAACTATTATAGATCTTAAACATTCTAAAATTGCCAAGCTATACTGATTGAACATAAGCCTACAGAAGGCAGAAAGATATCATTGAATGGAATAGTGTCAAGGAGTGTAGGATATTGACAAGAGAGTGTTTAGGCCATAGCAAGGAAAATAAAGAGCTGTCAATAAATTTGAGCACCCAGTGAGGTAAAAGATGGTGAAATAGATGGAAGGATAAAGGGTTGGAGTCAGAAACTTGCAATATATTAATTTATACTTGTTGGGTGTTCATTAGAATGTCTAGTTTAAAGAGAGGAAAATAAAACTAAGAAGATTGGTTATTAGATTGATTAATTTTCTTGGCTGACGAGTCAGAGAAAGTTTTGCCTAGAAAATTCATAGTGGTAAATGTAACTGAAGCAATACTGAAACATTACCCAGTTTATTCAGATAGAATTATCAAATATAATACTGCAAACAGGGATATTTTCTTTTTTATGGTCTTATCAAAGTATATTGCCATTTAAAAACCATTGAGTTGATAATGTATTAATAAATAAATGATTATAATCTATTCCTAAAAATAAAGTTCAACAACTCATTTGCACTACTGGCTTAGAAAGAAGTCCATGGAGAATGAAGAAGAACATAATGTCAATGCACTGAGGTAAGACATTTATTCTTTTATATGAGCTCATGTTTACACATGTTTTTTTTAGAAAAAGAAACCATACCCATAATAAAATGTTTTCTTCTTAATTTTAAATATTTAAAATATTGCCATTATCATATATTTTAGGTTTTTCTTCTTTGAAGTTATCAACATTTATTAATTTTTGATAAATCAGCTAAGACCTTGTCAAATATCACCTTGTTTTTAAATTAGAATAGACAGATATTTATGTGACCAGTTGATTTTTGTGGCACATAAAGATTTAAAATATAAACTGGCACTGAGCACCTAATATTTTAAACTTAATGTTATAATTATACCACTGTTCTTCATCAAATAAGCCTTTGATTCAGAGAGCACCTAGGGAATGCTATGTTGTTGCTACAGTTGACCTGTAGAGGTCACTATTAACAGACAAATGAAAAGCAGTTTGGCATTACAGGCTAATATATAACTAAATCTTAAATTCTGTCTGCCCCAAATTACTAGAAATACCATATCACTCCCTTGTATAAGACATTATGAAAATTCAACAAAAATTTAAGTCAGAATGTTTTTAGATAATTAGATGATAAAAGTAGATATTACCACTTGGATGAGAGAGCCAAATCATATGATTTAAAATTTCCCATCTCTGCAGTACCTTAAACAAATTTAAAGAAGAGAGATCCCATTAAGTTGTTTTAATAATTTTCTATTATTTAATTATTTTGTCTAATATTTAAGAATATATTGCAAAAAGACAGGTGAAAATAGAACTTTGTTTGGATTCTCTAAACATCATCTATATCTTATAAAGTATAAATTTCACTCCATTAAAAAAAGCTGAGGAGATATTTCTAATAAGAAGTGATAAAATAACCATTTTTAATGTTCATTCATTTCTTTAGTAATCAGGTGGGTATACATGGGGAAAGATAGCCGTACTAGTCAATAGAGTAACCATCCTTAACCACATGAATGCCAGTAAAACCCCCTTAAAATGAAGGGAATCTGTCATCTTGTATAAATTCACTTCTGCTTCCATAAACACAGCCGTAATCAATTAAAGACCCACTTGTGAAGGAGCCATTGTTTGTAGTTCCATTCAGTTGCTGAGTTGTCTTTCAGACTGCCCATGCGGAAACCCTGGTAAGGTGATGAGAAAGTTCAAAGCACCTAACTTTGAAATGTGGATTTTGTTATTAAAACTTCTCTTTATCTTTTTATTCATTTTAAAAACTGTAGTGTATGTAGAAGATGTGTTGGTTATTGGTTCCAAGAAAGGGAAGGGGCTTTCAGAATATAACAAAGAATGAAAATGATCTAATGACATAATTCTCTGCCATTTGTGGATTGAAATGCCTTATATATTAGTTCAAAAGGAATCAGAGTTGAAAATGTTTGCTAAGAATACAAATAATATTACTTTATCATAAGTCTCTTTTTTTTTTTAAAGATTTTATTTATTTATTTGACAGAGAGAGATCACAATTAGGCAGAGAGGCAGGCAGAGAGAGAGAGAGGAAGGGAAGCAGGCTCCCTGCTGAGCAGAGAGCCCAATGTGGGGCTCGATCCCAGGACCCTGGGATCATGACCTGAGCCAAAGGCAGAGGCTTAAACCACTGAGCCACCCAGGCACCCTATCATAAGTCTCTTAATGGAAAATGAGAGTGCTATCTTCAATATGCATTTGTTAATTTTTATCATGACTGCCTTTTTATTTTTTTCTCAACTGTACCTACTCTAATTTCAGCTAGAAAGTGGTATTACCACTGAGGTGTGCTCAGTATTCAATCTTAATTGCTAGATTGGGGAGACTGGTGGGACTTTGCTAAATAGACAGATACAAAAATTTTTGGAATTTGGCATACGTAGTTTAAAGAATAAGACAAAAATGAATCAATGTTAAATATTTAATGCTATTGATATGTACAGAACTAGAGGGAGTAAATAAATTATACAAGAGTAAAAGTTATTTAGTATATGAAACTAAATCCTCATATAGCAAGCCTAGGGGCTAAGAAAGAAATGACATAATGTCATTCTTAGTACCTTACCTTGTCAGAATAAGAATCTGACTTTTGGGTCACCCTTGATCTTTTGCTTTCTAGGCAGAAATCGGCCAGATTTCTTCCTGACTACCTAAGAAAATAACCTGGCATAGGGCTAGGGGGGAATCACATTCAACTATAGTCATAGTCAAGTCAAATACAAAAGATTTTGGAATAGAAATTAAGGAATGAAATGATCCAACAGGAATATGTTTTCTTTCCTGGATTCCTTGGCTTTTCTAGATAAAAAAAAAAAAAAAAATCTTTAGGACTACAATTTAATAAAAACTGCTGAGTCTGTCATTCTTATGCAAGCACATAAGCCTCTCTCTTTCCTTGAGTGACAAGTCTAGGGAGTTTATAAGGAAGAGCCTCAGTGCCCAGATCAGCCACTCTACAGATGACTCAGGACACCTTTGCTAAATCCATTCATTACCGTGGCCCCTAGTGGGAGTTACAAGCAAAGCCTGCCAATTAGATGTTGGTAATGTGGACTCTGCTTTAGGGAATTGGGTAAGACTGCCAGAATTCATTCCTGAACTTTAGCAGCCACAAAAGAGTATTTTTCTGTCGTCTGTAACTGATTCAAAACCAGGTCTCAAAAGGACAAGCTTCCTTTTGTGCCCCATCTTCCTAAAATCCAATGACTAATGATGTTACAACATCAGGTTTTTCACAAGATCACAGGAAACATCTGATGAAGGAGAAGCAAAAAAAAAAAAAAAAAAAGTCATCGTTTGACTTGATAACCCTTTGTTTATCTCTGTTTTTTAATTTTGTTTTCTAATTTTAGAATACCCTCTTTGGAAAATAATTATGTGGTAATTTAACACAAATTAATGTACTTTATTGTTAAATGAGAGATTAAGCCTAGGATGTATCAAGAGTCATAAAGAATAAAAAAAGATCTTTCTAAAATCTTTAGGTGGTGAATAAAGAAATTAAGTAAATTCATATTTAAAACTACTTGCCCTTGCCTTGAAAAAATATTTCCAAAATCCTATCCTGAAGTTGTATTGTCATCACTACTTCCTTCTCTGCTAATAAACACACATAGGGTGAATGCTTTGCTTTCAAGTTCATTGACATTATTATTGTTTTTATTTAATTTAATTAATTAATTAATTTTTACATTTTAGTCAATTTCAGTGCTAAGGTTATATCTTGAAATTTTTGAGAGGTAGCGGTGGATTTTTTTTAATAAGGATTCTGTGAACTTAAATATCTTGTTAGTAGTATGAACAAATCTTGGAAAATGTCCAAGTCATTTTGTAGCAGATGTCAGGACTCTAAACAGTAGAAATTTTAGGTACTAAATTCATGGTCAGTCCCTGTAGACTTTAAGAAGAAAGATTTTATTCTGTACTACTGTATGAAATGTTTTGTTTTTGTTGTTGTTGCTTTTTGTTTGTTTGTTTGTTTGTTTGTTTTAGAGCCATGTATTTTTTTGGCTTCTAGTCCTAATTTTACTTTAGAAATTGTTTTTGGTGTGCTTCAGACAGGGGCCTTCTGTCCAGGTCTTGAATGCAAGTATTGTATCTTTGTTTTGTATTCTTGTACAAATATATTTTATTGGGGACCTATTTCAAAATGCTTGTTAAACATATGAGCTTATTCACATGAGTGCACTCAAGTGCTGTAACTGTAGGGGCAAAAGTTGGAACAGAAGAACCTATGTCTCATACTTGCGGCTGCAGCTCACTGAGGAGAGAGGTTTCCTTCATCAGCTTATTGCCTGTAGCACATGCTACACTGTGTACATACTTATTTCTTTCTGCTGTCTCACACACACACACACCCCCATATGATTTAAAGGAAAAAAACACATTAGTCATAAAGCTCAGGAGTTGAGAGTAAGAGAGTAAGGCCAGGGTTGTAACTGTTCAGAACTTGAATGAATTGCCGGTTTTCACCAAGTAAACTGGCTGGCCTTCTCAGGCAGGCTCCAAATTCCTGTTGAAATGAAGACTTTCTTTCCTGGACTAGGCCTGGCATTCCTGGGAAACAATGGCCCTTTTCAAATAGGCTCTGAAATTTCACAGGTGAAGGGAGAGGGGCAGTTATTTGATCCCACCCACAAGAAGCCTGTGAGTATTTTAAAAAGTGAAGACAGAGCCTATCATGGAAATGCAGGCAAAGCTGGCTAGTGGCTAAGAGCTGCAATCTAGATCTACGGTTCTGCAGATCTCTGTGAAATATGAATCAATTTCAGTGTTCTGACTTTGACTCACATTGCAACTCTTTTTCTAGATTTTCTTAAAAGCAGACTATAGAACCACTGAAACAGGGTTTTGTGTCATATGTTAAGGAAGAGCAGTATTCAAGTTTTTCTTTAATTAGGAACTGACATTAGCACTTATCTAAAAAAGAACTTAATTGCTGTAGGGTGTGATTTTGTAAGACATGCAGGGTAAAAATGCTACATAGAATTACAAACACATACATATATAATTACATATATATGGAATAATTTTACCTTGCATCCTTTCCAAATTGGACCTTTAAATTGGACCTAATTATATTATAATTCAATAAATTTAAAAATTCAAAAATGTTCAGGTAATTTTGGAGTCTTTTATATGAACATATAGACCACATTCAATTTGAAAGAATTTGGGCATGTCAATCACCATCCTTACATGCATGGTGATTAATTAATATTAGATATATTTCAAATGTTTTATGAAAACTTTTATTTGGCCATATCTTTCAGTGATTGGATGAGATAAACTGAGGTTTGTGGTGTTAAGTTTGATGGGTGAGAACACAATAAAAGTTGAAATTGTGATATTTATCATTAATAAATAGATAAATTTTATAGGCACTTCTTTCCATTTTTATTCTTTTTAATAATCCAGATATCTGCCTCAAGATTGATAATGTACCCAGTATTTTACATAGGTCTAACATAAGACTTATTTTAGACATAAATTACTAGAGAGTCAGGAAGTAATTAGTTTTTACTTAAAAATAAATAGAACTTTTTATGAAAGTATCATTCTAAATTATATAGCCCTTCTCTAAGCAACACAATTAACCTGATCATTATTAGCAGTATAATATTTTGAAATGTTTTTCCTGATATTTTGGTTATTACATGATATTCTCTCCCTACCCCACCCTCCCCTCTAACCCTGGCCCCATATCTAGCAGCAACCGGGTATTCTGAGCTTATGTCTTTACAAAAGGGATGAAACAATAGAATAATGACAATAAAAACCAAAGAACTGGTGTTTGAATTTCAAATGCAAAAATAAAAAATAATTTTTAAAACACACACACACGCAAAGTAAAGAGGAGAAAAAATGAAAGGCACAAAAATAAAGTAAAAATGCCAGTCAAGGAGGGAGGAGTCAAGATGGCGGAGAAGTAGCAAGCTGAGACTGCTTCAGCTAGCCGGAGATCAGCTAGATAGCTTATCTAAAGATTGCAAACACCTGAAAATCCATCGGCAGACCGAAGAGAAGAAGAACAGCAATTCTGGAAACAGAAAAACAACCACTTTCTGAAAGGTAGGACCGGCGGAGAAGTGAATCCAAAGCGACGGGAAGATAGACCCCGGGGGGAGGGGCCGGCTCCCGGCAAGCGGCGGAGCAACCGCGCACAAAATCAGGACTTTTAAAAGTCTGTTCTGCTGAGGGACATCGCTCCAGAGGCTAAACCGGGGCGAAGCCCACGCGGGGTCAGCGTGGCCTCAGGTCCCGCAGGGTCACAGAAGGATCGGGGGTGTCTGAGTGTCGCAGAGCTTGCGGGTATTGGAACGGGAAAGCCGGCTACAGAAACAGAGCTGACAGTAAGCTCCCAGCTCGGTGTTACCTTGAACCGATCGCAGGCTCGGTGAGCTCGGAGCGCGGCCAGAGGTCAGGCAGACGGGAGTAACTGGGCGCTGTTCTCTGAGGGCGCACTGAGGAGTGGGGCCCTGGGCTCTCGGCTCCTCCGGGCCGGAGACCAGGAGGCCGCCATTTGTATTCCCGTCCTCCGGAACTCTACGGAAAGCGCTCAGAGAACAAAAGCTCCTGAAAGCAAACCCGAGCGGATTACTCACCCCGGCCCCGGGTAAGGGCGGTGTAATTCCGCCTGGGGCAAAGACACTTGAGAATCACTACAACAGGCCCCTCCCCCAGAAGATCAACAAGAAATCCAGCCGAGACCAAGTTCACCTACCAAGGAGTGCGGTTTCAATACCAAGGAGAGCAGCAGAATTCCAGAGGAGGAGAAAGCCAAGCACGGAACTCAGGGCTTTTTTCCTGTGATTTTTTTTTAGTCTTGCAGTTAATTTAATTTTTTCTTTTTCATTTTTTTTTTCTTTTTTTCTTTTTCTTCTCGCATTCGGGTAAAATTTTTTTTTTTTAACTGTTACCTTTTTCTTTTTTAATGATTTTTTACTAGTTTATCTAATATATATATTTTTTCTTTTTTACATTTTTCTCAGGTGTTTTCTTTTTTTAAAAAAAATTTTTTTTTCTTTTCTTTTTTTTTCTTTCTTCCTTTTTGAACCTCTTTTTATCCCCTTTCTCCCCACTCACGATTTTGGATCTCTTCTAATTTAGTTAAAGCATATTTTCCTGGGGTTGTTGCCACCCTTTTAGTATTTTACTTGCCCCTTCATTTACTCTTATCTGGCCAAAATGACAAGACGTAAAAATTCAACGCAAAAAAAAGAACAAGAGGCAGTACCAAAGGCTAGGGACCTAATCAATACAGACATCGGTAATATGTCAGATCTAGAGTTCAGAATGACAATTCTCAAGGTTCTAGCTGGGCTCGAAAAAGGCATGGAAGATATTAGAGAAATCCTCTCGAGAGATATAAAAGCCCTTTCTGGAGAAATAAAAGAACTAAAATCTAACCAAGTTGAAATCAAAAAAGCTATTAATGAGGTGCAATCAAAAATGGAGGCTCTCACTGCTAGGATAAATGAGGCAGAAGAAAGAATTAGTGATATAGAAGACCAAATGACAGAGAATAAAGAAGCTGAGCAAAAGAGGGACAAACAGCTACTGGACCACGAGGGGAGAATTCGAGAATTAAGTGACACCATAAGACGAAACAACATTAGAATAATTGGGATTCCAGAAGAAGAAGAAAGAGAGAGGGGAGCAGAAGGTATACTGGAGAGAATTATTGGGGAGAATTTCCCCAATATGGCAAAGGGAACGAGCATCAAAATTCAGGAGGTTCAGAGAACGCCCCTTAAAATCAATAAGAATAGGCCCACACCCCGTCACCTAATAGTAAAATTTACAAGTCTCAGTGACAAAGAGAAAATCCTGAAAGCAGCCCGGGAAAAGAAGTCTGTAACATACAATGGTAAAAATATTAGATTGGCAGCTGACTTATCCACAGAGACCTGGCAGGCCAGAAAGAGCTGGCATGATATTTTTAGAGCACTAAACGAGAAAAACATGCAGCCCAGAATACTATATCCAGCTAGGCTATCATTGAAAATAGAAGGAGAGATTAAAAGCTTCCAGGACAAACAACAACTGAAAGAATTTGCAAATACCAAACCAGCTCTACAGGAAATATTGAAAGGGGTCCTCTAAGCAAAGAGAGAGCCTACAAGTGGTAGATCAGAAAGGAACAGAGACCATATACAATAACAGTCACCTTACAGGCAATACAATGGCACTAAATTCATATCTCTCAATAGTTACCCTGAATGTGAATGGGCTAAAGGCCCCTGTCAAAAGACACAGGGTATCAGAATGGATAAAAAAACAAAACCCATCTATATGTTGCCTCCAAGAAACTCATTTTAAGCCCGAAGACACCTCCAGATTTAAAGTGAGGGGGTGGAAAAGAATTTACCATGCTAATGGACATCAGAAGAAAGCAGGAGTGGCAATCCTTATATCAGATCAATTAGATTTTAAGCCAAAGACTATAATAAGAGATGAGGAAGGACACTATATCATACTCAAAGGGTCTGTCCAACAAGAAGATTTAACAATTTTAAATATCTATGCCCCCAACGTGGGAGCAGCCAACTATATAAACCAATTAATAACAAAATCAAAGAAACACATCAACAACAATACAATAATAGTAGGGGACTTTAACACTCCCCTCACTGAAATGGACAGGTCATCCAAGCAAAAGATCAGCAAGGAAATAAAGGCCTTAAATGACACACTGGACCAGATGGACATCACAGATATATTCAGAATATTTCATCCCAAAGCAACAGAATACACATTCTTCTCTAGTGCACATGGAACATTCTCCAGAATAGATCACATCCTTGGTCCTAAATCAGGACTCAACCGGTATCAAAAGATTGGGATCATTCCCTGCATATTTTCAGACCACAATGCTCTAAAGTTAGAACTCAACCACAAAAGGAAGTTTGGAAAGAACCCAAATACATGGAGACTAAACAGTATCCTTCTAAAGAATGAATGGGTCAACCGGGAAATTAAAGAAGAATTGAAAAAAATCATGGAAACAAATGATAATGAAAATACAACAGTTCAAAATCTGTGGGACACAATAAAGGCAGTCCTGAGAGGAAAATATATAGCGGTACAAGCCTTTCTCAAGAAACAAGAAAGGTCTCAGGTACACAACCTAACCCTACACCTAAAGGAGCTGGAGAAAGAACAAGAAAGAAACCCTAAGCCCAGCAGGAGAAGAGAAATCATAAAGATCAGAGCAGAAATCAATGAAATAGAAACCAAAAAAACAATAGAAAAAATCAACGAAAGTAGGAGCTGGTTCTTTGAAAGAATTAATAAAATTGATAAACCCCTGGCCCGACTTATCAAAAAGAAAAGAGAAAGGACCCAAATAAATAAAATCATGAATGAAAGAGGAGAGATCACAACTAACACCAAAGAAATACAAACTATTATAAGAACATACTATGAGCAACTCTACGGCAATAAATTTGACAATCTGGAAGAAATGGATGCATTCCTAGAAACATATAAACTACCACAACTGAACCAGGAAGAAATAGAAAGCCTGAACAGACCCATAACCAGTAAGGAGATTGAAACAGTCATTAAAAATCTCCAAACAAACAAAAGCCCAGGGCCAGATGGCTTCCCGGGGGAATTCTACCAAACATTTAAAGAAGAACTAATTCCTATTCTCCTGAAACTGTTCCAAAAAATAGAAATGGAAGGAAAACTTCCAAACTCATTTTATGAGGCCAGCATCACCTTGATCCCAAAACCAGACAAGGATCCCACCAAAAAAGAGAGCTATAGACCGATATCCTTGATGAACACAGATGCGAAAATACTCAACAAAATACTAGCCAATAGGATTCAACAGTACATTAAAAAGATTATTCACCACGACCAAGTGGGATTTATTCCAGGGCTGCAAGGTTGGTTCAATATCCGCAAATCAGTCAATGTGATACAACACATCAATAAAAGAAAGAACAAGAACCATATGATACTTTCAATAGATGCTGAAAAAGCATTTGACAAAGTACAGCATCCCGTCCTGATCAAAACTCTTCAAAGTGTAGGGATAGAGGGCACATACCTCAATATCATCAAAGCCATCTATGAAAAACCCACCGCAAATATCATTCTCAATGGAGAAAAACTGAAAGCTTTTCCGCTAAGGTCAGGAACACGGCAGGGATGTCCATTATCACCACTGCTATTCAACATAGTACTAGAGGTCCTAGCCTCAGCAATCAGACAACAAAAGGAAATTAAAGGCATCCAAATCGGCAAAGAAGAAGTCAAATTATCACTCTTCGCAGATGATATGATACTATATGTGGAAAACCCAAAAGACTCCACTCCAAAACTGCTAGAACTTATACAGGAATTCAGTAAAGTGTCAGGATATAAAATCAATGCACAGAAATCAGTTGCATTTCTCTACACCAACAGCAAGACAGAAGAAAGAGATATTAAGGAGTCAATCCCATTTACAATTGCATCCAAAACCATAAGATACCTAGGAATAAACCTAACCAAAGAGACACAGAATCTATACTCAGAAAACTATAAAGTACTCATGAAAGAAATTGAGGAAGACACAAAGAAATGGAAAAATGTTCCATGCTCCTGGATTGGAAGAATAAATATTGTGAAAATGTCTATGCTACCTAAAGCAATCTACACATTTAATGCAATTCCTATCAAAGTACCATCCATCTTTTTCAAAGAAATGGAACAAATAATGCTAAAATTTATATGGAACCAGAAAAGACCTCGAATAGCCAAAGGGATATTGAAAAAGAAAGCCAACGTTGGTGGCATCACAATTCCGGACTTCAAGCTCTATTACAAAGCTGTCATCATCAAGACAGCATGGTACTGGCACAAAAACAGACACATAGATCAATGGAACAGAATAGAGAGCCCAGAAATAGACCCTCAAATCTACGGTCAACTCATCTTCGACAAAGCAGGAAAGAATGTCCAATGGAAAAAAGACAGCCTCTTCAATAAATGGTGCTGGGAAAATTGGACAGCCACATGCAGAAAAATGAAATTGGACCATTTCCTTACACCACACACAAAAATAGACTCAAAATGGATGAAGGACCTCAATGTGCGAAAGGAATCCATCAAAATCCTTGAGGAGAACACAGGCAGCAACCTCTTCGACCTCTGCCGCAGCAACATCTTCCTAGGAACAACGCAAAAGGCAAGGGAAGCAAGGGAAAAAATGAACTATTGGGATTTCATCAAGATCAAAAGCTTTTGCACAGCAAAGGAAACAGTTAACAAAATCAAAAGACAACTGACAGAATGGGAGAAGATATTTGCAAACGACATATCAGATAAAGGACTAGTGTCCCGAATCTATAAAGAACTTAGCAAACTCAACACCCAAAGAACAAATAATCCAATCAAGAAATGGGCAGAGGACATGAACAGACATTTCTGCAAAGAAGACATCCAGATGGCCAACAGACACATGAAAAAGTGCTCCATATCACTCGGCATCAGGGAAATACAAATCAAAACCACAATGAGATATCACCTCACACCAGTCAGAATGGCTAAAATCAACAAGTCAGGAAATGACAGATGCTGGCGAGGATGTGGAGAAAGGGGAACCCTCCTACACTGTTGGTGGGAATGCAAGCTGGTGCAGCCACTCTGGAAAACAGCATGGAGGTTCCTCAGAATGTTGAAAATAGAACTGCCCTATGACCCAGCAATTGCACTATTGGGTATTTACCCTAAAGATACAAATGTAGTGATCCAAAGGGGCACATGCACCCGAATGTTTATAGCAGCAATGTCCACAATAGCCAATCTATGGAAAGAACCTAGATGTCCATCCACAGATGAATGGATCAAGAAGATGTGGTATATATACACAATGGAATACTATGCAGCCATCAAAAGAAATGAAATCTTGCCATTTGCGACAACATGGATGGAACTAGAGCGTATCATGCTTAGCGAAATAAGTCAAGCAGAGAAAGACAACTATCATATGATCTCCCTGATATGAGGAAGTGGTGATGCAACATGGAGGCTTAAGTGGGTAGGAGAAGAATAAATGAAACAAGATGGGATTGGGAGGGAGACAAACCATAAGTGACTCTTAATCTCACAAAACAAACTGAGGGTAGCTGGGGGGAGGGGTTTTGGGAGAAGGGGGTGGGATTATGGACATTGGGGAGGGTATGTGCTTTGGTGAGTGCTGTGAAGTGTGTAAACCTGGTGATTCACAGACCTGTACCCCTGGGGATAAAAATATATGTTTATAAAAAAAAAAAAAAAAAAAAAAAAAGAAAGGACCAATACCCAACTTTTGTAGCAACATGGACGGGACTGGAAGAGATTATTATGCTGAGTGAAATAAGTCAAGCAGAGAGAGTCAATTATCATATGGTTTCACTTATTTGTGGAGCATAACAAATAGCATGGAGGACATGGGGAGTTAGAGAGGAGAAGGGAGTTGGGGGAAATTGGAAGGGGAGGTGAACCATGAGAGACTATGGACTCTGAAAAACAATCTGAGGGTTTTGAAGGGGTGGGGGGTGGGAGGTTGGGGTACTAGGTGGTGGGTATTATAAAGGGCACGAATTGCATGGAGCACTGGGTGTGGTGAAAAATAATGAATACTGTTATGCTGAAACTAAAAAATAAATTAAAAAAAAAAAATTAAACAAACTGGCAATACCAAAAAAAAAAAAAAAAAAAAAATGCCAGTCAAAACCAGTTTCCTCAACCCACCAAGAAAAATGTTTTAGGTGGGGAAGAGGACAAGAAACAGAGGATAAAGAGTATCAGCGATGACAGGAAATAAAGGAGAGAATATATGTACACCATGATGGAAATTAGTGTGACGTGACCATTTAGAACCATATAAACCTGTTAATTATGTGATACTAAGAGCTTTGCAACTTAGATACTATCTCAGTGAAAGGTTTGCAGGTAGAAAAGTAAGTAACTGAAATGATTGAGATTGCACTTACATGACTAAGATTATTTTAATGACCCAGCAAAATAGGGAGGAGGGGGACACAGAAGAAAAATTCAGTTTATTTATAGATAAATAAAGTTAGTAATTTTGCACACTTGAATTTTAAGGACTAGAATTCAGACCCTCTGCACTTATTATTATAGAGAACAAAATTCAAAGGAGAAGATATAAGTTTCCTGCCAGTTTGCCTAAGCTAGTTTTATTGCTTTGCTTATCCCTCCTGCCCTATAACCTTATTTGAACTCAACATTAAGACATCCAGTCATCTAGTGGTACCCCAAACCTTGCGACCTGGAAGCAGATGCTTACCTTGTCTATCTAGAGGACATAAAAAGGTTAATCAGCTGCTTGGTGTAGAGCTAGGAGGTTATTGTTCTTCTTTTGAGACTGACATATTCTCCTGGAGCTTCTTATGGCAAAAGATATGTGAGTGGAGCAGTTACTGGCCCTTAGAAGAGAGATAGGTAGAAGAAGACATTTAAGGCCTGCTGAAGATGACCAACAGGGACTGAGGGACCCAATACTGTGAGATTGCGTGAGGGAGATCTCCAGGGTGATTAGGGGCTTGAGGAGTATCAGCCAGGAGAGTAAAACACCACAGCTATGGAAACTTCCCAAGTATCCATGCAATCATCCCATAAGACCGAGATTAAACTTTAACCACATATCAGGCACAGAGAATATGACACAATCAGCCAAGGAAAAGTAATTTTATTCTTTTATATTTCTTTCTTTCTTTTTTTTTTTTTTACCCTGAGAAGTCTGGAAAAGCTGCTAGCTGGTGAGGAAGAAGACATGTGAGGGAAAAAAGCAAAGGACAATCAAGCAGTCTCATTATGTTAAGGCAGCCAACTATAAACCTTGCTCTTGGGAAGGAAAAGAAGTCTCAATTTGAATAGCTATGGAAAGTAATGAGACCAAGTCAATTTTATATCCATGGGCAGGAAAGATTTCCCCCATTGAATAAATTGTAAGTAGGTACTGGAGATAAAACAGAATTGTAATTTTAATTTATCTTACAGATCTTATGTTCAATAAACTAACTATATTATCTTATAAAAATGCACAAAATGTCATACAATCACAAATAATGGATAAATCACTCCTGTACTTGGGATAAGGAGCATTGTCTAACACTTTAAGGACTTGCTGGAGCATTGTTTTATACCTAGCTCTTGTCACCTTTTTTTTAATGGGATCACCTGATGTAAGTTTCACAGTATTTCTTGATTTCAGCTTTTTCCATGTAAGAATGAGTAAAAATGTAATAATGTTATGTAAAGTGGCTTTTGCTTTAAATGAGATGGTATAAATTAAATGCTAGTTAAGTGCTAGTATAATGAATATATTGTGAACCCTTATGGACAATACATACATAGTGTTATATTGTTAAAAATAATGATGGCCACTGTCTTAGGGTATTTTATGAACTCAAACTATTTTGTTAAAGGTTTTTGCTTTTTTTAGGTTCCTTTTTGAGTTTGAAAGTTTATGTTCATATGCATTTCAGACATTTTTGAAACACACACACCACTACACACATGTACTTTACTTGTGATTTATCATGTTACATTTTATTTCTTCCTGGTTTTTGACAGCATATGAAAATTAGATTGTTTTTGGTCTCAATTTTAAGGCCTACAAAATTGAGAGCAAAATAATAGGTGACAAGTACATATAATATTTATTAGTGAATATGAATATATACATATACACATACTAAACACTGATATATAATACATAGAAGCACATATTGATATATCATATGCACATGCATATTTATGTATATGTGTGTATATATATAAACATACACATATTCAGCTGTGTGTATATTTATGTACAGATGTGTTTATATAGCTGGATGTATATATGAGATTGTATATGCCTGTGTGTATAGTTAATTTATTTCTTTTTTTAAAAGATTTATTTATTTATTTTAGAGAGATTGATAGAGTGAGTGAAGGGAGGGGCAGAGAGAGAAAATCTTCAAGCAGACTCCCTGCTCAGTGAGGAGCCAATGAAGATACGGGGGCTCCCATCTCGTGACCCATGAGATCATGATGTGAGTCAAAACCAAGAGTCAGATGCTTAACTGACTGAGTCACCCAGGCACCACAATTAATTTAATTATCTTAATAACCCCATGAGATTTATGCTATTGTTTTATGTATTTTATAGATGAAGGAACTGAGACACGGTTTAAATAACTTGTTGCCAAGGTCACATTTGTGGTGAATGGTAGTCAGGAGCTGTACCTCAACAAGATAGTATCAGCATATATTCTGTTAAGTATATTCCTATTCCCAGAATCTAAACAGAGCTGCAGTATAATCCATGTTGGTATTACAAAGCACATGATTAAAACCAGCTTTGGAAAACTTCGTTTATATAACTGAAGATCAATAATTTAGCCAGAAAGTAGAAAATTGAAAAGAATTGTCAGGGTGCTATTAGTCTCCCATGAATGGCAGTGGACTGCTTCTCATTTACCTCAAGTCAAGTGAGAGGAACATAAAAAAGAATACAAGTAGAACTGGATAGAGGACCTTTGGTACTTGGGATAAGGACACTCAAAAGTGTCTGGTTCACATCTAAGAAATCTGCTGGTGAAGATGTATTAAAGGATGCAGGTAGGAAGTAACTCTGTTCTTACCAAGAGTGAATTAAAGTTGCACATTTCCAGAGTGCCTGGTTGGCTCAGTTGGTTAAGTGTCTGACTCGATTTTGGCTTAGGTCATGTCCTCAGGTTTGTGAGATTGAGCCCTGTGTTCAGCTCAGCATGGAGCCTGTTGGGATTCTCTCTCTTTTTCTCCCTCTGTCCCTCCCCATCCTCTCTCTCTCTCAAAATAAATTAATTAATTAATTTAAAAAATAAGTAAATTAATTTGCATGGTTCCTCTGCTCTAGATGTGAGACACAAATAAAAAACTTGTTGGAGCTGCCCTAAAGTCACTTTAAGAGCCCTGTCTAAAAGGGAGCTAGTGCAAGAGAAAGAGACAGATAATAAGGAGAGGTATTGAAATCAACCACTCAATGGAAATGTATTTACCCTCATCAAGGAAGAGGTTGGTGGAAGACCTCAGTGATCAGAGATTTCCAGAGAACCCAAAAAACATGTAACCAGCAACTTAAACATGAGCAGAGGAAACCAATGTTAAATTACATTGGTACCAGTCACATTATTTTTCCTGACACTTATTTTTTCTGGAAGAGTCAGAAATTGTGGTTAGCCTACCCCTTCCCCACTACAAATGGTCTGTCACACTATCCTTCCTTCAGTTCCTCAAATACGTCAAGTTTATATGTGCCTCGGGATTTTTACATTAACCATCTTGTCTGCCTGGCATATTCTTTCTTGTGATGGGTCACCCAGACTCCTACCTTCTAGTCAGTCATTTAAATATAAAATAGAATCCCTTCAAAGGAGACTTCACATTGGGCTTGCAGGCCTTGTTTAGGGTTCTGGCTTTTAATCAAAATGGGAAATTAAACCAAAGAAGGATAACCTGATTTGATTAAAATTTTTTTTCTTCTTTATGGTCTGTACAATGTATACACAGAGAAGGGACCCAGCCTAAGCCCTTGCATCCCCTAAATATAGCGTTCTCTCTACAAAATATAGGTAATTTAACCTCCCATAATGAGAGGGAGGGTTTAAGAGGGGAGGGCACATAAGTAAGTTAAGATCCGCCCCTCTGGGGAAGGGTCAGGGCTGGGAGATGGCTTGAAGGCAAGATCAGGGCAGAGAGAGAGGAGGAGCACTTTTTAATAATAGTCATTCTAATTTGCATGGAGAAAAGATTATAGAGGAAATTAATGGAGAGAAGGAGATAAACTGTATGCTTTGAAGGTAGAGCTCACAGAATTTCATGATAACTTGATTATAGGTTCTTAGGGAAAGAGAGATTAAGTTGGACTTTTAAGTGTTTGGCTGGAACGATTTAGTCTTGGGAAGACTTACGTGTAAGTTGGTGTGGATTCCTGCTCTGTTGTATACATGCCTTGTATAAACTTTTCTCCTTGAGACTGAGCAGGGGCCATACATACGATGGGATATCACTCCCATGACTAAGTTATGAATCCGTTCACTTACCATTAATAAAAAGGGAGATTATCTAGTGTGGGCCTAACCTAACCAAATAAGCCCTTTAAAAGAAGGTGAAGTGGCAGAGAGATGTTCTTCTGCTGACCTCAAAGAGGCAGAAAACTGAGATGCTGGGAAAAGAAGGGATCTCATAGCAAAGACCTGAACAACTAGCTGATAGTTACTTAATGATGGTCACTAAGAAAATAAGGACCTCAGCAATAGTACATCCACAAGGAACTGAGTTCTATCAACAATCTAAATGAGTTTGGGTGAGTACTCCAAGTTTTAGGTAAGACCACAGGTACACCTTGATTTTGGTCTTACATGATCCTGAGCAGAGAACTCAGCTACTCCTGAGAAGCTTCTAGCCTATAGAACCTGAGATGGTAAATGGCTGTTGTTTTAAGCAACTAAGTTTATTGTGATTTGTTACATAACAACAAAAAACTAGTGAAGTTGACAAACAGGGTTTCCATTTTGGGCATATTAGATTTAAAATGACCATTAGACATTCAGAGGGATATCAAGCGGGGAATTTGTTACACCTTTCTGAGTTTCAGGGGAGAATGACATGGTGACTTTGTGCTTGTGCAGTATTTCAGAGTAAATAGTGAGAAACAAACCAACAACAACCTTATTCCATGAAGTTGGCTTGGTTAATAGAAAGGAAAAGAAGAGAAAGTATGCCTGTCTTCCAGGAACTTACAGTTTAGACTGGAGAAAAAGAATTTTCTTAACTAAATAAAAGATACAATCCTAGAAAAATGCTTTAATAACATTTTTCAAATAAGACAAAAATAAGACAATTGTACACCTTCACTCTAATTCAATAAATTCCATTTTATCAATATTATTTTATTATGAAAACAAAAATAAGTGTTGATTTATTCTTTTCTAATTAATGATTTTTCTCCTTATAATATTAACTTGAGAAATATAACAATTGTTTTTTATCTTGCCTTTGATGACTTATTCCTTAGGAATTATTTTATCCTAGTCATTTAGCATAGTACCTTTATTTTAAACGTATGTAAACTGAGGAACATAGAGATTAAGTGATTAGCAAGCACTGGTTAAAAGGCCACTGCTGAAGTAAAATCTTCCATTACCCAGACCCTTGTTATTCAATGTACCATGTAATATCATACTGCTTCTCTGCCAATATGAAAAAATTCTGTTTTGGTGGGGAAGAAGGAAAGATGTAAATCTATGGAAACTTAAACATGAAGTTGGATTTACATTGTTTCAATGCCTTAATTTGATAAATGACAACAAATATATCTTTTTAACATTATACAAACAATTAGTAGGAACACTAAAATAGGTTTAGGCCCTGTTAAAAATATTTGAAGGGAACAGCCCAGGTAAAAATATCCACATAGAATTCATACTTACATGTCTTAAAAGGACCCTGAGACCCTGAGGATAATCAAGGGTTCTTATTTGTACTGAATTCTCCTACTGTCCTGTTGGTCCTGATAGTTAATAATAGCGAAATAGTTTTGAAAGCTTGATCCATTTATAGATTATTTTTCTTATTTTGGGGGGGGCATGGCAATGACGCTGGAGAAGTAGAGAGAGATTAGAACTGTTGATAACTGGAAGAGAAATTATCTCATTCTGTGGAACATAGCATGCAAAAATCTCATTTAGCCTTGGGTCAAATTGTTTTTTGGAAAGAAAGAGGAAGTAATTGATCCCCAGTTATTTGATTAGGTTATTTTGAACTCAACTGGGGCCCTTTAGCAAATGACACAGCAATTCAGGAAGGGATTTTTATTGTAGTTTCTGGTTATTACATTAGTGCAGATTGTGGAGTCCCAGAAAGTTTAAGAGATCCATGGCTTCAAGTGGATTATAATCTAAAAAGAGAGATTACATTTTGTTTTATTTTAGTATTTATTTTAACATGGTATCATAAAGTGAGCAGGAAGAATTTGAAGTTGCAACTGTATTTGTAAAGTGGGTCAATCTGGGTTAATGGGTCAGTCAGATTTTTCATGCTTGTTGAGAACCAAATAAGGTATTTTGAGCATATTTATTCTTAGAAGAATAAAGTTGAAATCTTAATTAAATTTTTCCATTGAACAGTTTTAGATTCTGTTTTATAGCCACTGCTTCTAATTAGTAGTTAATGTAAAGAGAAAAATAAGGCTTAGACTCTTACCAAACCCCTTTCATTTTTAGAACTGATTCTTGTTCTTTTGCTAGAACTCAGCTTTACCAAACTAGTGTTTTACTTGGCTTGGTAGCATTTTTACTTAAATAAATGCAGAAATTTAAGAAGCATAAAATACAAGGTTCACTGTATTCTGTAAAGTTCAGGAAAAAAACCCCTTAATATCTAGCCATATCTATTCCAAATATCAGCTAAAAGTTAAAGAGCTCTTTTTATAGTTAGGTCAGTAAAATAATACTGACAAATTATTCTCTTGAGCTTTTATATAATGCATATTTTTTAAAAATATGAAAACATTGAAATTACAAGAGTTTAGAAAAATATTTCGTATGTATTACTTCTACCAGTCCATGCATTATAAAATACATAGAAAAAACAATGAACAGTTTCATAATGTTATTAAAGCTATTCAAATATAATTGTTTCTTGCTACTTAATTTATTATGCTTACTTAAAATTAATTTAATTACTTAATTTAATTTAATTTAATTTAATTGCTTACTTTAATTTAAATGCTTACTTAATTTATTTTTTAATCTTGAAAAGACTAAGTAAAGACTACTGAACTTCATAAATATTATGCTCAAATGTGACACAGCATAATAGATACTATCAACTTTTGACATGTAAAATATTATGCATGTATTCATCAAAGAAGAAATTACACTCTCTGAATACATGCCTGATTTTTTTCTTTTTCTTTTTTTAACCACATGTGTATGGTTTGGGAAAGAGGTCTGATAGAATAGTTTATAACACACAATTTGGAGTCAGAGGTACCTGGATTGGGGTTTTACTCACTTACCATCTATGTTAGTCTCTATAAAAGGGGTTTAATAGTGCTACTTATAGTGCTATTGTGGGGATAGTTTCTTTTCATTTAAAATATTATAAAGATCTCTTTTTCTTATTCTAGGAAACGATGATAGATGGGCTAAAGTGACAATAAATGTGAACCACAACATACTTACATGGAAGTTAACCTTCTTAAAATATAATTTTAAAATGTAGTAATATAAGCACATATTTTAAAACCTTTTATTTTACTTTGTTATTTTACTTACTTTATTTTTTCAAAGATTTTACTTAAGTAATCTCTACACCCAACATGGGACTTGAAATCACAGCTCCAAGATCAAGAGTCACATGCTCTACTGACTGAGCCAGCCACACCCCTCCAAGAACCTTTTATTTTAGGACATGTTTTAGATTTACAGAATTATAGCAAAGATAGTACAGAGAATTCCCATATAACCCTAAACCCAGTTTTCCCTATTATTCAAATCCAAATTAATCAATAATGATACATTATTATTAACTTCATTTCATAATTTATTCAGATTTCCTCAGTTTTCTCCTAAAGTTCTTATTCTGAACGGGTCCTATCTGGGATACCACATTACATGTAATTGTCATATCTCCATAGGCTATTGGTATTTTGTAGATTATCTCCAAGTTAGAATTGTTTTGATGTTTTTCTCATGTTTACACTGGGGTGATATTTTTTGGGGAAACCCACAGAGGTGAAGTGCCAATCTTATTACATCTTTTAAGGCTATATACTCTCAATACGATTTATCACTGTCGATGTTAACTTTGATCACCTGGCTTGAGCCAATATTAGTCAGTTTTCTCCACTATAACATTATTCTTTTTTTCTTTCTCTCTTTTTTCTATACTCTACTCTTTGGAGGCAGTCACTATGCATAGTCCATACTTAAGAAGTAGAAGTTATATGCCTCCTCTACGAGGGTGGAGTAATTAAAAAAAAAAAAAAATATATATATATATATATATATATGCACATAAAATCTATTCATTCATTCATTCATTTATTAAGAGAGGGAGACGGAGAGAGAGAATCTTACACAGAGCTCAATCTCACAACCCTTGACCTGAGCTGAAATTAAGAGTTGGAAGCTTAACTGACTGAGCACCGCTAAAAATTTTTTTAAAAAATAAATATGTAGTCAGGGCACCTGGGTGGCTCAGTGGGTTAAGCCTCTGCCTTTGGCTCAGGTCATGATCTCAGGGTCCTGGAATCGAGTCTTGCATTGGGCTCTCTGCTCAGCGGGGAGCCTGCTTCCTCCTCTCTCTCTGCCTGCCCCTCTGCCTACTTGTGATCTCTCTCTCTCCTCTCAAATAAATTAAAAATAAATAAATAAATAAATATGTAGTAATATGTCATAAAATACGTTACTGTATATATTTTTATATTATATGTAACATATAATCATGTTTATATATTAATATATACAATAATTATTCTATATGGGAAATCATTTCTTTCCATTTTTTTATTGAATTTTTATTTGTATTAGCATGGGCTACTGCATTCTATTTTTACGTTGAATTATAATCCAATATAATTTTATTGTTCAAACTGCTTAAAGATTTGGCCATTAGGAGCTCTTTTCAGTTGGCTTCTATATCTCTTTGTCATACCACTTGTCATTGTGAGGTTTTGTTTTCTATTTATTTTTTTGATTAAAAAATTTTTTAAAAATCCATTCATGTATTTGAGAGAGAGAGAGAGAGAGAGCATGCACACAGGGAGAGGGAGAAGAAGAGAGAGAATCAGACTCCCCGCAGAGCAGGGAGCCTGACTCAGCTCAATCCTAGGGCCTGGGGATCATGATTCGAGCCCAAGGCAGATGCTCAACTGACTGAGCTACCTAGGTGTGCCAGGTTTTGTTTTTTAAACAATTTCTTACTTTCTATACTTTAAGATAGTGTCTCTATTAGAAGCTCCAGACTCATCTTATGTATCTCCTGTCCCAGCCCGAGAATCAGCCATTATTTTAAGGATCTCATTTTCCTTTTATTGGAGAATGGTGTAGAACCCTGAATCTAAAGAAAGGGGTTATTGCTACTGGGGGGTCATTTGTTCTAGACCCTCTCACCTAACAGAAAGGGTTTTTATATTCACGTGCCTACACATCTATATACAACCATATGCATATACAACCATATGCATCTATATTAAGCAAAACAGATCATATTGATGTCTCCAACTTTAATCCATTATCACATGGGTCACTGTAGTCTCCTCCCCGTGATTATCTATAAACTCCCCCTTTAATAGTGAGAAACCTGGTTCCCATTATCTGCTGTTTAGTTAGTTAGTTGTTCAATGGCAGTGTACATGTGTTGTGGTTTTAGAATTGTTCATTTGTACCCTGTCAGGAACAACTTTGAAATACAGTGCTCACCTACAATTCTTTTTGCATTTAAGATTAAATCTTCACTCTTTTTAAGATCTTAGAACAAATACTTTTTTTCTCTCTCCTTCAGTGTGAATGGCTCATACATTTTTAATGCGTTTGGATTCTTTTGTAACATTCTGCTTTCCATTCTGGGATTCCCAGATTCCCAGAATCTTTTGTTTTGTTTTAAATTGCACACATTAAGGTTTTTAAAAAATTATTTATGTAAGTATTTACTTATTTCTGCAAAATCCATCCATTTTATGTGCATAAGTTGGTGGTTTTTAGTATATTTACAGAGTTGTCCAAACATCAGGACTTTTATATCTCAATATGGCAGCAGTGGAAAGAATGGCAAAGTTCCCCTGGGTTATGAGAATATATGCTTCTTTCGCCTGATCTACATATACTCAATTTCTACTTAATGGAAAAGAGCACTTAGGAATGCTGAACCTTATGTGTTGGTACCTCGTAGGGTTACCCAATTCAATGGATAGCTCAAATCACAAGCTCACGTTTTCCATCACTTGTTCAGTCTTGCCTGTGTTCTAATAACAAACCAAGGACTGTTTCTGAAAGGGAGAAAAGTTGTTTCGAAGCCTGTGAGACTGAGCATCAATTAATCTGCCTCATCGTAAGGGACATGTTGTACAGCAATTTACTCTTCATCTTGAACAGCTGGAGAGAACATTATACACAATACTTCCTAGAAAACAAAAATAGCCCACTATGTCTTTCATGTCTTTAATAATGTTAGGATGTCTGTGGCGCAGTAACCTGCAACTAAGAGAAGTACTAGATTCTTGGGTCAGCTTTGGAGGTGATGGTAGGCTGTGAATTGTGGAAAGAAATGGTAGATACAGAAGAGCATTAGCCAACGTCACAGTAACGTTAGAGAAGAAATATACTTTCTAAAGAGGTCAAGAAGTATAGGAAATGCTCTGGGAAGAGACATATATCTGCAGGTGGAGAGAAAGTATCCTCATTCTTAGAATTGGACTCATGATTTTACCCAGGAAGTTTCAGAGACTAATATTTAGGATTAGGTTCAAGAGCTAAGGATGGAGAAGAACCTTATTTTTGATTCACAGAATTGCATTGAATTTAAAATAGTTGTTTGTAAGCACAAGAAATAAAACATCATATACATACTCCTCAAAAAATCTCTTATTCATCTTAGAATTATAATTGCAAATATTATTGTATACCAAGTGATTTGATGGCTTTCTGCTTGCAATTTGTTTAATTTTCTTAAAGTTAAAAATTTGAACTTCATGCTTTCTCTAAAATAAAGATAACAAACCCCCAAACTCCACCAATATTTATTAAGAAAATTAAGAATTCTTTCTTAAGCTTATTGTAGGTCCTTTTGTGGAGAATCAGATGTGGCTACTTGAAAATATATGGACAAGGTAGCAAAGAATAGATAGTAAGGTCATAATAGCCAATAGTGTATGTCCTATTTGAGTTCGGGTAAAGAAGTAGACTAATTTAGCCACACTGACTTTTATCTGTTAAAGAAAAACATTTTTGCCAGAACAAAGATGAGAGAGCAACCCCTTTTTCCATTTTAAAAAGCTATTTTTATTCGTATTTTAGTCTACCTGTTAAATGAATCCATAATATGCTAAAACTTCTATGCATTTTACAAGGGTCTTTCTGTTTTGTCTCTAATGATGAGAATTCCAGGAATGTCCCTAAGGGAAGATATATTTGGCAGGTGGGGCCTCTTGGTATTTCTCAGATCATACCACCTACTCATATGGACAGTCTTGGGTGCCACTGGAATCTGAGATATTTTTTCCTAGGTGTAACTCAAGTTAAGGGAGAAAAAAATCAGTTATAGTTGAAGACTTCTCTCTTCAAATGAATTTTCTCTGATTATTTGAGAGAAGTTTTGTTTTTTGTCCTTCAAATCACAATAAATGTCAGCATATTTGGGGCAAGGTGATGATGAGGGCCAAAATACAACTCGGTAGTTACAATCCTTCATTTTTGATTGATCTAGTACATTCATGGGATTTTTTTTTTCAGTGTGACCTGTTAAAATTTGTAATAATTTAATAATTTAAGAAATGTAATAATAGTATTGTGTTGAATAATTGTGTAGATCAACTTGACTGGGCTAGGGGTTTCCCAGATATTTGGTTAGACAGTATTCTGGGTGTTTCTCTGAGGGTATTATTGGATAAGATTAGCATTTAAATTGGTGGGACTTGGAGTAAAGGAGATTGCCTTTCATAATGTGAGTGGATCTCATCCAGTCAATTGAAGGCCTGAATAGAACAAAACACCACATTCCCATCCCCTGCAATCCCCTAGCAAAAAAGAATTCTATGGAGATGACTTTCAGACTTGAACTGGAACATTGGTTCTCCTGGGTCTCTGGCCTGCCAGCCTACCCTCTTGATATTAGATTTGCCGGCCTCCATAATCTTGTAAACCAATACCTCATAATAAGTTTCTTTGTATAAATACATATATATTTATATATAATATAAATAATTCATGTATATGTATCATTTCATCTTTAATTTGATAATAATTTGTGAAGTGACTTCCTATATAGTATCTTATTTAAGCTCCACAATATTTCTTTTTTAGAGATAGAAAATGTATTATCAACATCCTGTTTTTACAGATAAGAAAAAAAGTCTTGGAGAGGTTATGTGAGCTGCTAAAAACTCTATAGGCAATAAGCAAGAGACTGAATTTGAACTCAGGACTTCAGATTTCCAGTGTACTTTTAAGTCCACTGGATTAGCTATTTGCCTGGAGAATTTGTAATAATCTTGATGCTCAGATTGTACTCCATAGGGATTAAATAAGAATGTGAGGGTGGGAGTCAGCCATCAATACTCTTTAAAGATTCTCAGGTGAATCCAATACTGAGCAAAATTTGGAAACTACTAGTCCTTTTAATCTCAGTTTAGCCTGACATTTATTTCTTTTCAGAAGGAGTTTCTTAATCACCATTAACGCATATTATAATAGTTCCTTACCATTAATTTTATTCACAGAAGTAGTGAATGTTATCTCTAAACACAGAAACATAAAATTAAGAGTAATTAGCATTTTTTAATCAGTGAAATCACATATGCTAGAAATATTTAAAAAATAAATTGGCATTTATAACCCCTATGTGAACAGGATTAAATTCTTAGCTTCTTAATTTTGGTCCACCTAGTTGTCAATAAAAACGAAAACAAAAATACAATTTCTAAAAAAACTTTTTTCCTAAGCAAAATCTCTGTTTATTTCCTTTTAGGAGTTGCTTTCAAAGTTAGTTACTTATCTCATTCTCTTATTATCATCTCTACTCCTTTTCTGTTTTTTGTTTTTTTTTTTTTTTCCCAAAGAAAATTTTGCTAATAAGATTAGAGGAAAACTAGAAACTTTTACTATCAGTGGATATGAAAGAAAGTCATGGATATCAAATATGCCATGTTCTACTTTTTGTAAATCAGGAGTCCAGGAATCCATGTCTAATTTGGCATGATCTTCTGTGCCCAGTAGGCCAAGAGAATCCAATTCAGAGTACTTCAGGAAGTCTGTCTTTACTGGAACCAGAGACTAGTATGATAATGCTTTTGAGGTGGTCCAAGTGGAAAATTAAGTCAAATGTCCAGGTTGCCCATCAGGTACAGGTTTGTTATCAACAACAAACTTCAAAGCTTCTGGCTTTAGTCAAAGGGATAAGTGTCTTAAAAAAAAAAACTTTCTTAATAGCTCCAGGCAGTAGGACTCTCTGAAAAAGCCGGATGTGAGTAGCAATGAGGATAGCATTCAGCAAGGCCAACTAGGGCAGCTTAGTGTCTTGCAAACAGACAACCCCAGAGCTGGAAGGCAACTGTGATGAAGTTTTGGAATATAGGTGAGGTTTGGTGGGATTAAGTCCCAAGCGGAAGACCAAGAAAGATTTCTTGAGACATCTTTTGTGCAAAATGGTGGTTTATTAAAGCACGAGGATAGGAAGTGTGGGCAGAAAGAGCTGCTACACAGGGATTATGAGGGGTGGCTGATTACATATGATGGGGTTGGGGGAGGTAAGGAAAAAGGGAGGTTTCAAAAGAACTTTCATATGCTAAAGAGGACCTATAAGATAAGGGAGGCCTTGCCATTGTCAAGTAAGGTGGTTTTTCCCTCTAGCAAGGCATTAAAGTGAAGATAGTTGGAAGATTCCTGGAAGAGTGTCACACAGGTCCTACACAGGAGTGGAGGGTGGGGAGTGGGGGGTGGGGAAAGGTTACAGGATGTCAGCTTCTGCTTTGTCTTCAGCCAGCCTTCTGTCCCCTCATCAAATGACTTCTTCCTTGTTTCTTGTGAGTTCTTCAGGGTAATTGGCCACAATAGTTTAAAAAATTAAGGAATAACAGTGAGAACTCCCAAATGATTTATAAAAAATGTCTCCCTGACATATATATTGGCACTTTCAGTGAGGTTTGGAGCGAGTGGACATTTCTTCCTTTCCTTTTCCTTTCCTTTCCTTTCTTTTCCTCTTTCATTCATTCCTTCTTTCCTTCCTTCCTTCCTTCTCATGTCGATTTGGTCAGGTCAGTTTCATTCTTTTAAATACAATCAGTAATATTTCAGGACTGAGAAAAAGATACCTGTGTCAGTAGCACCTAGCAAATGAAAACTTCCTATACTAGAAACTGACATAATAATATATCTCAGAATATACATCAGGATGACCTATAAGGGGACAATTTACTTTATGTCACTGGTACAACTAAATTATCTTGAATGTGATCCAAGAGAAATTGATTTTATACTATATTTTGCTGTAGGGTGATTAGGAATTATAGAATTGGCACTGGATTCAGTGTCACAATGTTATGTCCTCTTCTTGGCTCTGCTGCTAGCTAACTATGCAATTTAAATTCTCTATGTCTCAATTTCTTCATCTGTTTATAAATGGAAATGAATATACTTTCTCTGCTATACTGCCATAGGTTAACGTAAGGGTCAAATATGAAAGTTCTTTGCCAAAAATGAAACTCTGAGGTGTTAGTTTCCAGGTAAATCTTTTTAAATGTGCACTTTAGCCTTTTTTTAAGAATGTAAAAAAAAAAAAAGAAAAGAAAAGAAAAGAAAAGCTACCTAATGCCTATGCTATGCTTTTGAAACAATGAGGTGTATAATTTAGGGAATACGTTGTGACATTCTGTAGTCTCACAGGATAAGCACAACATGCTTTTATAGAGTGTCAATACTGCATGAATATTTGGGCAGCAGTTTACATTTTTGATAGGTAATAAGTAGGTTTTGTATTAATTATTAACATTTATCCTGAATTTTAAAGATAAAACATGAGACTTCAAGGTAATTTTAGCAAGAGGCAGGTGGCTTCAAGTATATATTTCCAGAATCCTGAGGCACATGCATTTATGTTCCTCTCAGCTATTAGGGACAATCAAGCAGAATAGTTTGAGAAGGACCTAGTACTCTATCAAATTCAAACTCTGCTATTTGGAATATAAGGCCTTCCATAATACTGGATCTAATTATAGACTGATTCTCATTTCTACTATATTCTATGAATCTATGTTCTGACTGATATATCTCTTCCTACCTGTTACAAAAGTGATTTCTAAGATGTATTTAGTATTTCATAAACAGCTTCCATGATATACTACCATGCTTCTATTGAATTAAACTTGCTTTATCCTAGGAATCTAGAAAAGAGAATTAAGTCTGATGTGTGTGTGTGTGTGTGTGTGTTCATCATACACAGACATAATTTGTAGACAAGAAGAGGCTGAGATAAATATTATTGGCACCTGGAAATGGGCATGCATCTTCTTTTTCTAGGCCTTCAGTTGGTGTTTTGAGTAAATATAGGTAGTAGCAAAGCTAGTTTTTTTTGTTATTGTTATAGCACCAGGTTCAAGTTGGTGCTCTAGTGTTACTTTGTGTTTGTGGGTAGGGGACTGGATTATGGGAAGGTTTTCCCCAGTGTTCCTGTTCTACTCTGAAGCTTAGGCTTTCCTTATGTGTTGCATGTTTCAGAGGTTCTCTCTTCAAATTCTTGTCCCTCTCCCAATGGTAGACTCCTTTTTCTAATTATTCGATAGCTTGTTAACCTGGCAGTAGGTCTGGGGCAGGAATGGCTCTTCTTTTGTGCTTTCTGATGTCCTGGTTTAGATTCAGTCTGAGGCAGGCTTCCTGTTCCTCATTCTTAGAGTCATGGCCTCCTCAATGATCATATCCTTCCCTCAGTGGTAATGATTCTCAAATGGTCTGAAGCCAGAAGTTTTTTCTATCTTCCCCCCAAGAAGTGGAGAGAAAACTGTTCCATTCCTTTCTCCTTCACATCCTAAACAAAATGAGTATCCACCTGTTTACTTAGAGTTTGCTGCCTTTCCTAAGCTTAGGCTTTTATTCTGTAAAGAAGGATCCAGGCAGGACTTTCTTTTATGGACAATGTAGATCTTCTCTTCCCCCAGACTTGTACCACAAAGTAGACTTTTCTGCCCATATGTGAGGTGTGTGAAGAGCATGTGAATAGATGTAAACTTCCTTTGCATTTCTAGCTCCAGGAGGCTTTATACTCTCAAACTATCCCCTATTCATATTTCAGGAAATTGTTACAGATTTGGCTAAATTCTTTTTTTTGAATTTTGAACCCATTTTTGAATGCCAACTCCATCTCTTTCCTGTGCTATGTCCTAGGTAAACAATGGTTGAATCCTGTCTTTGGGCACTCCTGTCTTTAATTGAATTTCAGACTATTTGATTGCCCTGAAATATCAATTCTCTGACAGTTGAAAAACAGTTATGGCTAAATAAATTATCTGGCTTTTTCTAGATGTTAGTAGGTGGGCACAACACTCTTTTCCCCTTACTACGTACTAAGAAGAAACTGAAAGTTCCTCTTTTTATAGGCCTTAGACATTTAAAATAATCTGATGTATTAAAATTGAGAAATTAGTGAATGTAAGAATTTGATTAAATAAATTTACATCAGTGAATAAATGTTTGGGCAAATTTAATTTGTTAAATTTTACTTAAAACTTTTAATTAGTCATAACTATAGAATCATAGGAAGTTGTAAAAATTAAGTAAAGAGTCCCATGACCTTTTGCCCAGCTTCTCCAATGATTATCTTTTACCTAATTGTATAATTGTATAATTGGCATTGGTACAATGCTCTTAACTGAACTACAGACCTTATTCAGAATTTACCAGTTTTTACATATACTTGTGTGTGTGTGTGTGTGTGTAGTTCTATGCAATTATATCTTATAGATTTATATAAGTACAACAATAAAGAAACATTCTGGTTGCCTCAAAGGGACTCTTTTGTACCTCCCTTGAACTCTCTTCACCGACCTTCACCATCACTATCTTTTTGTCAATCACTAATATGTTTCCTTCTCTAAGTTTGTCATTTTCAAGATATTCCATTTTGCCATTTCAAGAATGTTATATAAATGGAATAATATAACATGTAACTTTTTGACACTGGACAGGTTTTTCTTAGTCCCTTGAGATTCATTCAAGTTGTTGCATGTATAACTTAATTTGTTACTTTGTATTTTTGAATTGTATCCCATTGTATGAAAACTGCAGTATAACTATCCACCCATTAAAGGATTTTTTTTTTCAGTTTTTGGTTATTAACAAAATTGCTGTAAAGATTTGTGTACAAGTTTTTAAATAATTTTTAAAAGATTCTTTCTTTTTTTAAAGATTTTATTTATTTATTTGACAGACAGAGATCACAAGCAGGCAGAGAGAGAGGGTGGGGGGAAGTAGGCTCACCACCAAGCAGAGAGCCCGATGCGGAGCTCGATCCCAGGACTCTGGGATCATGACCTGAACCGAAGGCAGAGGCTTTAACCCACTGAGCCAGTCAGGCGCCCCAATTTTTAAAAGATTCTTATGTATTTATTTGAGAAAGAGAGAGAGCCTGTGAGCTGGGAGAGAGGCCGAGGGAGAGGGACAGAGAGAAGCTGATTCTGGGCTCAATCCCAGGACTCTTAGATCATGACCTGAGCCCAAATTAAGAGTCTTATGCTCAACTGACTGAGCCAACCAGGTCCTCCTTATTTAGAAGCTTTTATGTGAAATTAAGTTTTCATTTCTTTTAGATAAATGTGCAGAAGAACAACTGTTGGATCATATGATAAGTGTATACAGTTTTATCAGAAACTACCAAATGATTTTTCAGAGTGGCTATACCATTTTCTGTTCCCACCAGCAAGGTAGGAGGGATCTAATTTCTTTGCATCCTTATTAACATTTGATATTATCTCTATTTTGTAACTGTAACCATTTTAAAAGGTTTATGGTGCTGTTTCATTGTGGTTTAAAGATTTTATTTATTTATTTATTTGACAGACAGAGATCACAAGCAGGCAAAGAGGCAGGCAGAGAGGGGGGGGGGGGAAACAGGTTCCCTGCCAAGCTGATGCAGGCTCATCCCAGGACCCTGGGATCATGACATGAGCCGAATGCAGAGGCTTTAACCCACTGAGCCACCCAGGCGCCCCATCATTGTGGTTTAATATGTATTTCCTTAATTACCGATGATTTTGGACATCTATTTTTGCTTCTTACCATCTGTATATTTTCTTTAACCTGTCTGTATCTTTTGCCTATTTTCTAATTGAATCCTTTGGGCTTTGTTACTCTTTCTAGACATATAGTTTGCAAACATTTTTGCCCAGTTTGGAAACTGTTTTTCATACACTTGACAGAATCTTTTGCAGAAAAAAAAAATAATAAATTTAATGAAGTTGAATTTATTATATTTTTTTAGTGATTTGCTTTTTGTTGTCATGTCCAGGAACTCTTTCCCTAATCTTTCTTCCTTTATTTTCTTTTAAAAATTTTATAGCTTTGTATCTTATGATGAAATTTATGATCCATTTTGAATTAGTTTTTCTATAATCATAAGGTTTTATATCAAGACTTTTGTATTTATTTTAGTCATGTTGTTTAATTGCTGCAGCATCATTTGGAATGTATTCCTTTTAGTTATAAGAATATTAATTCAGGGGCGCCTCGGTGGCTCAGTGGGTTAAGCCGCTGCCTTCGGCTCAGGTCATGATCTCAGGGTCCTGGGATCGAGTCCCACATTGGGCTCTCGGTTCGGCGGGGAGCCTGCTTCCTCCTCTCTCTCTCTCTGCCTGCCTCTATGGCTACTTGTGATCTCTCTCTGTCAAATAAATAAATAAAATCTTAAAAAAAAAGAATATTAATTCAAAAATACACAAAAAAACTACTAATGGCTATATCTATGATATATTAATTTGGAAAAAAGAAATATTTACTTTTAATAGTATTCAAAGGACTACAAATTAAAACTATAATAAAATATAATTTTCTTCCTTACTTATACATCATTCTTTAATGTTCTTGTTTTATTTATGTAGATCTGGGTTTCTGACCTATATCATTTCCCTTCTCTTTAGAGAACATGTTCTAATATTTCTTGCCAGGCAGAGCTGCTGGCAACAAATACCTTTAATTTTTGTTTGTTTGAAAGAAGTTTTATTTTTCCTTCACTTTTGAAGGATAATTTCCCTTTGTTTTCTCTCTGTTGACACTTTGAATATTTTTCTCCATTCTCTTGCTTGCATGGTATTTAGTTCCATTCAGACTGCTAAACAAAATACCATAAACTGAGTGGCTTATAAACAACAGCTTTTATTTTCTCACAGTTTTGGAGGCTAGGAAGTCCAAGAAGGTGTCAGCAGTTTGGTGTCTGGTGATGGTCCACCTTCTGATTCACAGACATCTACCTTTTTGCTCTATCCTAAGATGGCGGAAAGTGTGAGGGAATTCTATGGTGTATCTTTTATAAGGACACTAATTCCATTTGTTAGTGTTCCACCCTCATGATTGAATCACCTCTCAAATACTGCACCTCCAAATACTATCACATTGGGGGTTAGGATTTTAACATGAATTTCAGGGTTGGGGAACATTCAGTCTGTGGCACATGGTTTCTCAGAAGTTGGATGTAATTCTTTTCTTTATTCCTCTATAAGTAAAGCCTTTTTTTTTTTTTTCTTCTGGTTTCTTTCAGGAATTTTTTTAAATTTTTAAATTTATTAGTATTATTATTATTAATTAATTTATTTTTTTACTGGGGTGCCTGGGTGGCTCAGTCAGTTAAGCATCTGCCTTCAGGGACGCCTGGGTGGCTCAGTTGGTTAAGCAGCTGCCTTCGGCTCAGGTCATGATCCCAGCGTCCTGGGATCGAGTCCCACATCGGGCTCCTTGCTCAGCAGGGAGCCTGCTTCTCCCTCTGCCTCTGCCTGCCATTCTGTCTGCCTGTGCTCGCTCTCTCCCCATCTCTCTCTCTGATAAATAAAAAAAAAAAAAAAAAAGAAAAGCATCTGCCTTCAGCTCAGGTCATGATCCCAGGGTCCTGGGATTGAGTCCCATTCAAACTTCCTGCTCAGCAGGGAGTCTGCTTCTCCTTCTCCCTCTGCCTCCCCACCCCCTGCTTATTCTCTCTCTGTCTGCCCCTCATAAATAAATAAATAAAGTCTAAAAAAGAATTAGTAAAAATCTTTAATTTTCTTTAGTTTGAAAAATATATGTCTAGGTGTAGTTTTTTTTTTTTTTAAATTTATTTATTTGACAGAGAGAGAGTACAAGTAGGCAGAGAGAGAGAGGAGGAAGCAGGCTCCCTGCTGAGCAGAGAGCTCGATGCGGGACTCGATCCCAGGACCCTGAGATCATGACCTGAGCCGAAGGCAGTGGCTTAACCCACTGAGCCACCCAGGCGCCCATAGGTGTAGTTTTTTTTGGCTTTTATCCTTGGTCTTGACTGAGTTTCCTGAATCTTTACTTGGTGTCTGACATTAATTTGGGGGAAATTCTCAATTATTATTGTTTCAAATGTTTTTATTTTCCTTTCTATCTTCTCCTTCTATTATTACCAATACATATCTGTTAAACCTTTAGATTTGTTCCATCATTCATTAGTATTCTTTTTTTTTTTTTTTAAAGATTTTTATTTATTTGACAGAGAGAAATCACAAGTAGACAGAGAGGCAGCCAGAGAGAGAGAGAGAGGGAAGCAAGCTCCCTGCTGAGCAGAGAGCTCGATGCGGGACCCGATCCCAGGACCCTGAGATCATGACCTGAGCCGAAGGCAGCGGCTTAATCCACTGAGCCACCCAGGCGCCCCCATTCATTAGTATTCTTTAGTATTCTTTTTTTTTTTTCCCTCCAGTCTTTTTCTCTTTGTTTATCAGTTTGGGAAAGTTCTTTTGAGATATTCTCAAGCTTAGAGAGTCTTTCCTCAACTGTATCCGGTGTACTAATATGACCTTCAAAGGCATTTTTCACCTCTGTTAGAGTGTTTTTGATCTAGCATTTCATGTTGGTTCTCACTTAGAATTTCTCTTTGCTTACCTTGCCCATCTATTGTCTACTTTGTTTATTGGAACCCTTTGTGTACTAGTCACAGTTGTATTAAATTCCTGGTCTGATAATTCCAATATCCCTGCCATATCTGGAGCTGGTTTTGATGCTTGCTCTGTTTCTTCTCTGTTTCTGTGTGTTTTGGCCTTTAAATATGTGTTGTAATTTCTTTTTTCTTGATACCTGGGCATGATGTACTGGGTAAAAGGAATTGCTGTAAATAGGCATTTAGTAATTTGGTGGTAAGGTATGCGGAGAGGGGAAGCATTTTATAGTCCTATGATCAGTTTTTTTGTTAAGTCTTTGCTTCTGGAATATGAACCTTACATGGGCTTCTTGGTTATCATCCTTTCCCCACCAAATTTAGGTGGAGCAGGATGGCTGGAGGGAGTGAGAGTTGAGTATTATTCTTCCCCTAGGTCAATTAAGCTCAGATAAAACCCAGCAGGTTAAGCTCTACTTAATTTCTCCTAAGGGCAGAATTTGTTAAGAATAGAATACTCTGCATATTTCAAAAAAATTTCTTTTCCCTCCCCCGCCCCGACAGAACAATGTGATTTTTCTCTAATATATACAATATGAGAACCTGGTAGAGATCCAGGAGGTAAAGCTCACAGAAGTATGGGGACTCCCAATGACTAGATCCTCTTGGAGTTTTTTAGTCTCAGACTTGTCCAGATTGAACCTCTAGTAATTTGTCAATTATACTGCAGGTTTTGAAAACTCGTTCCTGAGGAGGTAACTGCTTCAGTAAGTTGTAATTCTCTTTATTCACCTCTAGTTTCCTGTGATTTGGGGGGCAGCAATTTGCCCTGTGATCTCACTTCTTCTATGAATCTAAAAATAGTTATTAATTTTTCAATTTGTTAAGCTTTTTACTTGTTAGGACAGGGTGGTGATTTCTAGATTTCTTGCATTCTGGACTGGAAACTGGAAGTCTTGGTAACTGTTCCTTTTTTAACTATAAAAGCCTGTTGGGCAGTTAAGTATCTAGTGCCATTAATATGGTGGTATCCACTATGGTACTATTATGATGACAAACCTTACTTTTTTTTTTTAGGTTTTATTTATTTATTTGACAGACAGAGATCACAGGTAGGCAGAGAGGCAGGCAGAGAGAGAGGGGAAGCAGGCTCCCCACTGAGCAGAGAGCCCGATGCGGGGCTCAGTCTCTGGACCCTGAGATCATGACCTGAGCCAAAGGCAGAGGCTTAACCCACTGAGACACCCAGATGCCCCAAACCTTACTTTTTTGATGAAACATTGAAAAATAGTGGTTTAGAAGAAAAGTAGAATGTAAACTAAACAAAGCAAATCCATTATACAATTTTAAGGATCATTAACGAGATTTAGAAAACTGCTTTTCTCTACAGCACATCATATATTTTATATTTCATGTAAACATTCTCTTAAACAATGCTATTGAAAAAGAGATGGCTGAATTTCTCTTCTGCTCTTCCATATTCATTTTGCAAGAAGTAGTAGCTAAATCTCAAATGGCTAGGCAGTGCTTCTTATATTCTCCTGGCATTAGCATCTTTAATGTTACCCAGAGATATCAGGATAAACTTTCTCACCATTAGGGAGCTATAAAACTTTTAAATCACCAAAATAAATTTTAGGTTATTTTGTAGTAAAATAAAACCTAGAGAATTGAGATTTAAATCAGTGTTAATGAATGAATATTAAATTAAAGAATGTAGAGCCTCCCTGCAAGCCTTAAGTTTTATATTTTTCATTCAAAGGTATGATATGGTTTTTAATAAAAATGCTGACATTATTAAGTGACAATTTTACAGTTTAAAATAAGTTTACAAAGTTAAAGATATTGAAATATCATGCATATAAAGAAGAACAAAATTGTTGCATCTTTATTTTTATGTTATATTTGATTTTAAGTAAGACTTATCCAAAAATTGGGCTACACTAAAGATATACCATATAACTAGATCTCTAAAATTTATGGCATTGAAAGGGAGCGTAATATTTTAATTAAGTTAAAATTAAAACCCATCATGTTAGCAAATGTTACAGATGCAAGAAAATAATAGTTTTTGAATTTCGTTGCAGATAGTGTGTCTGATTTAGTAAGCAGTACTTACTTGTTATGAATAAATAATTTCCTGGATTCCCTATGAACTACACTGTGCCCAAACTTACCTAATTGCAGTTTATTATTATTATTATTTTTAAGATTTTATTTATTTATTTGACAGACAGAGATCACAAGTAGGCAGAGAGGCAGGCAGAGAGAGAGGAGGAAACAGGCTCCCTGATGAGGAGAGAACCCGATGTGGGGCTCGATCCCAGGACTCTGGGATCATGACCTGAGCCAAAGGCAGAGGCTTTAACCCACTGAGCCACCCAGGTGCCCCCCTAATTGCAGTTTATTCTTAATTTTAAAATAAGTCAATATTTAGAAAGACCCCTAAATTTTCAAATAATAGCTTGTGTCTTGTCTTTATAGAAAGGCTATATTTAACACTATATATTTTTTTCAGGATTGCTGTGGATGTTATTTACAAAATATGCTTAAAGCTGTTTCTGAAATGTCCATATTAATTTGAAGAAGCAGATGGCATATATAAATAAGTACCTTTATTACCTTCATTAATTTAATCTTTTTTTTCTGACAGACTTCTAGCCTAAATACTATAAAGTGATTTCACATATTATTCTCTTTGTGCTTTATGTTGAGAGAATAGGGTGGAAATAAAATTAGTTTTTCCACCACAACCTTCATCCTTGTAAGCCCATGGGAAAAAGACACACAAAACCTGAAAAGGCGTAGTTCAAAGAAGTACAAGTTTAGGAAAGGAAGAAAACTGGGGGAGCACTTTCTAGTCTCTAGCCTGCCTCAGCAGCTCTGCTCATCATACACTTACTGCTTCTCTTTTTATGTAAGGGGAAATATTTCTTTCTCTTCCTATCTTCTAGTTAGGTCTTACCATTCTAGAAGTAAAGAGAAACACTAAGCTGAGACACTTAGAAACACTAAGCTGAGAAAGATAAATCCACACTCCTCAAGTGTAGATTGGTAGACACTTTATTTTCCTTTCCAGTTAGATGTTTGACTGGAATGAAGTTCAGTGCCAGTAAAATTACTTTTTTCCCCTACGCTCAACACAGACCTTGAACTCACAACCCTGAGATCAAGAGTCAGGTACTTAACCAACTGAGCCACCTAGGTACCCTGAGTGGTTTGGTTTTTAAATACAAGTTGTCTAACGGAAACTTTGGATATTGGTCTTATCTTCTTCTCATTTTCTAATGTTATTCTGTTGAATTAGAAGTAAACAGAGAACCATGTGCTTATAATATAAATATATTTATATAATATAAATAAAACCAATTCTAGGTAGGCCCATTCTAAGTCACTCTAGAATATGATTTTAGTAGAATTTACAAAGATGAAGATATTGACATGGGCTCTAGAGTAGAGGTGTTGTTATTGCTAATTGCTTACCCCCATATTTACAGAGAGAGTGTGTGAATACATTATTGCTCATTGCCATGTGACCTGCAACATCCCTCCCTGAGAGAGGGTTGTACTGCTGTTTCATGTCCCATTGATCATGTGAGTAGTTCTGACCAGTGGAATATGAGTAAAAGTGATGTGTAACACCATTGACTAGAAACTGGAAAAATATTTGCTTGGTTCCAACATAATTCTTCCTCCTTTGCCATGAAAACAAAATAAGGCTCTTCTTTCAGCTTCAGTTCTTCAATGAAGACAATAAGAAGCAAAGTACAGTGAACTGTGAAAGATAAGTAATAAGAGTAAGAAATAAACCTTTATTTTTGTAAGCCACTAAGATTTTAAGCTAAGTTATTACTGCTAAATAACTTGGTAAAAGTTATTAGCAAAACTAATATAAACTCAAAGTGAACTAAGTCACTAGTGTGAACGATTGGGCATCTTAACTTGCATTCTAACTGTAAGATAAGTTTTATCTTTCCTTTTCTTTTTTCTTTTTTTTTTTTTAAGATTTTATTTATTTATTTGACAGAGAGAGATCACAAGTAGGCAGAGAGGCAGGCAGAGAGAGAGAGGGAAGCAGGCTCCCTGCTGAGCAGAGAGCCCGATGCGGGACTCAATCCCAGGACCCTGAGATCATGACCCGAGCTGAAGGCAGCGGCCCAACCCACTGAGCCACCCAGGCGCCCCTATCTTTCCTTTTCTACTTTTTTTTCCTTTTTTCCTTGTTCATGCTGTATGTATATGTGTGTATGTCATGCTGTATGTATATATGAAAATTTGGACATCCATAGTAAATCAAATATGTTTTTAAGAATTTTAGAACAACAACAAAAAAAAGAATTTTAGAACTGGCAATTTGAAAGCACTAAGCACTTTTAAGTAGAAATGGAACCTTGAAAACTGCAAAGTTAACATCAAAAAATGAAAGAAACCAAATGAAAAAATGTGAATGGAGTCAAATATTATTGGAATTGCTATGACAAAAAAGCCAAAAGTCTTAATCTTTTTAGTTTGCTGAATATTCAATTTTATTCTCTATTCTGGTCAGTAAAAAATGAGATAAACTCCATAATCATTGTATGCTATTCCCATTACTATTATAAACATGGTAATAAAAACAGTAATGGATTTAATCAAACTGAAACAACTGTATTTCTGTGCCATGCATGAGAAGGAAATCAATGATCATCCCTGACATTGATTATCTGGTATCTTCTCTATTATATATGATGTTACCAGTGATATTTCTTTCTAGTCAAAAAAGAATGAAAATCCTTCTTTTTATCTGTTCTCATATTTTTTTTAATTAATTCTTTTGGTTGCCTAGTATGTGGGTGATTATCCTGGGCATGATAAGAACACAGTACTGATTGCCTTGTATGGTTAAGGTTGTCCTAATTAATCTAGACTAGGTCCATTTTTGAAGTCTCACAGATGCAGAGTTGGTTAAATCCCAAATACAGTGCTTCTTCAAAAAATACAAGCTGTCTTTCTTTTCTGGGGGTAATAAAAAGTATAATTTTATAATTTTCCCCATATTAATTTAGATGCTGTATTTTACTATTTTTAACATAGTTTTTATTCAGTGCGTCATTTAATTTTAGCAATTAAGGTAATAAATAATCTTTATTCTCATATTTGTTCTAGTGAATCAAGGGGAAGTGTTTATAGAGCTTATGTACCTTTTTTTTATTCTGTCTTATTAAACTTCCTCTAGAATTTAACATAAACTTAAGTGCTTAAAGTGAATTTGTACATTCATTTTACATCCTCTTTTTATCATCTCCCTATCTCTCTCTGTGTCACACATATGTGTGTGCCCAAGTGTGTTCATGCATGTACACACACACACACACACACACACACACACCTGCTATCTTGGGTTTCTTTGCTGTTGTGGATACTTACAATGAGAGAATAAAGCATTTTTCTTTTCCATATTCACTTCATTCCCTAAAAGTCAGAAATCCTCATTATGTTTTTAAAGATCCAAGTTTCCACAGTAACACGTTTGAGAGGGAAATGCACAACATATTTTTTTAGACTGAATTGTTCCAGTGAAGTAGGCAGTAAAAGTGAATTTTCAGAGGGAGTGGAAGATCTGGCTAGTCCGAAAGTATGAAGTTACCTGGGATTTACCAAAGGGGCTTTGGCATTTCTGTATGTTACAGAAACCCTTGTCCAAATGGCATATTATTCCACACAATGAGACTGAAGACTGCTGTGTGCTGCCAGGTGGAGGTCAGTGGAACGAATTAGGGTGACATGAATCTCTGAGTTTGGTTAAACTCAGTGAGTGCCACTGCCTGAGAGACGATCAGCATCACTGCTCAATTGTAGCAATGTGAAGCTAGAGGAACAATAGTAAGGTGGAAATAGTGATGGACTATTTTTCAGACATCACATAATAAACTAAGGGTTTCTTTTATGGTTCGTGGGAAGGTATCCTAATGTTCACTCAACTGCATTTATGGCCAGAAAGTTATGTAGAGCCTTGGAGAATATTTGATTTAGAAGAATGGGTCATTATGAAATTTCTTACCCTTGAATATTATGGGGTAAAATTAATACCAGTTATATATTGGATAAATTGGGGATTATTACAAAGCTTTCTGCAACATATATTTATAAGGAAGACAAATTGTAACACTTAGACTTGGGGTAGTTAATTTTGAGATAATGGTTATAACCATGTTGGAGAATTAATGCAGAGTGGGCACTCCTAAAGCTCTGTAGATCTGGTGAGTACCAGTGAACTGATATGAGATTTAGTGTGAAGGGAGCTAATTTTAAGAACCATGAGCAGATATATAGTAATTGGCAGAATGTTCAACAAAGGGAGAGAAATAAGCCTTTTCTAATGAGTTTCTTTGTGTCCCAAGAGATTACTAAGAAATAAAAAAGTATAAGAGGAAATTTAAGTCCCCTATCTCAGGCTTATTTCAAAAATAACTTCCCATTTCCATCTGAGAGATGAACACACAGCAGCCAGTGTCCCTAAGGTCCTAGAGGAGTGTTTTTCAAATTATCTTGAGACCCATTAGTGAATCATGAAATCAAATTGGAGAATCACACACAAAAAAAGCATTTTTAAAATATTAAATTAAGTACAATAGAATAAAATGGAAATATTTTGTTTCATCACATACAGTAAGTCTGTATTATTTTATTTTTATTTTCTGTATTTTTATTTACTTATAAATACATATAAATATGTGTAATGGATCACAGTGACAACTGTATTTCTGCTGAAGCTCAGATGAAATGAATTGTAGACCTCTGTCATATTCTGCTAAAATTTCCATGTATCCCCAAACTTGAACATCATTTATACATAGGCTGAAATGTTTTGACCAGAGGTAAGGAACAGTATTCTTCCAATGAAGAAAATTATAAATAATCCCAAACTGAGGATTTTTGAAGGGGGTAAACCTTCTGGGTAGGTTGAGAAGATATTTGAAAAGAATTCATAGGTAGAGGAATGGAAATTTTCTGAGGTCATAAAACACTACCATGATAAAATGGGATGGGAACCTCAGATTTGGAGGCCATTTGATTCTCAAAAGTGTTCAGTTCTGTGGCTGAATGTCTGAGTAGTTTAAAACAAACTTAGAACACGGTCAGTCTTTTAAATGCCAACCAGAGGGCTGGTTAAATGTCTCAATGTTGATTCCAAGGCCAGACACTTTGGAGACTTGGCCTTGACTGGAGGAGGCATAGATCCAGAAAGTGCGGCTCAGGCCCAGCATGACCAGGCACAGGGAGAAACTGCTCTGAGTAGACTGTCCACTGGGAGCTCCACCTGGTGGAAATCGAACTCCTCCCTAGAACTGTTTTCAACTTTTAAAAGTTCTTTGGAGAAGGGAAGGAGGGGGAAGTGGTGGTTTATTCCAGAAGAGAATCAGATAGGAGAGATCATTTTAGTAACCCGAATTAGTAATCTGCCAGCAAGGACACATTGGGACTTAATAATATGCAACAAAAGACTCAATGTTGTTTGTCTTCTGTTAAGCCCTGGAGTGTGTGCTTCCATAGGTCCCTTGAAAATCCAGTACTTTGATATATGGACAACCCCATTTTCCACTATTTTGGGTAGCCTGCACTTTAATACAGAATTGAAGATTCTGAAGAGTACCCTGAACCTGAGTCAAGACTATAAAAGCTACTGCACAACTACAGATGTAAAGAAGAACATTTCAGAGTGGTCTGAGATTAAAAAGAAACATAAAGAGCATTTGCTTTGCTTTGTGGTAGGAAAGTTGGACATTTCATGGAGGCGATCTTGCATGTGCAAATTCTAAAACCTTAAGAGAGCAGAAAAAATTGCAAGGCTGAGCCTGAGATGAATGGACAAGAGTTAAAGAGTCAACTCTGTCATTCTGAAGTGTCAGGGCCCACCAGACAGATGGTACTTTTAAGAATTCTGAATTAGCAACAATGCAGCCAAAAGAGCAATAGTAAAGATAGTAACAGTCACTGAATTATGGTAATTTCCCAGGTTTTCTGTCACCAAAGAAATCTAGAAATTTTATGTGATCCTGTGGAGCTATTGAGGAGACACCAGAAGGACTGACATTGATTTTTTGCCAACCGGAGGGGTAGAAGCCCAAAACAGACTAAATTTGACTTAAAACAGTAATAGAATATGAAAATTTATAAATCCAAATTTTGTGGCATGAGATGCACACAAATACATATACAAGTAACATATAAGTTAAAATAAATTTATTTTTCTAGTGTGTTTAGTTCTCACTTCAAATATATTCATACATGTTAGGTTCAGTGTAAAGTTTGTGTGTGGGCTCTGGTGTTACGGAGCTAGGGCTTGGATCTTGCTGTACCACATTAACTATGATCTTGATCAACTTGCTTACCTCTCAAAATTTTAGTTTCTCACACATAAAATGAGGATGATAACATTGCAAGTCTGATTGAGTTGTTGTTGATTTCTTAGGAAGTTCTCTGGAATATGGAACTTAATTTAAAAATTCTCTTATTAAGGACATGAGCTATTTCCTCATTTTGTGGCATGCATTTGATTTTTTAAAAGTTATTTTTATAAGTATTTTTTATTTGCTTTTATAGATACGATTTTCTCTCCAAATTGTACATTGATCCTGCCACTTCATAAGCTAGTTTTGAACCTATGCACCTTTAGATTTGTTTCTCCCACTCATCCCCAACCCACAAATTCTTGACCCAGGGTTTTTCTAGTATTTTCTCTTCTCTGGTCCCAGTTTTGTATTTCCTCTGAGGCATTAAAATATTTGGACACAATTTTACTTCTAGCCTCGTGATTGAGACTGAGTAGCAAATATGTACTTCATCTACCACTACATAACCCATTCAAATATTTGACATTGACTACCAGGCTTCTTAATTTGTGCATTCAGTCAACAAATATTAATTGCTTGACTTCTCCTTGCCAGGTGCTGTGACAATCACTAAGGACTTTCACAGAAAGAAAGAAGAATCCCTGATTTCCGTTGACCCAGCTATAAATTTTGCATTTCCATGGTATGTAAATTCCCCTTTTATTTAACAGTTTGAGTTTTGTTTCTTTCACTTGTAACCCTAGATATTCTGATTTACACTAGCCAACTTCATCTTATATTAAATTACCATATGAACTGAGGTCCTGTTCTCTATCCTCTATTCTACTCCATTGATTTTATCTATCTGTACCAGTGCTTAAACTGCATTGTTGTGATTACTGTAGTTTTATAATGTACTTGTTATTGGAAGAGTTTTCCATCATCACACATTGAAATTATGTTTTTGGATATTTTACATGTTGACTTTTCTAAACTAAATTTAGATTTATTTTAAGGTTTTATTTTTATTTTTAAGATTTTATTTATTTATTTGACATACAGAGATCATAAGTAGACAGAGAGGTAGGCAGAGAGAGAGGAGGAAGCATGCTCCCTGCCGAGCAGAGAGCCGGATGAGGGAAACCTGAGACCATGAGACCATGGCCAACCCTGAGACCATGACCTGAGCTGAAGGCAGAGGCTTTAACCCACTGAGCCACACAGGTGCCCCTGATTTTTTTTTTTTTTAAACAAAACAGAGCAAGAACAGTAGAATATATGTTGGTCTTTTTATTGGGATTATATTAATTTATGTGTTAGTTTTGGAAGAATGAATTTTACAATATTGAATTTGACAATATAAAAGAAATTTCCCTGAGATATTGAACAAAGATTTATACAGTTCTTGGATGACAACCTGACACTTAGATTTCATGTAGTTGTTGGCTTGTAAATATTTCTATATTTCTCAGCCTTACTTCTGTCATGGATACTTTTGTGGCATATCCAGAAAAATAAAATAATATTTCTTGGGCTAATTAATCCACCTTGAAAGCAGTGAAGCTAAAACTTTCAGATGCTCCATCCTAGGCCACTCAAGCTGGGGTCAGGATGTGATCCCTGAGTGAGCCAAGGGCCATCCCTTGCCAAGGTCATCTGAACAGCAGTTATGAGGGGAGCACCAGCAACAGGAAGGAGTCCAAGGAGAGTTGTACAAAATGTAGGGGGTGTAACTTGGAAACAAAGCAAAATTAAATAAACCTTAAATGTTTTAGGACTAAATTTCAAAGCCTTCTGGCTCAAGAGGCCTCAGCTTTTGAGAAGGATTCAAACCAGGACATCTCCAAAAACCTTACCAGCAGAAATGCTGGAACTTCCTTTTAGAACCAGGATTTTAACATCTCAACAAATTCTCTGTCTTCTTAGCTCTCAATTCAAAATTCTAAGTTCCCAGGTCGAGATTCTGGACTAGCAGTGTTAGTTTCCTCCAGTTTGCTCTGATATCTCGTGGCCACTGTGTGCTGGTCATGTGATAGAACTGTGGCCACAATAGCCCTATTCCTGTGCATCAGTGATAATCATGAAAGTGAAAAGAATTTTTACCGTATTGATGTTCTCCAGAACTATCATTTAAAATTCAAATTTTTCTAGAACTATTTGGTATATCCACTGTTTCCACTAATAAAATAATTAACTATTTAATTCGGTCTTGGCCATAGCAACCCCCCTCCTTTTTAAAAGATTTTATTTATTCATTTGACAGACAAAGATAACAAGTAGGCAGAGAGGCAGAAAGGGAAGCAGGCTCCCTACTGAGCAGAGAGCCCAATATAGGGCTTGATCCCAGGACACTGGGATCATGACCTGAGCTAAAGGCAGAGGCTTTAACCTGCTGAGCTGCCCAGGCACCCTAGCCATAGGCCTTTTAAAACAAATATCTGGAGGCTCCTGGGTGGCTCAGTGGGTTAAGCCTCTGCCTTGGGCTCAGGTCACGGTCTCAGGGTCCTGGGATGGAGCCCTGAGCATCAGGCTCTCTCTGCTTGCCTCTCTGCCTACTTGTGATCACTCTCTCTATATCAAATAAATAAATTCTTTTTTTAAAAAAAAATATCCTACTTGGGAGTTCTTTATATCTTGAAGATGAATTAGATGAACATAAAATTGGCCCCAGATACTTTCTTACAAGAAAGTGACTGAAAAAAATATTAGTGTTAGTAACTACCAGTGTTAAAAAAATCAGTTTTAACTCTGCATCTAAAAATACCAAAAAAGCTATTTCTTAAACCTATTATATAAAATTTCAGTTTGTGTGATTGGATCCTGAAACTGCTTCATCACCATTAGCCAGAATCTTCATTTCTAGGACTAAAAGAGGATATAATTCTTTATATTAATCAGTTAATGTTAGAGAGGAAGGAAAGCTTAATGGCTAGGTAATGTTGTCATCATTTATATAGCTAATATTCAAACACATGCTTTTTGATGTAGCCAGCCCAAAAAGGTCTTGCCTCCCTCCTAACTGACCTCAGCTGAAATGAGTTTCTATTTAGTGTGGCAAAGGTTCAAGAGAGTGACCACAGGAGTCAGCTGTTGTTGAACAATGATATAAAACTTTTAAAATTTGGCTATTGTATTTTAATAATAAATTTATAATAAAAATAAATTATTTGATTTAATTTCAGATTTATTCTTATATTCTTTAAGTTCATTCTATATTAATGATTTTTTACTTTGAAACATTGACTCTGGCTGAATATTGGTTTTAATCCTCAGGCATTAAATAATTTACCAAAAAACATGCCCAGTGTATCTCTGTTAAGATAAAATATCTATAAATAGTGGCTCTACAAGCGAGCATGGTGAGTTTTATGCCTTTCTTATGTCTACTTTGACTCCTGATGAACAGACACAAGATGCATGGTCTTTGATACTTTTACTGAAGATAATATCTACAGCATTAAAAATAATGGTTTTTTTAAACTTTTTTATTTTTTATTAACATATAATATATATTAGCCCCATGGGTACAGGTCTATAAATCGCCAGGTTTACACACTTCACAGCACATACCTTCCCCAATGTCTATAACCCCACCACCTTCTCCCTACCCCCTCCCACCTGGCAACCCTCAGTTTGTTTAGTGAGATTAAGAGTCTCTTATGGTTTGTCTCCTCCTGATCCTATCTTGTTTCATTTTTTCCTTCCCTATCCCTCAAACCCCCACTTTGCCTCTCAAATTCCTCATATTAGGGAGATCATATGATAATTGTCTTTCTCTGATTGACTTATTTCACTCAGTGTAATATCCTCTAGTTTTATCCATGTTGTTGCAAATGGCAAGATTTTTCATAGTTTGATTACTATGAACATTGCTGTTATAAACATTCATGTGCAAGTGCCCCTTCAGATCACTACATTTGAATCTTTAGGGTATATCCAGTAGTGCGGTTGCTGGGTCATAGGGTAGCTCTATTTTCAACTTTTTGAGGAACCTCCATGCTGTTTTCCAGAGTGGTTGCACCAGCTTGCATTCCCACCAACAGCGTAGGAGGGTTCCCCTTTCTCCACATCCTTGCCAGCATCTGTCATTTCCTGACTTGTTAATTTTAGCCATTCTGACTGATGTGAGGTGGTATCTCATTGTGGTTTTGATTTGTATTTCCCTGATGCCAAGTGATGTGGAGCATTTTTTCATGTGTCTGTTGGCCATCTGGATGTCTTCTTTGCAGAAGTGTCCGTTCATGTCCTCTGCCCATTTCTTGATTGGATTATTTGTTCTTCAGGTGTTGGGTTTGATAAGTTCTTTATAGATTTTGGATACTAGCTCTTTATCTGATATGTCACTTGCAAATATCTTCTCCTATTCTGTCAATTTTCTTTTGGTTTTGTTGACTGTTTCCTTTGCTGTGTAAAAGCTTTTGATCTTGATGAAGTCCCAATAGTTCATTTTGAAATGTTACATTTTTTAAGGTTTATTTATGACTTAATTCTTTCTATTACTTTCTCTAAGCTACAAACTGTAGTGATTTATCTTTACCTTAAATTTTCTTAGAATAATGAATTTATCCATTTAATGATAATTTATGGTACTCTTGTATAAGTCAGCATTTCTCAAATTGAATTAACAGAAACTTAAATTGAGAAGAATTGTCAATTCAAGAGAAGAATTCTAATTTTTTACTTGGGTCATCTGCTTAATATGGAATCAACTTTTGTTGCCAGAAATACCTGATACTCTGATCAGTCCTGACTGGGCTATTTACCAAATACAGAGAAGAAGTGGTAGAGGGAGATGTTGAAGACTTAGATATAAGAGAGAAAACTTATATCTTCTCAGGAATGTAGTTTCCATGAGTGTAAAATTTTTTTTTTTACTTACTGCTGTGTATTCAGTTCTTAGAAGAGTATCTGGCTCAAAATAGATGGTCTATAAATGTATTGTTGAATAAATGAATAAGTAAATGAATAGACAATGGTATTCCCTAATGCATTTCACTACCCTTGTGAGATACTTTGCTTTTTCCTAGGGATGCATTATTTGTCTTTATCCTGAGGTCAACGATATGTCAAAGCATTGTTAAGTATTGTGACTCCTGTTTTGTATATTTCTGATTATCCTAATTGGAGTTATTCCATAGTTCTTCAGTATATGCTGGTTTTCATAATTGCACTGAAAACTTACTGAGAACAAAGCTGATGGTTTTTAGTTTTTTTTTTTTTTTCTTTTTGGAGTCCTTTTTATTTTTTTAAAATCAAGATTTATTTTAAAACTTTTAAAAAGATTTTATTTATTTATTTGATAGAGAGAGATCACAAGTAGGCAGAGAGACAAGCAGAGAGAGAGGGAGAAGCAGGCCCCCCAACGAGCAGAAAGCCCAATGTGGGACTCGATCCCAGGACCCTGAGATCATGACCTAAGCAAAGGGCAGAGGCTTAACCGACTGAGCCACCAGGCACCCTTTTTTTTTTGAGTCCTAATAGAACAAATAAATGTTTGGTTCGTTGGATCATGTTTCATTAAGAAGGGGCTGAAAATGAGTCTACTAATCAAGTAAGGAACTAATTTGGTGAAATCAAATTTGGTAAAGCTATAATTTTTTAGTATTTATATATTCAGTTCTGATAGTTAAATGATCTTCTCTATGGTATCTATTTATATTATCTTGTTATTTCCTCTGTAAGGTCTAGAGGTACAACAGCAAATTATTAAACACAGCTGCAAAATTCAGGGCCATTAAGAGGCACCTGGGTGGCTCAGTTGTTGAGTGTCTGCCTTCTGGGATCTAGCCCCATATCAGGCTGCCTACTCCATGGGGAGTATAAGGTATTTTTCCAGAACAGCGTTCTAAGTATGGATGCCTGGGCAGCCAGCCTCACATTCCAATTGTCTCCTAGCAACAATAAACGTTTGACCTGCTGGCTTGGGGTAGCAACAGAGGGGGCTGAGTTGAAATGGACTTTCCTGAGGATGGTCTTAATGTTGGTTTGAGTCCATGGAGACCTTGGTATGGGGCAGTGGCACCAGGGCCCTGAAGGATTCTCCTAACCAGAGGTTATGACAAAGCTCCAATGAGCAAGTTTTCCATGGGGAGACGAGATTTTTTCTTATTGCTTCCCTCTCTCCCACTATCCCTGGTTGTGCTCCGTCTCTGGCTGTGTCTCTGTCAAGTGAATAAATAAAATCTTCAAAAAAAAAAAAAAAGAAAAAGAAAGAAAAAAATTCAGAGCACCTAAAACCATTTTATAGATGATGTACTTAATTTTGCTTAAATTATTTAGATGATTGCAGCATGTAATCTAAAGATACAAGTGTTCAAACTCTTTTTATCAGGATCTATGTTCTTTGAGAATGAACTGTAGACTAAGACATGTGCTCCTATTTCTATGCTTCCTCTAGCTTTCATCCAGACTGAAGTATATGAATATTCAAGTAATAATTTCTAATTCCTCTTTGTGATATAACCATGAATTAATTACACATGTGGAGATTAAGCTTTAAATTAATTTACTCATTCAACATTTTTATGCTTCCATAATTATTTTTCTAATAACTCTTCAATATTCTACTTTTTGGAATATTTTTATAGTAGTAAGATAAGACATCATTATTTCTAATTAATGGTTATGTTGCATGGTAATAGGTATAATTTTAAATGCTTATTTTTACTTGAACTATGTACTGCTTTGATTAAAAATATTTTCCTAATATTACGAATATTTTACTCTTGAAAAAATTGAATAACCTGTTTATAAATGGAAATCAGAATCTTTGGGAGGGAGGTCTTTGGCAAGGCAATTATTTTACACAAACAACTGAATCTGTGGGAGGGGACCACACGAAGCGTGAATCCCCTTTCGAACCCTCTGTAGCATACTCCAGGGAAAGTCACTGACTGAAGATTGTTTAAATGACAGCAGTAGGGTGCATAGTAACACTGCTCCTCAAAGGAAGCATCACCTTATCTGACCTAGCCTTGGAGTAAATCAGGCGCCTGCTTCAGCCAGTTGACAATAATGTCTCCAACCATTTCCATTTTTTAACATTCAGAGCCATTTGAGGACAAGTTTTGTTTATTTATTAGATCTTCACAGGATATATTTTGTTGGAAACTTGAGATGAACTTAATTTTTAGTTGAACCTTAATCTCTGACGTTATGATTCTAAGGATTTCTGCAGTTCTGTGATAGATGTATTAGTTCTTGTGACATAGATCAATTACCCTAATGATGAGATCTCACAATGTGCTCTTACCTGCCGCAGTCATTTGGTAAAGTAAAAACTATTATCTTTTCGCTTAGCAATAGGTAATAGTTAAACAGTTGCCTTTTTCACTTAATTTTTTCTGAGACATTAAATTTATGTTGTTTTTCTTATAGTTTCTAATTTTAAAGACATATAGAATGTCATTTGTGGAAGAGAACCATTATGCAGCTTGAAACCTAGACAGTCTGTAGAAAATGATCCTCTTGGCTAAGAGTTCCAAATGTAAGGAGCTATGAAGAACATCGGGTTGGTTTTAATTACACAGCAGGTTCAGTTGTTATTCTGTCCATCTCTTCACTGAAAGATCAGTGGTTAAGCATATGCTATTCGCTGCCAGAGTCAACACTCACAGTTTTCTTTCCATTCTGTGTGAAGAACTTCAAATGTTCTTATTCATAAAAGTTTATACTGCAGCCTGTTGGTCTGAACTAGAAACATACAGTGTTCCATGTCCTATTAAGAATTCCAACCTGAAAATGTCAACTGTTAAGTTTATCACAGTGTTTATAGAGGCACTGATTATTTATTTAGCATTGTAGAGTAACTGATATTTGTTTTTAATTCATAAATTAGAATGTACTATTGATACAGTAATTAAGAATGTAGAATCATTATGATTTATCTATTGGAGCACATCCTTTTCTAAGTTTTTCACTCATACTTCTGCATATAAAAGCAAACCAGAGTTCTTTTTTTTTATTTTTCCAATTTTTAATTTTTATTTTTTAATTTTTTAATTTTTTATTAACATATAATATATTATTAGCCCCAGGGGTACAGGTCTGTGAATCGCCAGGTTTACACACTTCACAGCACTCACCATAACGCATACCTTCCCCAATGTCCATAACCCAACCACACCCTCTCCTTACCCACCCCCACCACCATCAACCCTCAGCAAACCATTGTTCTTAAAAAGTTACAATTATACATGAGTTGGGGAGTGGTCATTTTCCACATTTGTTATCACTTGTATCATATTGAAAGCAACTTTCAAGCCAATTAACTAATTTCAAAAAAGGAAGAACCCCCCACCTAATTGTTAATCATGAAGTTCACACTATGTCTTATCCAGATTTACAGAAATAAGTAATATGGAAGGAAATTTTTATTAACATTAGAAACAATACCTTAGTAATACCTGCTTTTTAATTCTGATAGACTAAAATATCATATATTTTTCTCATTTTTAAAATTCAATAATAAATTAATTTAACAAGGATATAGATACAGAACAGAGCAATATACTATCACAGCATCCAGAATTAGCCAAATGGTGAGTCTGAGTGAAATTTGACTTCTGATATCTAATGCAATTTGTTTTTCAAAATTACCCTCAGTTTTGATAATTTGCTGAAAAGACTTGAAGAACTCACTGAAACCTCTCTTATTCATGGTTTCAGTTGTTGCAAAGGAAGGATATAGAAAATCTGCCAAAGGAAGAGATACATAGGACAAAATTTGGAAGGATCTAAATGCAGATCTTCCCTCTCTCTATGGAGTCATGAATGACCTTAACCCCCCCTGGCCACAGTATGTGCAACTCTCAACCAGGGACGTTCACCTGAGTCTTTGACATCCAAAGTTTTTATTGGGGCTTATTCCCATCCTGTTTACATGGCTATCCTTTAGTTTCTAGCTCCTCTTGGAGGTCAGGCTATCTTCAGGCTCCAGTTCTTTCAGTGATTGGCCCTTACACTGCATGACCCAAAGTAAACCTGTCATAAATCACATTGTTAGACTGTCTTATTTTAATTTTGGAAAGTATGGAATGAGGCAGGGCAAACTTAAAAAAATCCCTGGGCAAAAGAGCAAGAAGCTAGGAAATACTATGTAGTACTTTTCGATGTCTTGAATTACAGAATTTGAAAGTAAAGGGGTATTAGTAATCACCTAATGGTATGAACTTTTTTATTCGCATGTGAGAAAACCTAGAGAAATTAGAAGAATTGGCTGTTACACAGAGTTTATGGAAGAGCATCAACTAAGATTCAGATGTTTGTTTTTTTTTTTAAGTTTCTCTTTTTATTTAGGCCTAATCATATCCCCACTAGCATTCTCTTTCAGGTGATCTTAAACAGCATGAGCATGTTCTCAATGATATTTTTCCACTAGTGTTTCATAACAGTTTCTCAGGGAAAAAAAAAAATTGTGTGCATTCTATAGCGAAGACTCCAGGCTACTTGGAAATAAGAAAAAGGTTGAATGGAAATTAAAGATTTTAGATCAAGACCATTGGGATATAAGAAGATATCTTTACATTTCTATGAAATTCTTTAAATTAACACATGTTCAATGTTATGTTATATGATTGGCTGAAATTATGCCTAACACTCAAAGGACACTATTGTAGGAAACCTAAGTTGAAGAATACTTAAAACAAAAAGACTTTAGTAAGAGACCTGAGCTCTAGTCCCAGTTTTATAAGAATAGCTATGTAATTGTGCTAAAGCTACTCCTCGAAATCAAAAGACTATGAGGAGGTTGAAGTCATAGAGAGAGCCTTTAAGAATCCAGGGAAGCTTTGCACCCTCTCTCTAAGAAAATGCACAAATGTAGTTATATACACAATTTTAGTGCACTTTCTGTGGGTTCAAGTATTTAACCCACATTTTGAAACCCACTTTAATAAATTCTAGTTATGATCATTCCCAAAGTATCTTTGAGGTCTAAAATTTGAGATTATTTTATAATCATGTTACCTCAGTGTCATATGTGAAATTTCAGATTTTTGAGTCAAATTGACATAGACAGCATGGTATAGGCAATTGTTCTCAGACTTTACCCAGAAGAATTGATTCATTCTGAATGAATCAGTACCCACTGATGATGGGTAATCTGAGTTTTGTTGTTGTTGTTTTTATTGAATTATAGTTAACATACAATGTTACATTAAACCCATGTCCATTGATAGATGACTGGATAAAGAAGTTGTGGTATCTATCTACCATGATATATTGCTAGGCAATCTGTGTTTGAATGAACTCCCCAGATGATGGTAGTGCGTGGTCATGTTTGGGAGCCACTGACTATAAGGATAAACAGAATAAGATTGAAAACAAAATATATGAAAAGCCAGATAGACTTGATGATACTATTTGTAGGGCAATAATGCCTTAATGGGGGATACCAGGAAAATAAAAGCTACTATCACATGTGCCATGTAAACTGACTTTAGGTAAGTTGTTGCCAAATAACAATTCATAAATTTGTGGCACACTAAAGTTATTAAATTGCTTTCAAGAATCTTAACCTTTGGTTTTTCATAATAACACTCTTAAGTAACACAGAATTCTATCCCTGATTTACAAGCAAAAAACCCTCAAGTTTATTAGTATGCTTAGTGAGGTAAGTTAGAGAGAGAAAGTCAGACAGAGAAAGCCAAATACCATATGATTTCTCTTACAGGTGGAATCTACAAACAAACCAACAAAAACAACAATAAAAAACCACACACACACAAACAAGCCTTGGTGCTTGCTAGAGGCAGGGGTGGGAGAAATGGGTAAACTATTTTGTTTTTAGTTTATATAAATTGAGTAAAAAAAATATATTTCTCACTTAAGAAAAAAAAAGCTCAAGATTTTGTCAAAATTCATCCAGTTGGAGATAGTATTAGAACTTACTTTCTTTTATCTGGGGCTCCTTGTCACATGACACGATACAATAAGACCTTTAAAGAGGTGGAACTGATTAAAATTTAGCACTTTTTTATCATTATATAACAATATTTCCAATTTGGGTCATTATATTAAGTCACATATTGAAGTGCCCTGGAGGAAAGACCTTTACTCATTAGATCTTTTATGATTTTCATGTGTGATGTAAGAAAATTAATCTCCTAGATCCACAACATTTAAAGTTTATTTAAAGTTTATTTTTGTGTTGTTGATGTATCATTTTATTGTAAAAATTTATGATTAAGTACAGATATTTCAATGAAAAAGATGCAATTGTTTTATAGAGTGTCTAATGACAATTGTTCTCTCATTCCCTCTGTATTCCCCAACTTTACATTTACAGTAACTATTTTAAACTCCTTTATCTCTTTCTTTTGATATTTATTTGCCCGTGGCAAAATAAGATGTTTATCTTGCTCTAAAAAGTAAATTATTGGTTTAAGACATTGTAAAGAAAAACTCTATTGTTTTCATTTACATTACACATAATACCCTCTGAATACTGCTTCACTGTCACTAGATGTGTGGGTTTTCCATATATCAAGAAGTTCTGTGATACCAGCTGGATGCCCTGCATTTTACTCACTTACTTAATTCTGAAATCATCTACCTGAAGATAGTATTAGATCCCATAGGCTATGGGTTTAGTTCTCTAAGACTGCCCCTCACCACCCAACTCCAGATGCCAATCACAAATCCAGGTTGTGACCTGTGCCTCTGATTGACTAGCTATAGATCAGAGGTTCCCATGTACCCTTCTCAGGTTCGATTAACTTCCTAGAGCAGTTGACAGAACTCAGAACTCAGGAGAACATTTTTTTTTTTAAGATTTTATTTATTAGATGACAATAAAATTAGATTTTATTTATTAGATGAGAAAAAGAGAGTGAGAGAGAGCACAAAGAGAGGGAGCAGCAGAGGGAGAAGGAGAAGCAGGCTTCCTGCTCAGCAGATAGCCCAAACAGGGCTTGATCCCAGGACCTGAGATCATGACCTGAGCTGAAGGCAGATGCTTAACCACTGAGCCACCCAGATGCCCCTCAGAAGAACATTTTACTTACTAGATTATGTTTTCTGTTAAAGGATAGAACTCAGGAACAGTCAGATAGAATGACTGTAAAAGGCAAGATATGTCGGAAGGGGTGCAGAGCTTTTATGACCTCTCTAGGTGTGCTTCCACTTGTTCACAAACCCGAAGGTTTCTGGAACCAGTCCTTTTGGATCTTTATGGAGGCTTCATTACACAGGCACAATTGATTAAATCATTGGCTATTGGTGACTGATTCAACCTTCAGCCCCTTAGCCATCCCCAGTCTACAATGGTGGGAGTGGGGCTAAAAGTTCCAACATTCTTTTTGAAGATTTTTATTTATTTATTTGATACAGAGAGAGCGTGAGATCACAAGCAGACAGAGAGATGGGCAGAGAGAGAGGGAGAAACAGGCTCCTTGCTAAGTAGAGAGCCCAATGTGGGGCTCGATCCCAGGACCCTGAGACCATGACCTGAGCTGAAGGGAGAGGCTTAACCCTCTGAGCCACCCAGGTGCCTGATAAAAGTTCCAACATTCTAATTTAGTTGGTTCCCCTGGTAACCAGCCCCTATCCTTGGGTTATCTAAGGGCTTTCCAGAAATCACCTCCTTAGCATAAACTCAGTTGTGGTTTAAAGCAGCTTGTTATAAATAAGAAAAGACACTTTTTATGGCTCTCATCAATTAGGAAATCCCAAGGGTTTTAGGAACTCTGTGCCAGAAACAGACATGAAGACCAAGTATATATTTCTTATTATAAATAAGTATCACAGATGTTATCTGTTTTCTAAAATGGATGATGGGGGTTTAGCTTTCTTACATTACCTACCTCCACTTTGTGTTTTCCATCCTATTCTCTCCAAGATATATTTTGCAGACAAGCCAATTTTTTAGTTAAGTCAATCTTCGGGATTGATATGAGTGTGCCTGTGTGCATATTATTTACTCTTTCATTCTGTGAATAGTTATTGTATGTTTATAATGTGAAATACAATTTTCTAGACACTAAATGTACATCTCGAATAGAACAGACAAAAATCTGTGCTTTTATTGAGTCTGTTTTAGAGAACACAGAAAATAAAAAATGAACTTGATAAATGAATACATTATATGGTGAGTTTGCAGAAGGCAAGTCTTAAGGGAGAAAATAGAGCCAGTTTATAGAAATTGGGTGTTAAGGATGCTTTGCAATTTTAAACGGGGATGGGCAGATAGACTTTGAGAAGATGACGTGTAGCAAATGCTTTCAGGAGGTAAGGAGTGGGCCATCCAGAGGGAATGGACATTCCTAAACAAGGGAATAGCCAAGGCAAAGGTTCTGAGGCAGAAGTGTGCCTGGGTGTTCAATAAAAACAGACAGTGTTGTGGGGAAAGAAGAGTGAAGGGAGGTAGCAAGAAGTTGAGTTTAGAGATTCAGCAAAAGGGCCACATTTTGTTGGGCTCTGTAGAACATTACAAGGGCTTTGGCATTTACTTTGAGAGGAGTGAAAAGCCTGGGAGGATTTTGAGATATGGATCGATATGTTCTGATTTATGTGTTAATCAAGATTGTTCTAGCTGTTCTGTTAACAGATTGTAGGAATCATTTTTTGAAAGCAGAGAGACTAGTTAGGATGCTATTGTAAGAATCCGTGCAAGAGATGAAAATGGCTTGGACCCAGATGGTTGGGATGTTGAGAAATTCTGCTATTATGGATCTATTTTGAGGTAGAGTTAAAACCTACTACACTTGATCTATGTAACACATTCACATTTCTTTTCTTAAATACTTTTGTTTTAATAATTGCAACTTTTATGTTAAATCTTTAATTTTCTATGTATCTGTAAAAAAAAAACCATGAAAAGCTTTCTAACTTAAGTGTGAATTCTACTCCTCCCCCCATAACTGAAGCATAAAATATTCTATTTGATCTGTTTTTAGAGAGGAAGTAGTAAAGGTATCCTTCTTGTACCTCTCTGTCCTCTTGTTTCAATTAGATTGGGTGATTTTCTGTTATTATCCTGGGATTTTTCCTTTACCACCAGCTTTTGGTTCTTTCACAGTTTGGGATTTTTTTTTGGTACTGTTAAAAAACAAAATAAAAAAAAATTCAACCGAGCAAATTTAAAGATCACATTGGCTTTATTCAGTGATTCATGAATTAGGCAGCATCCCACTTAACAAATAGAAAGAATTCCAAATAGGCGAACAAAATGGGAGACTTTTATAGGCAGAGGGGGACAGAGAGAAGGAAACAATGGATTATCACTTTTCTTTGGGAAATGTAAGAAGGTCTACGGCCATACCACCCTGAACGCGCCCGATCTCGTCTGATCTCGGAAGCTAAGCAGGGTCGGGCCTGGTTAGTACTTGGATGGGAAATGTAAGAAGTCTATCAGGCAGATTAACTAATTAGTACTGACCAGGAAATTCCAGATTTACTGATTTAAGATTACATTCTCCAGGAGAGGTTGAAATTGCAATTAGGTTAGGTATTAAGTCTTGATTAGCTGACATGATGCTTAGCACAAGTGACTCCATTTGGGCCCTGTTTTCTTTCTCTCCCTCTGTATATCTCTTAACAGTACCATGGCTTTATCTTTCTTTATTTTCTTATTTGTCAGTTGTGTATCTCTTCCAAGAAAGAATACACAAAAATCAGTGAAAACTTTTTAAGATTTTGCCTTTCTGAACATGTTCTTGTTACAAGTTCACTAAGTCTTGATATTTTTGACTGGTTAATCTTCTAGGTAGGTCTGATGGTTAATTTTATATAACAACTCAGGTAGGCTGTGGTACCCAGTTGTTTGGTCAAACATAACTTTAGATGTTATTGTGAGTTGTTTTTTAGATATGGTTAACATTTAAATCAGTAGACAGTGAGTATAGCAGATTATTCTTCCTAATAACCTCATCCAGTCACTTGAAGGCCTTAAGAGCAAAGGCTGAGGTTTTCCTATGTGGAAGAAATTCTCCTCAAGACTGTACCATAGAAACCATCCCTGAATTTCCAACATGCTGCCCTATAGAATTAGGAGTCAAGACTGCAACATCAACTCTTAAGTGAATTTTCAGCTTTCCAGCCTGTCCTACGGATTTTGGTCTTGCCAGTCCCTTCAATTGTGTGATCCCATTTATAATGAAATTTTTATACTCTGAAAGTAGCTTTTCCTCCAAATTATCCTTTTCTTTTTTTTTAAATTTATTTTTTATTTCTTTTCAGTATAACAGTATTCATTGTTTTTGTACCACACCCAGTGCTCCATGCAATCCGTGCCCTCTCTAATACCCACCACCTGGTTCCCCCAACCTCCCACCCCCCCGCCCCTTCAAAACCCTCAGATTGTTTTTCAGAGTCCATAGTCTCTCATGGTTCACCTCCCCTTCCAATTTCCCCCAACTCCCTTCTCCTCTCTAACTCCCCATGTCCTCCATGCTATTTGTTATGCTCCACAAATAAGTGAAACCATATGATAATTGACTCGCTCTGCTTGACTTATTTCACTTGGCATAATCTCTTCCAGTCCCGTCCATGTTGCTACAAAAGTTGTGTATTCATCCTTTCTGATGGAGGCATAATACTCCATAGTGTATATGGACCACATCTTCCTTATCCATTTGTCCATTGAAGGGCATCTTGGTTTTTTCCACAGTTTGGCGATGGTGGCCATTGCTGCTATAAATGTTGTGGTACACATAGCCCTTCTTTTCACTACATCTGTATCTTTGGGGTAAATACCCAGTAGTGCAACTGCAGGGTCAGAAGGAAGCTCTATTTTTAATTTCTTGAGGAATCTCCACACTGTTCTCCAAAGTGGCTGCACCAACTTGCATTCCCACCAACAGTGTAAGAGGGCTCCCCTTTCTCCACATCCTCTCCAACACACGTTGTTTCCTGTCTTGCTAATTTTGGCCATTCTAACTGGTGTAAGGTGATATCTCAATGGTTTTGATTTGAATCTCACTGATGGCTAGTGATGATGAACATTTTTTCATGTGTCTGATAGCCATTTGTATGTCTTTATTGGAGAAGTGTCCGTTCATATCTTCCTTTTCTAGAAAAATTTTTAAAATATTTTATTTATTTATTTGTCACAGAGAGAGAGAGAAATCACAAGTAGGCAGAGAAAGACGGGGAAGCAGGCTCCCTGCTGAGCAGAGACCCCCCTCCCCCATGTGAGGCTTGATCACAGGACCCTGAGATCATGACCTGAGCTGAAGGTAGAGGCTTAACCCACTGAGTCACCCAGGTGCCCCAAAAAACATTTTTCTTGATCCATGGATGCTACAGCATCTATTATTTTTGGTGGATATTAATTTTACTTAAGCTTTATTCTTCCCTTCATTGCTGCTATTTCCTAAGTTCCTTTATTTTCTTACAATTTTAGTCTGTCATATTAGATGCTATCTGTTCATGTATATAGGAAGGACACTAATAAGCTTCTTGAAAATGGTGTGTGTGTGTGTGCGTGTGTGTTCAGAATAGAGCTTATTGAGTGGTGAGCTTTGATGTAAAATATTTGGGCGAGACCCATATCTTTCACTGAGAAAGACATTATGTTGATATTTGAAAATATTTTCTCTTGGGTCAATTTCCCCAAAAAGGAATTTTTATTGCCCTAGTGTGGCAGTGGGCACTATATAGATAAAGGATGTTGGAGGCTCACTGTCCAATGGTGGATTTTCACTAACTCCTTCTGCTTTTAACAGAGGCCACCAGCCCTCATCAGTGCCTATTCTTTCAAGTTTAAATTATCATTCATTAAATTTTATTATTCTGAGAGGTTTTCTAGGATGTGGGAGCTTATCCACAATTGTGTGTGTGTGTGTGTGTGTGTCTTCCAGAAAGTGGTACTTACCTAGCTATGCTGAATGGCATAGCTGATTGAGAGTTTATATATATATATATATATAACAGCTTTTCTGCCAGTCATCCTCTTACATTCAATTAGACCTGAAATTCTTCTTCCAAAACTGTGCTCCAATCCTTTCCTCTCCCCCATCCTTATAGGCAGACGCTTTGATTTTGGCTTTGTTGAGTCTGTTTAGTTATTGCTCATTCCTGTATTGTCCAATGTACAAAATGTTGTTGTATCCTCTCTTGTTTTAAAGTCAGAATGTGTGTTTAATTGCCATGCTTTACCAACATTAAATATTAAACATTAAATATCTTAATATTAAACATTATATCTTTCACATTAAGAAATATCTTAATATTAAACATTAAACATTAAATATCCTTTCAAAAGACAAAATAGCCATCATTAGCTCATCTGTCATAGAGTGATAGTTGATTTTCTTAATAGCAATAACAGTTTAACAACAATGTATGTTAGATGGAGATTGCATATTTGACTATTTGTCACTATACACCATGATATTGTCAGCTGTGAATTGGGTAAATTAATATAATTGTAGTGCATAAAAATAATTTATATTTAGTACTTTAAAATTATTATTAAATTTGAGTTAAAATACAAGGATGAAGACTTCAAGAAAAAAGGACATTAAATTACGAATATTTTTAAAGGTTAACTAGGTATTGTCATCCAATAAAACCACACATTCAATTAAAATGTCAGCAAAAATGAAAAGCTTATCTTCTCTATATACTTTTGTTATATATATATATATATATATATATATATATTTATTTATTTAAAGATTTTATTTATTTATTTGACAGACAGAGATCACAACTGGGCAGAGAGGCAGGCAGAGAGAGCCGGGAGGGAAGCAGGCTCTCTGCTGAGCAAAGAGCCTGATGTGGGGTTCATCCCAGGACCCTGAGATCATGACCTGAGCCAAAGACAGAGGCTTAACCCACTGAGCCACCCAGATGCCCTAATTTTTTTTTTTTTATCATTCTTATTCTCCTGGTTTCTTTGTTGGAAAAATTCTTATTCTCCTTATTTCTTTGTTGGAAACAATGTGTTAATTTTTCAACTTAACAATGAACGCTTTCACTACATTTTTAGATCTCAGCTTTGTAAGATAACTATGTAAGTTTTGAATTTTCCATGAGATTTACATATTTAAAATATGTGTCACTTAAAATTTTAATTTCTTGGGAAATTACTATGTCTAGGTTTATGCTTTCATGGATTTGCAGCTATATCATTGGCATGTAATCAATTTTGAACTATTAGGAATTAATACTTACTAAGTCTAGGATAGAATTAGGAAACCAAATCCTTTTGTCCATATTCTATTAATGCTGTTTGCAAAATTAAGATATAGACAAAGGAAACATTCATTAATACCTTTGTAAAGTGTGAGGGTTATAAGACAAATCAATTTTGATTTTATATGTCGGTAGACCAACATAATGGATGGATTGGGTCATTCATTTACTTTTGGTGTCATAAAAAAGGTGCAGACTGGACCTATGGTCCTACAACATTCTAAATATAGGAGGTTTTTTTGTAATAAATTATGAATAGAGTTATAATGAAATTGGTCATTGCAGTGAAGGTAGTAGTACCTACACACATACTAACTAGGAAGGGAAATATATTTTGACAAGTTTAAAACCAAATATAACCTCCCCCAATTTAATATTCTGCTGGATGAATTTGTTATTGTGAACTATTAGAAAATTTCTTCTTTTAGAGTGGAATGCTTGATGTCTTATTTTATTTAGTGCTTTGAAACAGCACTTTAAATATTAAAATAAAAAATTCTATATCTGGTTAAAATTTTTAAATTAACACATTGTTTCCAACAAAGAAATCAGGAGAATATATGTAGAAATTCAAGTTGTTAAAAAAAAATGACAATAGATAATAGCCCAGTGTCTTAAATACATAAATTGATCGATTGATTGATTGACAGAGCTAATATTTATGTAAGGTAAAGAAGCAAGTGAATGAAGCTGTAATTTTATTTCACTTACTCTTAGGACATTCATAACTATTTCCATCTACATAGATCTTTAAAATAAGCATACATGAGTATTGACTATTATCTACAAATATTTATTGTAACACTTGAATAGAAATATAGGTTAGCATGATGTATTTTATTATTATTGAATTTAATTTAATAATTTAATTAGAATTTAAAGTTTGTATACCTAAAAGATTTTCCCATATTGCTATTTCTTTTTGTTTTTTTAAAGATTTTATTTATTTATTTGACAGAGATCACAAGTAGGCAGAGAGGCAGGCAGAGAGTGAGGAAGGGAAGCAGGCTCCCGGCTGAGCAAAGAGGCCCCCATGGGGCTCGATCCCAGGACCCTGGGATCATGACCCGGGCCAAAGGCAGAGGCTTTAACCCACTGAGCCACCATGGCACCCCCATATTGCTATTTCTAATTTAACTTACCACTGACAAAAAGTTCCTGTAAGGATTAATGAGATACTGTATTGAAGGTTTAACACACTCAGCCTAACATATCATAATCACTTTATTAATGCTAACTAATTTCTCTTAACTAAAAATCCAAATATGAAAGAGGCATGCATAGCAAGGGTGAAGAAAGAGTACAACTAACTCATATTTGATTCAATGTATATTTATTATTCATCTAACTTATGAGATCAACATGTTAAAATCTAAGATATGTTAAAAAGACTATATCGTTCTTGCCTTCAGATCCATGTTTTAGTTTTTTTGTTTTGTTTTTTAAGTAGTCTCAGCACCCAAGATGTGGCTTGAACTCCTGACCATGAGCTCAAGCATTGCATACCCTGACTGAGCCAAACAGGCACCCCAGGGTTCTTGCTTCAAAGAGTTCATTTCCATGGACACATCTTTATGAATAAAAATAGTTCTGTGAATTGAGTGCTAATGCAGCGTTGTACAAGATCATATAACAACACTGAGCATGGAGCATCTACTTGTGACTAGAAGACCAGGAATATTTTTTTTAAGGAAAAGACAGTTAATTGGAGGCTTGCAGACTTCTGCCTGAATTCTCCAGACCCTGTAAAATATGATTGAGAACACGCTAATGAATTCCAGTTCCACAAACAGCCAGTTTTGAGTTTAATATATCCTACTATCCGTCTGTACAAACTAAGGTGTTGAAATGTGATGGGGAAAGTAGTGCACTACTTAATTACACAATAGCAATGCTCTTTAAGGGTGCCATTAAGCTACGATAGTATTTATTCCAGTTTTTCAACATGGGGATTATAGATCTGTCATGAGGCTGTGGAGGGATAGTTTTTATAGGTTCACAAAGGAAAAGAAAATATTCTTTCATGGTACTTCATGCATTGGCTTCTCTATTACACTATATTTCCTAAACCTTTATGTTTATTTAGAGCATATTTTGAAATGAGTTGAAAAAGGAAGGTACAGTGTTGATTTCCATGGATCTTTACCTTTATGTATTTGATTTTTAAGCCAATTTATTCTAAAAATCCTTTACTGCTAGTGAATTATGATTTAATTTAATTTAATTAGCACAAACTATAATGCTAATGTGTGGGATAAGTCATTTACTTGTGAGTGAAACTAGCCAACAACTGTGCATCTGTATTTCAACAATGTCTTTCTGATTTCTGTTTTCATGAAATAATAAAGAAAAAAATGATTCAGGTTCATGTGTGTGTGTGTACATGAGGGAGAGAGAAAGAGGAAAAAAGAAAAAGGAGACAGAGTATGAGGGGAAAAAAAACCTTCCAAAGAAAATAAGTATTATTGCTTTCTTACAGCTTTCCACGTTATTTTCAGGTCAGTGATTTTTTCTTATCCTAAAAATTCTTCCCTATATATTCAGGGGACTAGGGCTATATATGTTGTAAATCTTGATTCATCGTATTTTCACTATCTGAATCTCTTTTGTTGAGCAGATGTTCTTAAATGTTACTGTCATCAACTTTGTCAACTTCTTGCTTTAAGGATAACATTTTACCTCATTTAAGAAATGAGGCTAATTTAAGAAATTTAGAAATCCATTTAAGAAATTAAGGCTTATATTTTACCTCATTTAAGAAATCTTTTCCTACCTTGAGATCATGAAGACAGTCTCTCTTATTTTCTTAAAAAGTTTTATAATTTTGCCTTTTTAGGGTCATTAACTTCCCTGGAATTGATTTTTATATGTGGTATGAAGTCATCATTCAAGAATTTTCTGGTTTAAAAAAAAAAATCTTCAAGCTAGTTGGCTGTTTGGATATATTGGTTGAAGATAATACTTGGGCCTGTTGCTGTCCTGGAAATCTCTGCCACATAGCTACAGAACCCAGAATCACTCCTATTGGTATTTAGGCCAGAGTGGACAACTTTCACCATGAGGTATTAAACTACAGGCAGGACCTAGACAGACCTGATTCAAGCAGCATATTTCAGGAACTCCCAGTGTGCGCACCCTGGTTTTTTCCTTGCAATGATGTAACCTCTGATTTTATAAAGCCAAATTTTCAGACTGTTTTAATGGTGCTGTGCCAGGCTTTTACTTTATTTTGTTTAGAGATTTACATCTTTTTAAAAATGAGATTAGCTTATGATTTTTCTTTGTTCATACTGTACTTGTCACTTGTTATTAAGATTTTTCTGGGGCGCCTGGGTGGCTCAGTGGGTTAAAACCTCTGCCTTCTGCTCAGGTCATGATCCCAGGGTCCTGGGATCGAGCCCCGTGTCGGGCTCTCTGCTCAGCAAGGAGCCTGCTTCCTCCTCTCTCTGCCTGCCTCTCTGCCTACCTGTGATCTCTGTCTGTCAAATAAATAAATAAAATCTTTAAAAAAAAAAAAAAGATATTTCTATAACAATAATAATTATGATGATAAGCCATTACAAAGGGCTTACTATATGCCAGACTATTATGAAAGCACTTTATATGTACTAACTCAATCTTTTTTTTTTTTTTTTTAAGATTTTATTTAATTATTTGACAGTCAGAAATCACAAGTAGACAGAGAGGCAGGCAGAGAGAGAGAGAGAGAGAAGCAGGCTCCCTGCTGAGCAGAGAGCCTGATGCGGGCCTCAATCCCAGGACCCTGAGATCATGACCTGAGCCGAAGGCAGCGGCTTAACCCACTGAGCCACCCAGGCGCCCTGTACTAACTCAATCTTTATCATCACTTTATGAGGTGGGTAGAATTATCATTTTCATTTTAGAGATGACAATAGTAATGCACAATCAGTTAAGTAACTTGCCCAGACAGGGATAGAAAACAATCAAGCCTCCATTGCTTGTGAAGAATTACACTTGTGTGTTCCTTTTATGTTTGGTAGGGTACAACTCTCAAGGTCTCATCTCTTTATGAGCATATTTACTATAGATTCAATGTATATTCTGATCAAAGAACTGCTAGGGGTTTCTTTTTGGGGGGGCATTTTCTAGAAATGAATGTTTCAAATTTTTTAAGTGTTTTTTTTAAATTTATGTAATTTTGTAATTTCAATTTTTTAAAAAAATTTATTTATTTTTTAAAGATATTTATATATTTGAGAGAATACACAAGGTAGGGAGGGGCAGAGCAACAAGCAGATTCCCTGCTGAATGTGGAGCTGGATGCAGACTTGATCCGAGGACCCCAAGATCATGACCTGAGCCAAAGGCAGGTAGTTAACCAATTGAGCCACCCAGGCACCCCAATATTTTTACTCTTTATACCATTTGTGGTTATGTGCCCACTCTCATTCTTAATGTGTTAATTTGTACCGTCTCTCATTTCCTTGATAAAGTTTGTATATGTAGCCTATTTGGCTCAGTGGGTTAAGGCCGCTGCCTTCGGCTTAGGTCATGATCTCAGGGTCCTGGGATCAAGCCCCGCATTGGGCTCTCTGCTCGGCAGGGAGCCTGCTTCCTCCTCTCTCTCTGCCTGCTTGTGATCTCTCTCTGTCAAATAGATAAATAAAATCTTTAAAAAAAAAAAAAAAGAGTGGCTAACTGTTGCTCTTTCTTCATCCTGCCTAATTTTGGGGGGAAAAAAAAGGGGGGGGGGCGCCTGAGTGGCTCAGTGGGTTAAAGCCTCTGCCTTCAGCTCAGGTCATGATCTCAGGCTCGTGGGATCGAGCCCCGCATTGGGCTCTTTGCTCAGCAGGGAGCCTGCTTCCCTTCCTCTCTCTGTCTAGCTCTCTGCCTACTTGTGATCTCTCTCTGTCAAATAAATAAAAATAAAATTTTAAAAAAATGAGTTTTTTGAAATATGCTTACTGGTTACCATATATAGTACAATTTTTCCCTTTGATTATTAGCTTAAAACTTAACTACCTTGTGAAAAGAGATTATGAATCTTAGACTGTGTCTCTACTTTCTTCCTTGGCAGATTGTCTTCAAATTTTGTAACTTTCCTTAAATATTAAAAAATAGTGTTTTCTCAACTTTTGGGTGAAGTGTTCTACTTTTATCCACTATTTAAAACTTGTTTATGTACTTTTGAGATCTTTTCTATTCCTTTTTCCTGTTGAATATACAAGCTAGCAAAAGAGATACGTTGAAATCTTAACATATCTCTTCTCATATCACAGATCCTAACATTTGTACATAACATATGGACATTAATGTCACAGGATGGTGACATTGGATTAATCTGTTTCTCCTAATAGTTCTGTCAAGTTTTGTCCTTATGTATTTTGTAGATATGTTATCTGGTATATTCAAGTTTGTAATTCTTGCTTTACCCTGGAAAATTGAAATTTTTGTCTTGTTAGAGTTTTTCTTTATGTGCAGAGCAATGCTTTTTTGCCAGGAAGTTTATTTGTCTGATCTTATAGCTGTGCCACCTTCCCTTTTATTGGTATGAACCTAGCATAACTTTTTATTAGTTCTTTACTTTCAACCATTCTGTGAGCCTACTTTTTAGTTGTAGGTTTCACAAGTGGGCTATATTGGATTTAGTTTTATAATTTTTTAGTCTATCATGATAAATGCTGACTTGATTATAACATCTTGTCCATTTTACATTTGCTATAATCACTAAGATTTTAAAATTTGTTTCTACTATTTTATTTTATCCTTTTTATTTTCCCCAACGTTCCCTTCTTTTGTTGTTCTTTCTTGCTTATTTTGAATTAATTTTTCTCCTTCCATATTGTTTGCTTGAATAAATGGTCATAAGTTCTCTTTGGGAAGATACTGGAGGAAACATGAGAATATACTTGCATGATATTTAAGGGTCCTTCTTCCTGGGTACCTGGCATCTCCAGGATTTTGGATATGAAAAATGATTCATATTCAGAAAAAGGTCAAGGGATGATCATTCTACTGGAGGAGTTTCCACAGGCTCATACTCATTTATCCTTATTTTCTTTTGATTGATTATGAAAACTGAACAATGCCCTTTTTGGATGGTCATCTATCTTGTCTCCAAAAACTTTTGATTTCCCTTCAGAGCTTTCTGCTATTTATAATAAATATAATGTTTTTGATAAATATTCTTATATTGCTTCTGCCCCTCTGTCGTTATCACCTGGACTCTATTAATTCAGGATCTTATCATCTTTATTTCAGTATTTCAGATCTATAAGAAACCTGGCTATAAATGATAGCTATTACTGAGTTTCTCAAGAATGCTAATGCCTTTTTACCTCTTACCATTTCAATAAATGGAGGTTTCTCATAGAACATATGGTTGGTGAATTTCTGGTCATGTGCATTTTATCCACTGTAGCTAGTCTACTTCCCTGAGACTTTTGGTCCCTCACTCCACAATCTGCTATTGTTGTTCCAGCATTTCTACAACCTTAGTGTAGGTCATAACTTTTTCTAAGCTTCCAAAGAGCCACCTAAACAGTGTGTTAGAATAGTCTTCCAGGGTTCTTGTCCAGGCGTTTTATCCTGCGTCTCTGGAAATTTCTCCTATTTCAGAAAGCTATGTTTTATCCAGCTTTACATTCTGTTCTGATCCATCACCCTCAGTATCCATTGCAAACTTTTTTTATTGTTCCTTTCCTCTCTTAGCAAGCCCAGTACTCCCCACCTGGGTGACCTGTCCAATATTATTAATCTAATGGGAGAAGGAGAGATGGAGATAGATGTTCCTGTAGGTACATGTTATTTTTCAGGATAAAATTTTCTGTATAATCTTTAACATGGGATGCTTCAATACAATTAATACAATCCAATCTCAGTGTACTAGACATCTCTCCAATCTGATACCTGGCTTTGGTACAATGGACTGGCTCAACTTGGCAGTGAAAACTTCTCTTGAACTCTGCTACCCTTATAATAATTAAGGTTTAGGCCTTATCCACAGTATTTTTCTGTACTTCTATGACAGGAAATAAGAGACTATGTGATGTCAAGAAGGCTCTCATTTGCCCACTGTCACCACTCTTGTTCAACATTGTATTAGAAGTCCTAGCAACAGCAATCAGACAACAAAGAGAAATAAAAGGTATTAAAATTGGCAATGAGGAAGTCAAACTCTCTCTCTTCGCAGATGACATGATACTTAATATGCAAAACCCAAAAAACTCCATCCCCAAACTACTAGGACTCATAGTAGTTCAGTATAACAATTCAGTAATGTGGCAGGATACAAAGTCAATGTACAGAAATCAGTTGCTTTCTTAAACACTAACAATGAAAATACAGAAAGGGAAACTAGAGAATCGATTTCATTTACTATAGCACCAAGAACCATAAGATACCTGGGAATAAACCTAACCAAAGAGGTAAAGGATCTGTACTCGAGGAACTACAGAACACTCATGAAGGAAATCGAAGGAGACACAAAAAGATGGAAGACCATTCCATGCTCTTGGATCGGAAGAATAAACATTGTTAAAATGTCTATACTTCCTAGAGCAATCTGTAACTTCAGTGCCATTCTCATCAAAATTCCACTGACATTTTTCAAAGAGCTGGAGCAAACAATCCTAAAATTGATATGGAATCAGAAGAGACCTCAAATTGCTAAAAAAATGTTGAAAAGAAAAACAAAATTGGGGCATCACATTGCCTGATTTCAAGCTTTACTACAAAGTAAAAATTTTGTAGTATGGTACTGGCATTAAAACAGACACATAGACCAGTGGAACAGAGTAGAGAGCCCAGATATGGACCCTCAACTCTATGGTCAAATGATCTTTGACAAAGCAGTAAAAAGTATGAAGTGGAAAAAAGACAGTCTCTTCAATGAATGGTGCTGGGAAAATTGGACAGCTATATGTAGAAGAATGAAACTCGGCCATTCTCTTACACCATACACAAAGATAAACTTGAAATGGATAAAAGACCTCAATGTGAGGCAGGAATCCATCAGAATCATTGAGGAGAACACAGGCAGTAACCTCTTCGATATCAGCCACAGCAACTTCTTTCAAGATATGTCTCCAAAGGCAAAGGAAACAAAAGCGAAAATGAATTTTTGGGACTTCATCAATATCAAAATATTCTGCACATAAATGAAACAGTCAACAAAACAAAGAAGCAACCCATGGAATGGGAGAAGGTGTTCGCAAATGACAGTACAAACAAAAGGCTGGTATCCAGGATCTATAAAGAACTCCTCAAACTCAACACACACAAAACAGATAATCATGTCAAAAAAATGGGCAGAAGATATGAACAGATACTTCTCCAATGAAGACATACAAATGGCTAACAGACACATGAAAAAATTTTCATCATCACTAGCCATCAGGGAGATTCAAATCAAAACCACATTGAGATATCACCTTATACCAGTTAGAATGGCCAAAATTAACAAGACAGTAAACAACGTGCATTGGAGAGGATGTGGAGAAAGGGGAACCCTCTTCCACTGTTGGTGGGAATGCAAGTTGGTGCAGCCACGTTGGAGAACAGTGTGGAGATTCCTTAAGAAATTAAAAATAGAGCTTCTCTATGACCCTGCAATTGCACCCCTGGGTATTTACCCCAAAGATACAGATGTAGTGTAAAGAAGGGCCATCTATACCACAATGTTCATAGCAGCAATGGCCACAGTTGCCAAATTGTGGAAAGAACCAAATGCTCTTTGATGGATGAGGAAGATAATACTCTGTGGAGTATTATGCCTCCATCAGAAAGGATGAATACCCAATTTTTGAATCAATATGGACGGGACTGGAAGAGATTATGCTGAGTGAAATAAGTCAAGCAGAGAGTGTCAATTATCATATGGTTTCATTTATTTGTGGAGCACAGGAAATAACACGGAGGACATAGGGAGATGGAGAGGAGAAGGGAGTTGGGGGAAATTGGAGGGGGAGATGAACCATGAGAGACTATGGACTCTGAAAAACAATCTGAGGGTTTTGAAGGGGCAGGGTGGTGGGACATTGGGTGAGCCTGGTTTTGGGTATTATGGAGAGCACTGGGTGTGGTGCATAAACAATGCATAAACAATGAATTCTGGTATCCTGAAAAGAAATTTAAAAAATAAAATATTTTAAAAAGGGGCGCCTGGGTGGCTCAGTGGTTTAAGCCGCTGCCTTCGGCTCAGGTCATGATCTCAGGGTCCTGGGATCGAGTCCCACGTCGGGCTCTCTGCTCAGCAGGGGGCCTGCTTCCCTTCCTCTCTCTCTGCCTGCCTCTCTGCCTACTTGTAATCTCTCTCTGTCAAATAAATAAATAAAATCTTTAAAAATATATATTTTTAAAAAAAGAAGGCTCTCATTTCACATTTTGTCTTCAACTGGTGATTAATAACCCTTAGCCTTAGACAATAAAAATCTTTCACTAGTGCATCAATATTACCCAGCAATATTCATTGGATTCTATAATCCTTATAGTTACTTCTTCTGAACCTCTCAAACACCTGCTAAAAACTGCTAATGCAGCCCTTCCTTTGATATTCCATCCCAGTTCATCACTGTCAAAACAATGCAGCCTAACAGCAACCATCAGATGTCCTCTTAATATATGTGATGGTGTCTTCATTGCCAGTTATCCAGTACAAACTACAAACCCATTTTAGGGTCTGCTTTCTAGGAATATATCAATATATTAGATATCTGGAATTAGATGTTTTGAAGTGTGATTTGAATTATGTATTGCTATATAACAACAAAGATAAAACTGTAATAACTTAAAAATAACCTTTAATCATGTGGGTCAGAAATGTGGGGGCAACTTGGCTAAATGATTCTTCTGCTTCATATAGGGTTTATAGTAGTCAGTTGGGGCTATATTCACTTGGCAGCTGGACTGTTCTGCAGGTCACTCGCATGCTTGATGCCTTAGAAGAGATACCTATAAGGCTATACTTAGCTTGTCTCTTCTCTTTAGTCTTGTACTCCCAGAATCACAGCATAAATTATTGAAGTGTCCCTTACATTGTAGGCTGTTGATTAAAGTGGTCATAGGGCAGTCGTTTCAAGAGAAAGAAACCTAGGGGAACCTGGGTGGCTGAACGGGTTAAAGCCTCTGCCTTCAGCTCAGGTCATGGTCTCAGGGACTTGTGATCAAACCCGGCATCGAGCTCTCTGCTCAGTGGGGAACCTGCTTCCCCTCATCTCTCTGCCTGCCTCTCTGCCTACTTGTGATCTCTCTCTCTCTCTGTCAAAATGAATAAATAAAATCTTTAAAAAAAAAAAGGAAGTCTAGGAAATCTAGGTAGAAACCTAGACTTTATCTCATGGGAAAAGAATGTCAAAGAATTTGTGGCCATCTTCAATTTACCACAGTTATTCTTAAGAACAAGCGGTATTAGGGAACGGGGGAAGTAGGATTGGGGTGGGAAAGGGAAACTGAAATAGTCACAACAGATGCCTCAGCCAATCCCATGAGAGGTTCTGGAGCACGAATGGCTATTTGAATTTGACCAGAATTGTGTCAAGGAGGTCAAGTTCATGTGTGACTTCATTGGGCCACTACTTTGATATGGACTATCTTTGGGGTGGGGAGGCATGCGACTTTGATTTAGAGAGTTCCCTTTTGATCTAAGCAAATCTCAGAGAGTAATTAAGTTATAAGCTATTATCAGTCAATACTCCTGCCAACTGAGCACCTCACTCATGAAGGGATAATCCGAGTGGTGCATCATAACATTCATTACACATGTCAAGAAATCGACTGAGGCTATAAACAACAATAGCACTAAAAATTAAAAATACTGATGTGAAGGAAAGAGTTGATTAAGTATATTTGTTAAATACAATAATTCATATATTTTATTAAAAAGATAAAGATACTAAATAAAATGTGTTTTAGGGGCACTGGGTGGCTCAATGGGTTAAAACATCTGCCTTTGGCTCAGGTCATGATCCCAGGGTGTTGGGATCGAGCCCCGCATCAGGCTTTTTGCTCATCGGGGAGCCTGCTTTCCTTCCTCTCTCTTTGCCTGACTCTCTGCCTGCTTGTGATCTCTGTCAAATAAATAAATAAAATCTAAAAAAAAAAAAAAAAGGTATTTTAGGAAATATAATTGGTGTCTCTGAAGGCAGAAGCCAATCAATGGAACAGAATGATTTCTAAAATATATATCAAGAAAAAATCTTGGGGAAAATGATTCTGAAGATGATAAAAACACATAATATGCAAGAAAAATTTGTCACAGTCTGCTGAATACAAAGATATTCTTTTTAAACTTGCATTAAGAAGTAAAACTAGAGGGGCGCCTGAGTGGCTCAGTGGTTTAAAGCCTCTGCCCTGGGCTCAGGTCATGATCCCAGGGTCCTGGGATCGAGCCCCGTATCGGGCTCTCTGCTCAGCAGAGAGCCTGCTTCCTCCTCTCTCTCTCTCTGCTTGCCTCTCTGCCTGCTTGTGATCTCTGTCTGTCAAATTAATAAATAAATAATAAAAAAAAAAAGAAGTAAACTGGAGTTCTTTACTTCCAGTAAATGGGGACTTGAACAATGTCCCATCTTCCTCTAATGTATCTTATAAAAGCAGCTAGGCAAATTAAAACAAACAAATAAACAAACAAAACCTGCAATTACTTCTTACATTGAAATCAGAAAACATAAATACCCCATAGATTTTTTTTTTTTTAAGTGTAAAGACTGCTAAAAACAACTAAGATTGGCACAAAACTGAATGGATTGAAGGCAGCATGAGGCACCTGTGCAGATAGTAAGGGGAATAGCAAAACAGTCCAGAAGCAACAGATCTCAGGAAAGGTTTAAGTGAAATAAGATCTATTGGGATCAGGGAAGGATAAAGCAGAAACTGACAAGATAAGCAGGTCAAAGTGCATGAAAGATATGTATAGAATATGTGTAGAGTAACAAATAAGTGATGAAGTGTCTTAGAAAATACCCATAAAACTACACTCCCTAAAGGCAAAGTCTGCAATTGCTGGATAAGGAAAATCTCGTTTGTTTTATAATAAGAAGTAAGATTCAAGCTGGCTCAGCATTGGCACACAGCTAATAGAAGAGGTAAAAGGGGAAAGACTTACCCAAAAAGCACATCACGAAATGAGAAAGAACAGATGAAAGTTCTTCCCAAATAGTTCATCATTAACCAAAAAATAGAATGAGAAAAATCAAATAATCACTTTTACAAAAGAAGACTTTGAAGTACAACCATAAGATTTTTAGAAAAATATGGTAAGAAAATAAAAGGAAATGAAATGTACTTTAGTAAAACTCGGGAAAATGCAGGAAGAACAATGAAAAAAAATCACAGAAATATAAGACAAAATTAGAGAACAAAGAGGATAAACATTGAGGATAACACAGGAAGAGATCTGGGGTATAGAATGAGAAAAGGGACCAAAATAAAAGAGAAATGCAGAGAACTGAAAAAGGATTAAAGGGAATAGTTAGATACACAGGAAAGGCAAAAGAGATCAAATGTGCATAATTGGAGTTTACCAAGAAGAAAGCCAAAATAATGGAACAGAATATAGAAACATATAATTCAAGAAAACATTCCTGAAATTAAAGAAGGCCTGCATCTACATTTTGAAAGGGCATGTCATATGCCAGGACAATTTGAACCAGAATGGTCAATAATGAAATACATTTGATAGAGTATTGGTCCTTAAAGAAAGAATTTTTTGCAATGCTAAGCCAAGGTATCAAGTCACTTAGAAGAGGAAAAACAAATCCACCCAATTTCATGTTTTCCTTAGCAGTAGTCAGCATCAGAAGACAATGGAGCAATATTTATATGATAGGCAAGGGAAATGTAAGCCAAAGATTATATTTCCAGGCAAGTTGTGCTCCAAGTGAAAATTCAACAAATTGTTTTGAACACACAAGCACTCAGGGATTAGTATTCCCAAAAGTCCTTATTAAGGAAACTCCTTGTAGATGAACATTATTCAAACAAATGGTAACTGGAAAGGAATGGCAAAGTTATGAACTTTGAATTTTTATTTATAGGAACAACATGAACTAAATAAAAATTTTATATGATTTAAGAATGAGAAAATATTGACCACTTAAAGAGAAAGAAGATAAACAGTAGAGCAAGTCTGTTTTCACATCTGAAGTTGTCTAGTAATCTAAGAATATCATTTCAAATTTATAGAATTAAATAATAGATAAATAAGCATATTGACTCAAAAATGCCATTAGTGACTATCTATATTTGGAAATTGTTTTTAAGATTCCTCTTCATTCTATGGTACCTGGTTAAAATTGGTCAAAGACAGGAACTCCTGGAAGGTCTAGGGTGAAAATAGGAAGAAGCCATTTAATTTGGAAGGTCCTGGTGCTCAGACATGATAATGGTCAAATGTAGCCATAGGTGGTACTCCTCAGCTTGTGCTTGTTTTCCTCCTGTGCTCTGAGTCATGGCATTTTCTAAGCCTCTGACCTCCTGACCACTGCTGGCCCAAATGCTCACTACCAGCACCATGCAATGAAACAGAGGCAGCAGTGTCCTTTGCCCTCTGCAAACACCCTCATTGTTTGCAGAGCATAGCGTCTTGTATATTTTCATGAGTTCAGACTATTGCATTTATGCTTCAGGCATTTGTGATTGCTGACTCTGATTCTCGAATTCTCTCTTTCCAGATGTTGACTTCCCCAACTACTCCCACATTGGTGTAAATTCTAATTCCTAAATTAAACTTTTCACTGACATCACACTAACAATGTCATGGTTTATGACTGATACAATAAGTGAGCTAAGCAAGGTAATTTTATTGACTGTAGGAATAAACCAGGAAAATACAAATTTAAAAGAAAAAAATAAGAGTTGTGATCTTAATATCAAACAAATGGAATTCAGATCCCGAAGTGTTAAACTACATGAGGAAGGGAAATTTCTTATGCTAAAGGTCTCTATTTATAATCAAAATACAAATTTATGAATATATATGCACAAAATGGTACAATAGCAACATTAACTAATGGTAGTCATACTGACAACTTAAACCATTTTTTTATTTCAGTGGCAGTGCTTATGACATTTTCCCATTATGCATGTTGGTGGATTTGGATGAAAGATATGCTGTTTTCATTTTAAGGAGCCATTAATCTAGGGTTTCGTTTTGTTAATTTGAAAGAAGCAGAGCATATTTGTAAACTACAAGGAAGGATTTAGATGAGGGAACAGATTTCATGATATGAAGACAGTAGTACGTCATGATGAAGACTGCAAAGATAGACCTTGGACAGAAGCAGGGAAACCTCCTTTGAAAATGAAGTTAATATAAGGGATGGCTGCAGTTAAATCTTAAAATAGAATATCAGGAAAATTGATAACATTCTGCTTAAGCGGTCTTAATTTTATTTTAGAAAGTGGGAAATGAAGACATTAGTGAAGGAGGTAAGAAAGTAGTACTGTATAAGAATAATGAAGTTTGGACTGGATATCAATGAAAATAGGAGTGAGCAAGTCAATTCTAGCTCAGTTTGAAGACATATTTTTGGGGGATGCACAGTTTTGCTGTAGTGATGTTTGTGCACTGAATTAGGTATACAGGGTTTGGAGTTTTTAAATGATGTACAGATGTATATTGACAACTACAGATGTATATTGAAAGACTAACTGAGGGGCACCTGGGTGGCTCAGTCGGTTAAGAGTCTGCCTTTGGCTCAGGTCATGATCTCAGGGTCCTAGGATCGAGTCCCGTGTCGGGCTCTCTGCTCAGCAGGGAGCCTGCTTCCCTTCCTCTCTCTCTGCCTGCCTCTCCATCTACTTGTGATTTCTCTCTGTCAAATAAATAAATAAAATCTTAAAAATAAAAAATAAAAAATAAAATAAAATAAAATAAAATCTTTAAAAAGAAAAAGATGGTTAACTGAAGCAAAAAAGACTAAATGCAAATAACTAAAATTACATTTTTAATGTAAACCTGAGTTTCTCAAACCCGAGTTTTATTTAATTGCAATGACCTCAAAAGAAAATATAATGAAAATAGTGTAAAAGCTTGCATTTAAGTGCAGTAAAATATTTTCCTGGGATTTAAATTGGCTGGCTAAAGTTCTTCATAAACTTTCATTTACATTTTTAAAAAATATTAGTCATTTCAAAATCTTGGGCATATAAAAGTTGGATTTTAATGCTAGCACAATACTCGAAAGAGAATGAAAGTAATGCAAGCATTGAAATATGTACTTTTCAGATAGCACTTAAAACTTTAAATAGAAATGTGACCCACAGTTGACAGATTGTTTTTTTCAGCCTTGAACAACATGTAGACAGCAGGCTGCATGGGGTTCATAAATACATCTGGAGGCCTGCTCTTTGCCTGCCTGCTATGTGGGAGTCTTTATGACCAGCAGCTCTACAGGCATCAGAATGGAAACAATAGTCCATCATCTGGATATGATAGTCACTTATTAAAATTTCAGCCATTTGCATTCTTCTTGAAATACCATTTTAAAGATATTCATTGGTAATTCAAAAATAAAAATTTAGGGCTTCTATAATGATATAAATCAGCTATAGTAATGATTAAATTGTTCATTTGGAAATTATTTTGTAAGCAAGTAGTTAGTGGCATAAATAAAGCAGATTAATAACATCGTTTATAATAAAATTATACATTATGTATTTTGTTTATTAACTAAAATCTTAAATGCTACTGAGAAAAATGTACACTCAAATTTGACAAATTAGTATTTACACCCTTCAAAATAGGGATTTTTCCACCCTCTGGTCTAAGGCAGCCAGCAACTGGCTTAGGTTTTTATATAAATTGGCATTTTCTGGGCTCTCAGAACCCAACTCATCTTGTAGACATTACAATTCCTTACTGCCACAGTGGAGAACAAAGAGAACTGGAAGCTAGCACAGCAACTTGACATTTGGCTCAAAAACAGTAACTCCCAAACACTTAACAAAACTTTTCTTAAGCCCTTTCAGAAGGTGTGAGACTGGTCAGTACAATGACATTTAGCCAACAAAGAATTGTTTCCTCTATTTTATAGAGACACTAGGAATTCTTCCCATTTGCATAAACTATCTCATAAAAATCAACAATAGTGCTGATTATCTTGTCAAAAACAAGTGAGTACATCCAATAGAAGAAACACACATACACACACACCCCATGAGGTGATAGACTCATTTAGTTTAGCAATTCTTTTTTTTTCTTCTTCCATTTCATGGCACATCTATGCAGCCTTTCAGAATATCTGAAAATATTTTGGGTAGAAAAAGTAAGAGAAGATTGTTCCCTGTTCTCTTTTGTTGACCAAACCCTAACAAACACATTCATGCCTGTTGCATACCGTATTGATCCATACATACCAGCCATCATGTATTTTTCTGTAGCTCGCTCTCACTTCATACCCCATCTGTTCATGCAAGAAATAATAAATTTCATGATTCCAAGGACTTCAAAACGATTTACAGAAGTATTTTCAAATGCTAATTTAATCAGGACTATAGGGTACCATCATTTCTCCCTCGATTTTGACATTAGCTTCTTAACTTACCTCCCTGCTCCCATGCTTCCCCTCCTATGGTTGGAAGCAACCAGAGTGAGATTTAAAATCTGTCAAATCATATCTCAAAATTCTTAAAGGAACTCTCGTCGGACAGTGAAAGCCCAAATTCTTAAATAGCCTGTGGGCTCTGCAAAGGACCTGTTCTTATGTCCTACCCCTTCCCTTTCAGTTGACCTGCTTCAGGCACACTAGCATCCTTAATGTTTTTGAGCATTTCAGACACATTCCCACCTAGGAATATCTGCACTGCTTTCCCAGATGTGGGCATGGCTTAGTCCTTCTTCTCCTTCTGGTTACTCTAATAACACTTTTCCAATGAGAGATTCTGTGAACACATTACAGTTGACTCTTGAACAACATGGGTTTGAACTGTGTGGGTCCACTTATACACAGATTTTTTTGATAAACACAGACAGTGCTGTAAATATGTTTTCTTTCTTATGATTCTTCTTAATTACATTTTCTTTTGTCTACATTATTTTGTTATAAGAGTATGACAAAGAATACATATAACGTACAGAACATATGTTAATCATGTTATTTATGTTATCAGTAAGGCCTCTGGTCAACAGTGGGCTATTAGTAAAGTTTTAGGGGAGTCAAAATTTGTACACAGATTTTCAACAGCTTGAAGGTCAGTGCGCCTAACCCCATGTTATTCAAGGGTCAACTGTATTCAAAATTGCAAACCTCATTCTCTGGAATTCCTTATCTTACTTAACTTCTCTCTGTAGGAAGTATCATCTTCTAACATATTTCCAATTTAATTGTTTATTTATTTTTATTATCTGCTTCTACACACTGTAATGAAGGCTCCACCAGAAGGGGTGCTTTGTTATGTGTTCATTGCACTATCTTCAATACCTGGAACAGTGCCTGGCACATAGATTCTGTCTAATAAGTATTTGTAAAAACTTGTTGGAACTCAGAGGCCTATTTTCAGGATTGTAGTTATACAGGAATTTCTCATACAAAAGAAAAATTTGTAGGGTTGTAGTAAGCAATTGTTACTTATTTACATTTTTAAACTTTTTATAAAACCAAGATGAACATATTATTTATTTCTAAACTTTTTAAAAAAGATTTTGTTTATTTATTTGACAGAGAGAGATCACAAGTAGGCAGAGAAGCAGGCAGAGAGAGAGAGAGGAGGAAGCAGGCTCTCCGCCGAGCAGAGAGTCCAATGTGGGGCTCGATCCCAGGACACTGAGATCATGACCTAAGTAGAAGGCAGAGGCTTAACCCACTGAGCCACATAGGTGCCCTATTTTTTACACTTTTTAAAAAAGATTTATTTTATTTATTTTAGAGAAAGAATGAGAAAGCTGGGGAGAGGTAGAGAGAGAGAGAGAATCTCAAGCAGACTCCCTGCTGAGCACAGAACCCCATGTAGGGCTGGCTTCCATGACCTCATGAGATCATACCTAAGCTAAAACCAAGGGTCAGACTGTCAACCGACAACCACCCAGGTACCCCCAAACCAAGATGAATTTCACAGGACATGAAATTTAGGTTATGCATGGTAAGCTTTTATGCATGCCTTAATCTCAAAGCTAGCATGATAATTCAATTGTACAGAAAAGGACAACACAAAACATGCCTATAGGTTCAACATTAAATTTTCTCAGATTTTGGGTGAGAATTTTGGGTGAGAATATTTGTTCTTCATAACTCATTAAAAAGTAAAATAAAATATTGTAGATATAATTTGAACTTTTTGAAACACCCACTGATCCCATTTCTTTCTTACCACATCCCTAGATTGACTACTATGCTAAACTTGGTGTTTGGAAATCCCATAAATCCATATATGTAAAAACATATAGATGGCTCCACATGTATTGTATAATACTGTTTTACATAATTCCAAACTTTATATATATGCAGCCATAATTTAATTTATATTCTTTTCTTTTTTTTTCAAAAAATACTCATTAAAAAAATTTAATAAAATTCGTTGTTTATGCACCACACCCAGTGCTCCATGAAATACATACCCTCCTTAATACCCACCACCAAGGCTCACCCAATCCCCACGTCCCTTCCCTCTAAAACCCTCAGTTTATTTCTCAGAGTCCACAGTCTCCCTTAATTTATGTTCTTAACTTGCTTTCTCCCTCTTCCCTAATTATGTTGATGGGATATTCACTGGTAATATTTATAGCTCTATGTAATTAATTTTAATTTCTATTTAGTATTTAATATTATATTGACATGTATTTATTCATTTTCCTGTTGATAAAACTTTAGATTGTTTCTAATTATTTTCTTGTTTTATATTGTTACAATTAATTTTTTGTATACTCATCATTGTGAATGTGTGTAAGAGTTTCTTTAGTGTATCTAAACATGGAATTTTTACACCAAAGCTTACACACATTTTCAACTTTATTAGATACTACTAAATTATCCTCCAAAGTGGATAAAGCAATGTATATACATAGAAGCAAGGTTGAGCTCTTTTCTCCTGATCTTGGCTGTGACTTATTATTGTCAGACTTTATTTATTTATTTTTTTTCAATTTGACATCTGAAATGATATCTAACAGTTGCTCTATTTGTGTTCCCTGGTTAGTCATGAGGTCCAGAGTGTTTCCATTATTGATTTACTGTATAGGTTTTCTCTTCAATGAATTATTTGTTCAATAGCCTTCAACCATTGTCCACTAGAATAGTTTTTTTTCCTTGTAGATTGGTTTTTCATAAATTTTGTATATCAAATTTTTGAAAGTTTTGGTGTGACCACCTATACCAAACCATTTTCAAGAATGGAAAGGTGTACTCTCTCTCTCTTTTTAAAAGATTTTATTTATTTATTTGACACACACAGAGAGAGAAAGAGCACAAGCAGGGAGAACAGCAGAGGGAGAAGCAGGCTCTCCACTGAGCAAGGACCCCATTGTGGGGGTCCCAGGATCCTGGGATCATAACCAGAGTCAAAGGCAGCCTCTTAACCAACTGAGGCACTCAGGTGCCCCTGGAAAAGTTGTACTCTTAATAATTATGTCAAACTAACAGAAGAAAACCTGAATTATCTTGGACAAACTGGTTTGTATGGTTATGCTAGTTGTAAGCATTGACATCTGTAGCTTCTTTTAAAACTTTGTTTATAGCATCTTTCACTGAACTGATGATTTATATGCAGTCACATTTATCATGTTTATTTTTTTTATTATTTTTTTTTAAATCTGTGATTTTTATTTTTATTTTTTTTATTTTTAAAGATTTTATTTATTTATTTGACAGAGAGAGATCACAAGTAGGCAGAGAGGCAGGCAGAGAGAGAGGAGGAAGCAGGCTCCCTGCTGAGCAGAGAGCCCGATGCGGGACTCGATCCCAGGACCCTGAGATCATGACCTGAGCCGAAGGCAGCAGCTTAACCCACTGAGCCACCCAGGTGCCCCACATTTATCATGTTTAAAGCCAGTCACAAAAGACAAATGCTGTGCGACTGCACTTACATGAGGTACCAGGAATAGCCAAATTCAAAAGTCAGAAAATAGAGACTGAGAGAAGAGGGTAAGAGGGAGTTAGTGTTTAAATGTTATTGTTAACTCAATACAGTTTCAGTTTTTCAAGATGAAAAGGGTTTGGGAGGTGGATGGTGGTGATGGTGATTAACAACAGTGTGAATGTATTTAATGTCACAGACTATACATTTACAAATAGTTAAAATGAGGGGCACCTGGATGGCTCATTTGGCTAAGCATGTGCCTTTACTTCAGGTCTAGATCTCGGGGTCCTGGAAGTGAGCCGAGTCTTGCTTGCCTTGGGCTCTGCTCAGCAGGAGTCTTCTTCCTCCTCTTCTTCTGTGTGTTCTCCTTCTCACTCTTGCTCTCTCTCAAGTAAATCAACAAATTATTTTAAAAAATAGTTAAAATGGTTAATTTTATTTTATATATATTTTATTACAATTAAAAATATGAAACAATAAATTAGTATAAAGAAAAAAATCACTATTTTGTTAGTAATTAATTACATTTTTTGTATCTTATGCATTTCTTTTTTTGGTGAGAGTTTTTAAGGCTTGTAGGTTTTTTTGGTTATTGTTTTAATGACTAAGAATCTTAATTTTGCCCTCATACTTAATGGTAGTTTAGCTGAATATAAAATGTTTAGTGGATGATATTTTTCTTTGGCACTTCCCCTATATTCAGCTCTATGACCAGTTCTTTGTGTGCAATATTTTCTTTTTGATAACTTTATATTTTCCTTTTCACCTTGACTTTCTACAGTTTTATCTCAACATTTGTTAGTTTAGATTTAGCTTAATTTAATGTACTTAGTGATTAAATTTTACTTCAGTCTGAGGATTTAGGTCTTAATTGATCCTGTAGTTCTCATGGTTGCTCTTTGTTATAATATGGGCAAATATTAATTTTCAATTAAATTGTTCTTGATTATGTGGAATTTATTATAATTTTAAAATCTTTTTTTATAGAGAATATGTCTTTAATACATTTCTGGTTGATTTTATTGCATATCCATATTTTATTTTGTATCTTCTGGGTTTTCAAATTTTGTTTTTAATAAGTATTATCCTTTGTTTTTCTGATTAATCAAGGCATTCTTTTGAAAAATTTTCTTTGGAGTACTTGCTCCATAAGATTATTTTCATGTAGAGTGGATTCATATTTCAACTATTAACTTTCTTGGCCACCCTTCTTAGCATATATTTTTTTAATATCTAATTGAATTTTGAAATTTTGTTATATTGATCCACAAGGGGTAAAAGGGTTTTTGTGGGTTTTTTTTAAAGATTTTATTTATTCGACAGAGACACAGCGAGAAAGGGAACAGAAGCAAGGGGAGTTGGAGAGGGAGAAGCAGGCCTCTGCTGAGAGTCTAAGCTGGGAGTCTGATGTGGGGCTTACTCCCAAGACCCTGGGATCGGGATCAGGACCCTGGGATTACCACCTGAGCCGAAGGCAGACGCTTAATGATTGTGCCACTCAGATGCCCCGGTTTTTGTTTGAGTTTTATTTTGTGCTAACTTGCTTTCTCTTTCTTTCCATTTATAAGATTTTTGTAATTTCTTTTTGCTTGTAACTCTTCCTTGGAAACTTATTGAGGTATTATCTTACATATTGCTATTTTGGGTCTTCTGTTTTATTGTAATATGGAGAAATCTCAAGATCTGGTAATATAAATAGCGGTTATTGGTTGAATTCCTGGGTGATGAGGCTGTGTCTTTTTCTTCTCACCATCCTAGATATGAAGATACCCTTGAAAATATAACCCAAGGCATTATACCCGCAATTTTTTTTTCAAGTTCCCCTTGTATAAATAAGGAGTCCCATCTAGTCTCATCTGGTCACTGCTCAATCAGGTTGTTTAGCCTTTGTCTTCTCTCTTGGATGGATAGAGGATTTTGATCTTTGATGCCACATAGTTACCAAACTATTGAGTTGCACTGTCCACTTCCAGTCTTGAATCCACTGGACTGTGATTTTTTCCCAGGTCACTACTTTGTATTGCTATTTTAGATCCATTTTTCATTTGATTATTACTTTGAGTTTTATTGCAATTGTTGTGTGTTTTGAGCAGAAACAATGTATCTAACCGTGCACTCCATGTCTTGACTAGAATCATTCATTAGTATTATAATTCAAAATAGTTTTAAATAGAAAGGAATGGAAATAAAGATTGTAATCTTATTTTTCAAGATATAACTGATATTATGGAGTACTATAATGGCTAAATTAGTTTCCAAGTGAAGGGATCTATTGACACACCTTTTCTTAAAAATTATGTTATTCTTATGTGCTATGGTGAGTGCTGTGAAATGTGTAAGCCTGATGATTCACAAACATGTACCCCCAGGGGCAAATAAGACATTATATGTTAATAAAAGTAAAAAATAAAAATAAAAAAATTTTCAATTGTTATTGCTATAACAATAATTATTCTAATTATTATAGTTTTGTTTAATTGCCTTATCTTTCTTCTGGAGCCTTTAGTTAAAATGGATGCCAGGAAATGAGGAATAAAGTGAAGTAGATCTGTCAGTGGACACTTTTTAGTAAATAAATAAATAATAAAAAAATAATTTTAAAGATTTTATTTCTTTACTTGTCTGAGTCAGAGAGTGCACAAGCAAGGGAAGTGTCAGGAAGAGCAGGCAGAGGGAGAAGCAGGCTCCCTGTGGAGCAAGGAGCTGGAAGGGGGAAGTGGGTACTGATTCTAGGACCCTGGGATCATGACCTGAGCCAAAGGCAGATCTTTAACTGACCAAGCCACCCAGAGGTCCTGGGCATTTTTAAAAAATATTTATTTTTTCTTTCAATTGATTGGAGATAGCTTTTAATATTAGGCACCAGACCCTATGCTGATCCCCAAAATATATTGTGTCCTATTTGTACAAAGGGGAATTGAATATATATTGATTTAGAACAAGATATTTGGACAATTCCCAAAGACATTCCAAATTTCCCACAAGATTTAGCTCTTAAGAAATCAAACCACTGTGACAATGAGCCCGTCTGCTGTTGCTTTAACTGACCCAGTTTTCCTGTGGAGACATTCATCAAATGGTGAAAAGAGATGATGTTGCTTGTTAGTTAAATACAAACTTTAGGGAAATAACATAGAATATAAAATGAAAAACTGCATAGTCGAAATTTAAAACGTCAATTGTGAGCCTCTTGTAATCCAAACTGGTTTGTTGTTGTTGCTATTATTTTTAGTGAATTAAAGAATATATACTCTTTGAGACAGAGAGACTGAGAAAAGTCTAGTGTAAAAGATAGATAACATCAGTGTGTAAAGGAGATAAAATAGAGTATGTTGGGCGCCTGGGTGGCTCAGTGGGTTAAGCCTCTGCCTTCCGCTCAGGTCATGATCTCAGGGTCCTGAGATAGAGCCTTGTGTCAGACTCTCTGCTTGGCAGGGAGCCTGCTTTCCCCCCTCTCTCTGCCTGCCTCTCTGCCTACTTGTGATCTCTCTCTCTGTGTCAAATAAATAAATAAATAAATAAATAAAATCTTTAAAAAAAAAAAAGGTAGCATATGTCTAAGTTACTATTTTCTTCTGACCATGCCATAGCTTGAAATGTTATGTAATTCTAGGATAGTTAATGTTTATTAAAAGTATTTAAGGTATTTTTCTGATGCTGTTCATGTATTATTTTACTTAATCTTCCAAACAATCCAATGAGGTAGGTATAATATTTATTCCAATTTTAGATACTGGGACTTCAAGACATGGTTTACTTACCCATGAATGTATGCAGTTTTCAGATTATAAATTCAGTATTTAACTCAGGTTAGTTTGAACTTAACCTTTATTCTAAATTTTGTCTCAGTAATTTAATATATTCAGATTAGATAAAGGACAAAAGTGGCAATATGAAATACTATCATTCAAATCTTAGGGCCAGTTTAAAAAATAAAACTTGAAAGTAGGAAATTCTCCAAAACTAATGGAAACATGTCAGCTTTATGTGGCTCCTACTAACCAAATGCAGGATCATTTGAGCAGCAAGAATTATTATTATCATTTCAGCTTTAAAAAAGGTGAACAGGGAAGGGATTAGCACTATTTTTTTTTATTTTTTAATTTTAGGGGCGCCTGCGTGGCTCAGTGGGTTAAAGCCTCTGCCTTTGACTCAGGTCATAATCTCAGGGTCCTGGGATCAAGCCCCACATCGGGCTCTCTGCTAAGCAGGGAGCCTGCTTCCCCCTCTCTCTCTGTCTGCCTCTCTGCCTGCTTGTGATCTCTGTCTGTGAAATAAATAAATAAATAAAAATAAAATCAATAAAATCAATAAATAAAAAAATAAAAATAAAAAATACTTTATTTATTTGTTTAAGAGAGAGAGAGAACATGAGCAGGAAGAGAGGCAGAGGGAGAGGGAGAAGCAGAATCCCCACAGAGCAGGGAACCCAATGCAAGGGCTTTATCCCAGGGTCTTATGATCATGACGTGAGCCAAAGGCAACTGCTTAACCAACTGAGCCACTCAGGCACCCCTAAAACTATTCTATATAGAAGAATGTCAACTGAAAAATATCAAAGGAATGATAGAAGTAGAAAATCACTGTTTGCAAAAATCATTGTAGTAATCAACTGAGATAAGGGTTATCAATGAATACTAAAATCATTGGATGAAAGACGTTGGGTATAGAATACTTAAACTAGGTCAAAGTATTACCCTGGAAATTGCTTGTTAATTATAAAGGAAAATAATTATTTGCAATGGAGAAATCTGATGGACATGTCCAAGTGACCAAAGGTAATATCACCAAAAGTAAGAAAATAACAATTTGTACCTCCTGATATGACACAGGGAAGTACACAGTATCAATTTTGAAATATTTTTGCCAACATTTTTAATGTGTATATAATTAAGAAAAAAAAGGAATAAATTCTAGACTGTGGAATGACCAACTAAATTTGGCTGGACTAAAAAAAGTCGATGTCATGAATTATAAAAAAAAAAGAGGAGGAGAAGGGAAAAGAAAGAGAAGGAGAAGGAAGAGGAAGAAAAAGAGTAGAAGGAGAAGGAGAAGGAAGAGGAGGAGGATAAAGAAGAAAAAAAGAAGAGAAAAAGAGTAGAGAGTTCTAGGAGACTAAAGAGATGTGATAACTTGTCATCATTGGATCCCAGATTAAAGTTGTCCATTGGCCCAATTTAGGGACAATGGACAAATTTGAATGTGACATATATACTAGGTAAAATATCTGAATATTTTGGATGTGATAATGGTAAAAATGAGAGAGAGAAACCAAGAAATAGACTCTTAAATATAGAGAACAACTTGATGGTTACCAGAGGGGAAGGTTGTGGGGGGATGGGTTAAATAGGTGATGAGTATTAAGGAGGGCACTTACCATGATGAGCAATGGGTGATGTCTGGAAGTGTTGAACCATACTGTAAACCTGAAAGTAATATTACATTGTTTGTTAACTAACTGGCATTCAAATAAAAACTTTTTTTAAAAAGGTGCATCTAGATAAGGGTTTATATGTGTTCATTGTGCTATGTTTTTCAACTCTTTATGGGTTTGAAATTCTGCAAAAAGAAAACAGTTGGGGAAAACTGAAACTTTTTATTTGTGCAATTGATTTCATTAATTAATTTGACTGCATTAATGATTCAATGTAGTAATAGTGCAGAGTATTGTGAAAAGCTACTTAATTAGTAAAAATTTGTCTCTACTCAGTGGCTCGACTCTGTCCAACAGCTTTCTTTTTCTTGTTTGTTTATTTTTACTTCCTTCCTTCCTTCTTTCCTTCCTTCCTGCCTTCCTTCCTTTTTGCCTTTTCTTGTCTTCCTTCTTTTTTTTTTTTTTTTTTTTTTCCAATTTAGGAAGAAATGTGGACACATGCTCACTGCTCAAAGCAACATATTTCCAGGCTGTGTATCACCTTTTCTGTGGTAACTACAGAAAGTTTCTTCCTACCTTATTAGACAAACTTGGCTAATGCAAGGCAATCTTAAAACTTTGACATTTTGACTTGGCAAATGCAGAATTCTCTTAAATATATACTTAGAAATAGCAGATGGAAACTTTATGGTTTCCTAGGTTATTCAAGAAGTAGGCCATTTATCACTTAGGGTTTAATTTTTAAAAGCCACAGTAAGCTATTGAAAAGAGTTCCACTTCAGTCAGCACACATTTTAATTAGAAAATGTTTGTGCTTCATTCTAATTTCATTTTCTTTTGTTTCTGGTTTAAATCATATGCTAAGGCAATAATTGCTGTCACTTACTGAATATCTATTATGTGTCAAACACTTTTAGAAACTTTATATACTATTTCTAATCCAGAAATTTACTACCCAATGGAGGTATTATTCTCCCACTTTGAAAAAACAAGGAAAGAGAATCTGAGATGTTACGTGTCTTTCCCAGGACCCCTACAACTGGCTCCAGAGTTTTTTCCCTATCTACTACCATAGAATGTCTCCTTGATGGAATGTATCACTTCATATAATCTAAAATGTAAATCTCCCAGGAATAAAAATCATGGGTTTATGTATGTATACAGATATCTGGTATAGTATCTGGTGACATCAGGTAATAAAAAAGTGAATCTATATTTTTTATTTAAAACTTCTGCTCCTGCTTTATTCAAAGTAAATAGAGAGTAATTAAAAGACAAATAAGATATGCCCCCTTCCTTCAAAGAAACTTCCAGATAAAAAACTTAGTTTTTAAAAAATACAAGGACACCCATAGCAGAAATAGTCCTCCGTCCAGCACAATTAATTTTTCTCTTCCTGTTATATAGAATTGTCACTGGGAAATGACTAGCTAAAGACTACATTTCCCAGACCCCTTTTCATCAAGACATGGTTAAGGTCTCATGAATGGAAAACAAACAAAATTGATGTGTTTTATTTTTTGGACATAGTTTTTAAAAGTTAGTGTGTTTTTCCCTACTCTTTTTCTTCTAATGAAATCTGAATGGTGGAACTTCAAAATGAAAGGAGCCTAGGTTCATGAGCAACTTTATGAAGGAAACCTAACACAGGTTAGAACACTTATCTGTCTGTTACATGAGAAAAATGAACTTCTATTGGATTAAGGTATTGAATTTTTAGCATTTTTTTTTTTGTTGTTGTTGTACCAGCTAATGTTGCCCTAACACTAATAGTAGTGCACGTTGGTACCTGGACATTAAACTTTTGCAACAAAAGCATAAATATGCAGTACTGGCTTAACATTTGGGGAATAAAGAGATAAACAAAAATATGGAGACCCTATTATAGGGGAGCAATATCTTTGGCAAATTATTTCCTCTTCTTACTACCAAGACAGACAAACACAGAACCTATAACTCTAAAGTAAGAAGTTAGAAAAAGCCAGTAAGTAATTGTGTATTGGTTTTTCTCCTGTGGGTGCTGAAAAGGTATTAGAAAAAGAGATGAGTTCAGGTACATATTAGCTGGTTTAAGAGGGAGGATGAAAGAGAATCAAAGAAACTCAAGTGTTTTGATCTTATAGGGTTGGAAAATCATCTGCATCAGGATCCCAAACAGAAAAAAAAAAAAAGTTTGATAAAAGTATTGTGATATCAAAGCATATTACAATGTCTCACTTAAACAGAGTTTGTACAAACTTGAGGCAGAGATCAGTGAGAGAGGTTTTTCCAGTCCAAGCCTGCTCGGTGGATCAGGTGGTTCAGGCTGGTAGCTATCATAGAATTGAAAAGAGGTGTTTAGGTGAAGAAGCTAGGAAAAAAGTCAGCTTGGGAATTATGTCTGATAATTAGGCTACTGGCAAATGAAAATGACTGTAAGCAAATTGATTAGAAACCTACTAAACTTTGTAATTGTACTGCTAGAGTTACACGTCCAACTTGAGAAACCTTTAAGATTTTGCCATGGAAGATAATGGATTAGGAAGAATCATTCAAAAGATACTGGTCAGGGTCGGGGTAGATCAGATATAAGGGAGTTTGTCCCAGAAATCAGGATATCTGTGAGGACATTGGGAGGTCCCAGGAAGGGGATCTTTACAATGCCTGACAAGCAAGATTTCTTCATTCTTATGAACTAGTCAAAGCTGAATGTTTCCCACTTTTTCTTTCAAGAAGACAGCTTTTGGGGGCACCTGGGTGGCTCAGTGGGTTAAAGCCTCTGCCTTCGGCTCAGGTCATGATCCCAGGGTCCTGGGATCGAGCCCCACGTGGGGCTCTCTGCTCAGCGGGGATCCTGCTTCCTCCCCTCTCTCTCTCTGCCTGCCTCTCTGCCTACTTGTGATCTCTCTCTCTCTGTCAAATAAATAAAATCTTTAAAAAAAAATTTTTTTAAAGAAGACAGCTTTTAATGCAGGCATCCTACCTTTGCTTTACTACTGTATTTCAGGTAGGGAACAGGAGACAGATAAACTTGTAATTTTAATTTATAATTAAGTGGATCATAAGGAATAACAATTGGGTCAGTTGGCTAGGAGACTAGAACTGTTTGAGATCTTAGAGTTTGAGGTAGACGAGGTAATTGGACTTTGGGTTATCTCCCTTAAGGAGAGGTGAACTTGTCTTGTGTGAAAGAAAGGTATTGAGAAGCAAAATGTTGCATAGTATGCCAGCTTCTCTGAATTTTGTGCTCTTCCAGTAAAGCACATATCCTGTGACCTGATGTGAAGCTTAACATTCACTATTGGCCTCCAGTTATTAATTCCTGATTGAATACAGTGTCACTAATAAGTAATCACAAATCTTCTTGATTAAATAATAAGTTCCTACACTTGAAAAAAATTTGTGTTCTTCTTTCCATAGGGTAATGTTTTCATTAGGAAAGAACTTCTTTTTTTTTTTAAATATCTTATTTAAAAAAACATTTTATTTATTTATTTGAGAGAGAGGGAGAGATCCTGCATATGAGTGAGGGCAGGGGTAAAAGGAGAGTGAGAAGCAGACTCCCTGCTGAGCAGAGAGCTCTATCCTAGGACCCTGACATCATGACCTGAGCTGAAGGCAGACACTTAACCAACTGAGTCACCCAAGTACCCCATGGAAGCATTTTTCTATACCCATGTCAACACTAGAAATTATCGGTATTTTTATTTCTTATTTGCCAATCTTATGGATAATAAAGGATATCATATTATTCTTTTATCTGTTCTGATTGCTAGTGAGATGTACACATAATGACCATTGCAGTTATTTTCTGTGAATTGCCTGGTTGTATAGCAGATATCATTTATGTGCCATTTCTGAGCTATTTTATCTAATATCTCTTGATACCTTGACATTTGTTCTGTCCTAGCTAACCCTGAGTGACCAACTCTATGGACTCTCACTGTGTCATGTGAGCACATGGCAGTTCTTCACTTCATACCAATTCCACATGACCCTCAGCTCCCACTTCATGAAACCTGTTTGACACTTATATCTGTACAGCCCAGTAGTCAGGAAGTGAAAGCCTCCTAGGGCAAAACTTTCACTAATGTGAAGCAGAGCTAGCTATAAATACATACCAGGAATGGCTCTGGAACACAGCCTCACAGTAAGATTGTGGAGCTGGATAACTCACCATCCGGAAGGCAACTGGAACTCCACGGCAGGTGAGAAGTAGAGTAGCCATAATTGGCAGGATGCAGGGGTCTCACAATTATTAAGGATTTCAACTCTGGCTAATTGGTAAAGGGTAATGTTGGCTTGGGCAATATGTAAGTAGACTAGAATAGTAGAAAGGCAATGCAAATTGCAAAAATTATACCTTCTGTTACAAAAACTATGAGAGAGAGCAAGAGGAAGACTGTGCCAAAAGTAAGGCCTAATACTTAATTCAAAGAGTGTTAGAGATACAAAACAGATGTAATATGCAGCTTCCAAAAGTCTCTTATGTAAAAGTCGGACACTGGTTAAGATAAAGATACCTTAACCCTGGAATGGGAACATTTGAATGAATGAGTCTGAGAACACTGGTCATTCAGTTCCTGTGAAAATTATAAGCCAACAGTGAGTGGTATCTCCTCCTGCTTGCCAGAAAACTTCCTTTTTCTTGCCAAGAGTCAGGTGACCTTCCCTCAAGGCAAGTAATTGTAAGGTGATGCTTGTAGCTCACCACCCTTACAATCTTCAGGCTGATAATCAAGATTAGGTCTCAGCAAAGTCTTAATAGAAAAGTATAATCCCTGCTCCAGGAGAAATAGCCTATACACAAACATGTATGCCAGCAAGGACCAGGGGAAAGCATATATGAAGGACACTGAGGTGGTTGCGGTCAAGGGGGTGGGCTGGTTAGGTGGGATAAAGAAGTTCTTATTGATTTGGGGATACTCACCTGTGATTTGGACTTTAGTGTTTTGGTAATACTTGGACTTAGTCACAACACTGTATTGGGATGCTTGCTAGAAATTTGGACATATGTTGGCCCCACACTGTTCTCACATCCAATTCCCTGTACTAACAGTGAACTGGGTGCTCATGAACTTCTGTTTTTAATTTTGTCTGTTTTGCTCTCTGGGAAAACTAAGCTAAGGTAAGTTCTTTGATACTCTGTTCTTGCTCTGTGTTATATTATGGATTTATATTTTGCACTTCAAACTTATATTATCTCCATGAATTATATAATACATGCAGCCTATAATATATATTATATATTTTGTATGTTTCAATATATTTATTTATCTTTCATTTTTTTCTATTTTTGCTGTATATGGTACAAATATTTATCTTCTATTTTTTATCTCTTAACTTGGTGACATTTACCATATACACATATTTAACTTATTATATAGATGAATCATACCAATTTTTCTTGAATAGATTCTGAGACATTATATTACTGAAGAAGTCTTTTCCATCCTAGGGAGAGGGAAGGGAGAGAAAGAAAGATTAGAACTTTATTTACTGGGTGCCTGGGTGGCTCATTTGGTTAGGCAACTGCCTTCAGCTCAGGTCATGATCCTGGAGTCCCGGGATCGAGTACTGCATCGGGCTCCCAGCTCCGTGGGGAGTCTGCTTCTCCCTCTGACCTCTCCCTTCTCATGCTCTCTCTCATGGTCTCTCTCAAATAAATAAATAAAATCTTAAAAACAACAACAACAACAACAAAAAGAACTCTATTTACTTGTTCTTTCTCCTATCCACTTGATGGTTACTGATTTCCATATAATGTAGTTTAAGGCACTGTTTTCCTCATTTTTTCTATTGATGATCACAACTGATTTATTATCACTCTTATGAATTTAAAACTCTTACTTCTCAGGGAAAAACCTTTGTTTACAGTGGAGGATAATTATGTTAATACTCTACTGGGTTGAAGTTGTTTGTATATTGTTAAGATTTTGGTATACATAAGTATGATTGTTCAGTGGGGACATGGTTGGGGAGAAATGCTTTAAGGGTATGTGTATGTGTATGAAGGAGTATGTATATATATGATTATTGAAACAGTTTTCACTAACGTTTAAGAAATAAGAGCAGGAAACACTAGAGCCAGACTGCCTGGGCTCAAAGTTTGAGTCCATTACTAATGTTTATTTGATTTTACAAAAGTCATTTAAATTTTCTCTCTCCACTTTGCCATCTATAAAATCAACATAAAAGTAACAGTACCTCAAAGGACTATTATTAGCATATTTTTTACTTAATATATTAAGAGTGTTTAAACAGTGCATTTTTTTTTAAGATTTTATTTATTTATTTATTTATTTTTTTTTTTAATTTTTTTTTTTTAAAGATTTTATTTTATTTATTTATTTGACAGAGAGAAATCACAAGTAGATGGAGAGGCAGGCAGAGAGAGAGAGAGGGAAGCAGGCTCTCCGCTGAGCAGAGAGCCCGATGCAGGACTCGATCCCAGGACTCTGAGATCATGACCTGAGCCGAAGGCAGCGGCTTAACCCACTGAGCCACCCAGGCGCCCTAAGATTTTATTTATTTATTTGACAGAGAGAAATCACAAGTAGTCGGAGAGGCAGGCAGAGAGAGAGAGAGGGAAGCAGGCTCCCCGCTGAGCAGAGAACCCGATGCGGGACTCGATCCCAGGACCCTGAGATCATGACCTGAGCCGAAGGCAGCGGCTTAACCCACTGAGCCACCCAGGCGCCCCAACAGTGCATTTTATATAGTAAGTACTCGGTAAATGTTATTGCTCTTCCTATTATTGGTACTGTTATTATTTCCATTATTATTATTATGTAGGGCTTACTTATTCTAGTTGTTCACATTCCATTGTAATATGACTGATCTGATTCAGACATATATGTTACTTCTTAGTCTTGATTAGGCATTTGTGTTTGAAACACCAGTCTCTTTTTCTCTACCATATTTTTGTAGTTATTTACATGTATTTCACTAGCTTCATAAATTGAACTGTATGGTTTTCCAATTATATATTCCTCCAAATGCTAATAAGATAAACAAATACTGGTCCTAGAAGCTTTGGGGGTTATATGGGTAGTGATTTGATATCTTTACTAGCTCTTTGTTCCTATGTGAATCAATTTGGTTATTTACATAGTTCCTGAAAATCAGCATTTTCGTATGTATTAGCATAAAATGATAATTACTATGCTCCTTTGTTTAAAAAGCTAATGTAAATATTTTCTGAATTCTGAAACAGGTTAGATTTTCTGGGAGATAGAACTTAGTGTTCAGAATGTTTCTTAAGAAAGCTTTGGGATCAATAGCTGTGAAAGGAAAGGGGAGAAAGTAGGTTTGGGCCGGAGACGCCAACTCTGATACTGGCCTGATAGTCTCTGCTGACCTGAGATGCTCCTGAGGTGAATAGTCCTTCAGGTTAACCCACACTGGATGGTGACATTTATACTTTTGCCTTGATTAGTCATTAGATTTGGAGAAAGGGCATACCATGGGGAAGGAGTCTGAAGGAACCAACAGTTGAAGGCCATTCACTGACAGCAGAGCCGATAGCTGGGCAGATCTCCAACCAGTCACAGACCCTATTTACAATCATTCCTTTCTCTTTCTTGTTACTTTTAAGTAAATGCCAGGGATTTTTAGAATGTTTGTCTATACTGTTTTAAAAACTACTCTTGTTTGTGCTTTGCTTTTTATTTACAAATTTATGCAATCTTTTTTTTTCATCCTCATTTTCTCAGACTCATGCTTTCCTTGGAGTTTAGTTTTTAATGGCTTTTCTGACTGAGTTGAATATCTAGTTAGTTTATATTCATCTATTTCTTTGCATCTGAGTATAGCTTTGGTTGCAAGACAGACTTTGATATGGTAGTATTTTCCTTTTTATAGATATTAGAGTAATCAGTTATGTATTGTTTTCATTTAGTTTTTGGGAGTGATTTTTAATCTCTAGAACCTTCTTAATTTTGCTGTTAGCTGCTTAATTTTCTTTTATATGGTATAAGATAGAGAGCTATATAATGTCACTTTTATAACTTTTAGAAGTTTTTTGGTGGCATGTTGTATGATAAGTTTTTCTGTGTTCTGTGAATAATTGAAAAGAAGGTTTTAGTTTTATTTTTTTAGTTTTGGGGGAAAGAGTAGGATAGGAAGTTTGAGGACTATCCATTTTTTTAACCTTATTAATAAAAGTCTTTTATAAGTTTTATTATTATATTATTAGCCTAAGACTGATAATGGAATTAGAAAAGTGTCAACTACAAAAGTAAATTTCCTTGTATATTTTATGTGTTTACAGTATGAATATTCAAGATTTTTATAGTTTTGATATGTATCTAAATTTTATTAATATTAAAACTTTTTTCTATTTAGTGTTTAGGTTTGATATCAATTAAATCAGATGTTAATACCTTTAGTTCTGATTTTCTGGCTTGAATTTGCTTAAATAGGAATTATATAGTTATATATGGATAAATACAGAGATATATATAGTTAGATATGGATAAATATGATAAGGATGAAGTTAACTATAGCACCCTTAATAATCTCATTTCACAGAATTCAAATAAAAAGCATTTTATAGTATAAACAGGGTTATTTCACAAAAAATACTGCTAGTAAATTAAATATATCTGAAAATATATTGATCTTAAAAGTTTTGAAACATAGGATAAATTTTCTTTTTTAGCAATATCTTGCATTTTTCAATATGTGCCCAGAATATTTACATTTAATTTCCAAAAATATTTTCAGGTGAGTACCTCTAAGTTGAAAGCAACAGCTGGAAAAATTGTTAGCCTGGAAAAAAAAATACAATATAAACAATATCGAGGCCAAAAGATTTGACATTTTAGGGAAAAGAGTCAACTTTAGTTCAATAATCTTTAAGTAGGGCGACCTTAATAATGATAATTCAGAGCCCAAGTAGGTGGATGGCTAAACTCATTACTTCTTATTGGTGTAGCTCAGTCTCGATGTTAATCATTGGAACATATATGGAGAATTGTGTTTTCACTTGTTTTATGATCTATTTTCTTTCCTTAGGCAGGTAATCTGCCCCTTATTTAGTGGTTTTAGAATTCTTAACTTAATTTTCAGGGTCAGCAGTAAAACTTTGGATTTCATAATAGTTTCGAGTTAACTTGGCGTGCCTACTGCCAAGACAAATGCTGCCAAACAAATACCCAACCTGAGTAGCTCTCATTGGTTATGCCTATGATCTGCCTTTCAAGGACTGTATTGTCATTCTTTTCAACTCTGCATTCAGGTACTCTTCTTGGGAAGCTCTTTGACACATCATGGCAGATAAGTGGGTGTTGAGTTTATGCCTTTGAAAAAAAGGTGTCAAAACTAAAAATCTCCAAAATGTATCAGAGGAGACCTTTTTAATATTACTTGCAGGACCTTAAAATCTGTGACTTTAGGGCCAGAAGTAGACCTGAAATGGGCCTGAATACAACTGACTGTCATTTAAATATATCCTAAAATCTTGGACCCAAAAGATAGAATTTGAAAACAATGAAGCAGTAAGTAGCAAATCCAGCTAAGCAATGAAACACCCTGAGATGGGGCTTAAGGGTTGAAGATTAAAATTAGATAGAAATGATTAATTTAAAACTTAAATCTAGGATATGTTAGCTATGGAATTGAGTCTTCCTCTCACTTAAGTATGAAGTCCTTATAATATCAGCTGTAAAAAGGGCCAGGGGAAGTAATTAATAAGAATTGAGTCCTATTTCCTAGTCAAATTTTCCTGGCCAAAATTTCATTTTACCCAGCTAAGACTATCACTCCAGTTATCATGGAAAATAGTGACTGGCTCTTTGATGTATAAATGTCTTAACCCATGAAAATTAGAAACAAGTGTATAAGGGATGAAATCACTAAAATACTTAGGATTGCTATTTTCATGTGTTTGGAATACTTTAGAGAAGTTGGCAGAATAATCTGATTGGTCAAATGGGTCTAATTTATTTATTTATTTATTTTTTATAAACATATAATATATTTTTAACCCCTGGGATACAGGTATGTGAATCGCCAGGTTTACACACTTCACTTAAATATATATATTTAAGTATTTGATTTTAGATGTGTGATTATTGATTTAGCATTATAAAAGAACTTGACAAAGTTTTATTTTTATTTTATTTCTTTTCAGCGTAATAGAATTCATTGTTTATGCACCACACCCAGTGTTCAATGCAATATGTGCCCTCCATAATACCCACCACCTGGCTCCCCCAACCTCCCACCCCCTGCCCCTTCAAAACCCTCAGATTGTTTTTCAGAGTCCATAGTCTCTCATGGTTCATCTCCCCTTCCAATTTCCCCCAACTCCCTTCTCCTCTCTAACTCCCCATTCCTCCATGCTATTTGTTATGCTCCACAAATAAGTGAAACCATATGATAATTGACTCGCTCTGCTTGACTTATTTCACTCGGCATAATCTCTTCCAGTCCCTTCCATGTTGCTACAAAAGTTGGGTATTCGTCCTTTCTGATGGAGGCATAATACTCCACAGTGTATATGGACCAAATCTTCCTAATCCATTCGTCCGTTGAAGGGCATCTTGGTTTTTTCCACAGTTTGGCGATGGTGGCCATTGCTGCTATAAATGTTGTGGTACACATAGCCCTTCTTTTCACTACATCTGTATCTTTGGGGTAAATACCCAGTAGTGCAATTGCAGGGTCATAGGGAAGCTCTATTTTTAATTTCTTGAGGAATCTCCACACTGTTCTCCAAAGTGGCTGCACCAACTTGCATTCCCACCAATAGTGTAAGAGGGCTCCCCTTTCTCCACATCCTCTCAACACACGTTGTTTCCCGTCTTGCTAGTTTTGTCCATTCTAACTGGTGTAATGTGGTATCTCAATGTGGTTTTGATTTGAATCTCACTGATGGCTAGTGGTGATGAACATTTTTTCATGTGTCTGATAGCCATTTGTATGTTTTCATTGGAGAAGTGTCTGTTCATGTCTTCTGCCCATTTTTTTTGACATGATTATCTGTTTTGTGTGTGTTGAGTTTGAGAAGTTCTTTATAGATTCTAGATATCAACCTTTATTTGAAAAAGTTTTAAACAGAATTGTAATATTTGAGGAAGCTTAATATCAATGATACTTTTAAATTTTATTTGTTATAGTTTGATCATCACTGGCAAGATTGTATTTATTTGTTAAATAATTTAAATAGTTAAAAAATAGAATATTTTGGATTTATAAATGTGGTTGAAGTTGTTTATGATAGTTTCATTAATTAGTTTTCTACATAGCTGATTTAGAAGTTTCCATTGGATTAATCAAATATTTTTTTGAAAGTGATACTTAAAATTTGTCAGATTAATAGATTTTTAAGTTAGCCTTTGTATTAGTTTTCTATTGTTAATGTAACAAATTACTGAAAACTTGTGACTTAAAATAAATACTAATTTATTATCTTTCTGCTCTCAAAGTCAGTAGTCCAAAGTGTTATTTGAGGCTAAAAGAATGGTGTCATCAAGGTGATGTTCTTTCTGGAGGCTCTTGGGAGAATCTGTTTCCCTGAGTTTCCAGCTTCTAGAGGCCACCTGTGTTCCTTGGCCTAGGACCCCAGTCTTTATATCTTCAATCCAGCATCTTAGCATCTTCAAATCTCCCTCTTTGACTACAATCCCTGTTTCTGTCCTCATATCTCCTTCTCTGAATGTTGTCTCCCTCTTATAAGGACCCTGTAGTTACATTAAGCCCTCCAGATAACACAAGATTATCTTTTAATTTTAAGATTCTCAGTTCAATCCCATCTGCAAACTCCCATTTGCTATGTAATATAAAATAATCATAATTTTTGGAGATTAGGATGTGGATATCTTTTGGTGGGGAGGGATGGTTATTGAATATTTTGTACCTTAGATAGACAAAAGAAAGGCTTTTTAAATTTATAACCTCAATACATATCATATTAATATTAATAATTCAATTAACCACAAATTTTCTTTCTGTGCACAAAGAACTCTCAAGACCACCAGAAAAACACATCTTAACTCATCAAGACATTTGCTTGTTATTTGGCTGATTATCTGTGGTTATATTCTTTGTTGCTGCTAGTTGATTTATGAACAATTATTATTGATGTTCACTGACCTTGACAAAAATAGTACACCTTGTCATATGATATGAAGGCCCTATCAGGACTGAATTTAACTTTATCCATATTTTAATTTTAACTTTTTAGGCATTGATTTTCAGTGAATCTCAGTCATAAATTAATTTTGTTTAATTACCTTATTTAAAAAATAAATGGGGTATAAGACAAATTATTTTTTCAAACTCAGTATATGAGTTCTTTTTTTTTAATTTGAAAATTTAATACCTTATATATGTTAAAATTAGAAGAGCATATCAAGTAGAACAATTAGGGCTTAGTTCTATAACTTTATTTGATGTATTCTGATTTTTTTTCTTCTTTAATGTTCTTAGTGTTTTCTATTTTTTTCACTGTCTGGAACCGATTTTGCCATCTGGCAGTCAACAAGTCAAATCTTCCTTTTCAAAATAATTTAGAAAATGTTGATAGAGGTTGGGTCTATATTATACTTTACCAATTTGGAAATTTTACATTAAAAATTCACACTTTCATCTTCTCTTCATAAGCAGTGAGATCTGGCAGTACACTGTGTGAAGCTGAATAATTTCTGCTGCTTTGGAGGGACAAGGACACTGCTCATTTCAACATAAGCTGTACAGTTCCCCCAACTCACGCATGGTGGCTCGATTTAACCCATTTTGCAGTTAACTTAGTCCCTGTAGGCACTTGAGGATAGGACTCCTGTTTTGTTTGCTTTTGTCTTTAACAGTTATTTGGAAGTTAAGCAGTTTATTTTAAATTTAACTGGTATTTATCTTTAAGGCTATCAAATACCTCCTTGAACACATATTTCTCTAATATTAAAAATTCCGTAAACTTAGCTCTCCTCAAGAGGAATAAGGAATTTTAAATACCTGTGTCTCACCTTCCCTTCAATATGCATCAATTTCTACAATATTAATATGAGAACATTGAGACAATTACAGCAACGACCTTTGTTTAATATTGTTGACTCTAGTCAACTTCCTGTATAGTAGATTCCCAGAACTTAATTCAACTTCTAACTGGAAATTTGTATCCTTTGACCAACATCTCCCCATTTCCTCCACCGTGCGGCAATCACCATTCTACTCTTTTTTCAAAGCTAAGTTAGATCATGTAACTCCCCTGCTTATATTTCTGTATTGGTTTTTCCAAATACCATAGAATAGAATCCAAAGTCCTTAATGACTACATTGCCCAGTACTAAGTAAACCTTGAATATTCCACTGCTGCAGACTTCCACAACACTCTTCCTTACCACACTTCTCTCACAGTGGTCTCCCTGCTGTTGTTGGAAAAATGGCAAGCTGACTCCTACCTCCAGTACTGGGAACTTTTCCAAAAACTCTTCTCTAGGACTTTAAAAGCCTTATTCTCTCATTTTGGTCAGGTTTCTCCTCCTTAGAAAGACTTTCTTGAGTTTGCTTATCAAAAATTGCAACTGTCTTATATCCTGACCCTCTTCTATTTTATCAGAGTGCTGATCACTATTTGACACTTGTCTAGCTTTTCTCTCATCCATTAGATAGCACCAGCAAAGCAGGTCTATTCTTATTTCTCTTGTATTTAGAATGGTTTCTGCACACAGAAGGTCCTCAGTAAGTTTTTGTTAAGGTTATATGGCTTTGTATTCCATTGTGTTAATCTAATGTCTTTGAAAGCTTGTTTGGAAGTTCTAGCAGGGGAGCGCAGCTACTCCTATACCCTTGATCGAAGAACTGTCCTCTTTTCTAACAGGGAAGGTCGTCCTCTTCTACTGAGCGTGCAGCTTCAGAAGGGACGCACATGGAGCGGTGAGGGAGGAAGGGGACACCCACCTAGCCAGCCAGATCAGCCGAATCAACCCTGATGATCAATGGGGTGACAGATGTCGCAGCCAAATTGCCCTCACATCCAATCTAATGTCTTTAAATAGTCTCAAAGCTCAACACCAGTATTATTATTTTTATTTATATTTTTATCTCTTGCATTATATCATCGATCCTTTTTTTTTTCCAAGAAGAGTGTTTAGCTGCAATATTTTCCAAGTTCTTATAACATAGGAGTGTCTTCTGTTGCTTTCATAGTAGAACAATAAATTGGTTGATGTGGAATATTCAGTTCACAAAATTTTTCCATTGAAATTCTGTGTTGTCCTCTGGCATTCAATTATGCAGAAGAGAAATTTGAGGACAGCTCAACTTTTGTTCTTTCATAGGTAAACTTTCTGTTTCTGCTTGAGTGCTAATACTTCATTTTGGGTCATTTTTTTCTTTGCTTTTCTTGGGTCCATGAAGTTAGTCCTTTTATTCAGGGACTTGAATAATATTTCAGTTCAGAAAGATTTTCTTAATCTTTTTTTGTGTGTGTGTGAGAACTCTTAAGATTTACTCTCAGCATATTTCAAGTATAAAATACAGAATTATTCATTGTAGTCACATTCTATACATTAGATCCCCAGTACTTATTTGTTTATATAACTGAAAGTTTGTACCCTTTGACCATTATCTCCCCATTTCTGTTTCCTCTAACCCCCTAGACAACCAACCCTTTTACTCACTGTTTCTATGAACTTAAATGTTTTTTAAAGTCCACATTTAAGTGATATCATACACTGTCTTTTTCTCTCTAGCTTATTTTACTAAACATAATGCCATCCAAGCTCATCCATGTTGTCATTGTCACAAATGACAGAACTTCCTTCTTTTCTGTGAATGAATGATTTTATGCATACACATACACACAGTACACATTTTTGTTCTTCATTAATCTATCAGCTGATACTTTGGTTGTTTCCATATCATGACTATTGTGATTAATGCCATGATGAACATGGCAGTGCAGAGGCCACCTCAAGACTCTGATTTCATTTCCTTTGCGTATATACCAGAAGTGGGATTGCTGGATCAGATGGTAGTTCTATTTTTAATACCTTTTTTCATAATAACTGTGAAATTTACATTTCTCTCTTTTTTAAAAAAAGATTTTATCTATTTATTTGACAGAGAGAGAGAGATCACAAGTAGGCAGAGGGGCAGGCAGAGAGGGGGAAGCAGGCTCCCTGCTAAGCAGAGAACCCAGTGTGGGACTTGATCCCAGAACCCTGAGATCATGACCTGAACTGAAGGCAGAGGTCTAACCCACTGAGCCACCCAGGTGCCCCTAAAGTTTACATTTCTATCAACAGTGCACAAGAATTCCTTTTTCACCAAAACCTTACCAACACTTATTATCTCTTGTCCCTTTGGTAATGGACATTGTACAAGGTGTAAGGCATCTGATAATTTGATTGTACTTTTAATTTGTATTTCCCTGATGATTAGTGATGGTGAACATCTTTTTGCATACATGCTGGCCATTTTTATGTCTTTGGGTAAATATCTATTATGTTCTTTTCCATTTTTTAATTGGGTTATTTGTATTTTTTTAATTAATATATCAGAGTTCCTTTTATGTTTTGGTGTTAACCTCTTATTGTATATATGGTTTGCAAGTATTTTCCCCCATTCTGTAAGTTGCCTTTTCATTTTGCTGATTTTTTTTTTTTTTTTTGGTTTTGCAGAAACTTTTGTGTTTGATGTAGTCTTATTTATGTTTGCTTTTGTTACCTATGTTTTTGGTGTCAAATTGAAAAATAAAGATGTCAAGGGACATAGCACCTGTTTTCTTCTAAGATGTTTATGGTTTCAGACCTTATATTTAAGCCTTTGATCTGTTATGAGTTAATTTTTGTTTATGGTTTAGGACAAAGGTCCAATTTCATCCTTGCATGTGGATATTCAGTTTTCCCACCACCATTTATTGAAGAGTCAGTCCTTTCCGATCATGTATTCCTGGTACCTTTTAAAAGTAGTTGATTATACCTACATTAGTTTATTTCTTGTCTTTTTATTCTGTTCCATTGATCTATGTGTCTGTTTTTATGCCAATATGATACTGTTTTGATTACTAAAGCTTTGTAATATAGTTTGAAATTAATACTGTGATGCCTCCAACTTTGCTTTTCTTGCTCAATATTGCTTTAGCTATTTGGAATCTTCTGTGCTTCTATACAAATTTTAGGATTTTTTTTCTATTTCTGGGAAAAATGCTGTTGAAATTTTTATAGAGATTGCATTGAATCTGTAGATCACTTTGGATACTATGGACATTTTAATAACATTAATTTATCTAATCCATGAAAAAGGGCTATATTCCATTTATTTCTGTCTCTTTAATTTCTTTTGTCAATTCCTTATAGTTTTCACGTACAGATTTTTGCTTCTTTGGGTAAAATTATTTCTAAGTATTTCATTCCTTGTGATGCTATTGTAAATTGGATTTTTTTCTATTTGTATTTCAGGTAGCTCATTGTTAGTACATAGAAACACAATGATTTTTGTATGTTGATTTTGTATGCTGCAATTTTATGAATTTGTTTATTAGTTTAACAGTTTTTTGGTGTAGTCTTTAGCATTTTCTATATATAAGATAATGACATCTGCAGACAATTTTACTTCTTCTTTTCAAATTTGATGCCTTTTCTTTCTTTTATTAATTTTAGCTTAATTTCTTTCACTAGACATACAGTATTATGTTGAATAGAAGTGGCAGAGGTAGAGAACTTTGTCCTGTTCCTAATCATAAAGGAAATGCTTTCAGTCTGTCAACATTGAGTATGAAATTAGTTGGGAGTTTGTCATATATGCCCTTTATTTTGTTGAAGTACATTTTGTCTGTATATAACTTATAGGAGAAGTTTTTTTTCTAATCATGAAAGGATGTTAAATTTTGTCAAATACTTTTCCTACATCTGCTGAGATGATCATATGATCTTTATTCTTCATTTTGTTATATAGTGTGTCACATTTATTGATTTGTGCATGTTGATCCATCCACTCTTGCATCCCAAGGATAAATCCCACTTGATCATGGTGTATAATCCTTTTAATGTACTATTGAATGCAGTTTGCCAATATTTTGTCAAGTATATTTGCATCTATAATTATCAAGAATATTAGCCTATAATTTTCTTTTCTTGTAGTGTCCTTGTCTGGCTATGGTATCAGGGTAATGCTGACCTCATAAAATGAGTTTGGAAATGTTCCCTTTTTCAATTATTTGAAAGCATTTGAGAAGGATTGTTATTAACTTTTCCTTTGATGTTTGGTAGAGTCCACCAGTAAAGTTATCTGGTCCTAGACTACTCTTTTTGGGAAGGGTTTTTTTGTTTTGTTTTTTGTTTTTGTTTTTGTTTGTTTTGGGTTTTTTTGTTTGTTTGTTTGTTTGTTTTTTTAATGGCAGAGAGATTTTTATTACTGATTCAGTCTCATTATTATTGATCTGTTCAATTTTTTTATTTCTTCATGATCCAGTCTTAGTAGAGTGTATGTTTCTAGGAATTTATCCATTTCTTCTAGGTTATCCAATTTGCTGACATATAATTGTTCATAGTAGTTTTTTGTAATCCTTTGTATTTCTGTGTTTTTGTAACCTTTAGTTAGATGAATTGAGAAAAAAATAGTGAAGACACAAATAAAATTGGAATTTTTCTTTCTCATTTAATCTTGAGTTATTGCCTACTGTTAATTTTTTAGAATTTTTGCCAGAGTACGCTCATAATTCTTAGGTGTGGTACCTAATCTCTCTTCTATAAGACCTTTTCTTTTATAATTTTGTTCTTTTTTAAAAATCCTATTTGGAAAACCAGTGATTCAGTTCTTTGCAATGGGAATTCTGTTTCTTTTGTCTCCATGTGAATTTTTTTTTTTTTAAGATTTTATTTATTTGTCAGAGAGAGAGAGAGAGCGAGCACAGACAGACAGAATGGCAGGCAGAGGTAGAGGGAGAAGCAGGCTCCCTGCCAAGCAAGGAGTCCGATTTGGGACTCGATCCTAGGACGCTGGGATCATGCGAAGGCAGCTGCTTAACTAACTGAGCCACCCAGGCGTCCCTCCATGTGAACTTTAATTTAACTATTTTTTTTTTCAGTGTTCCAAGATGCATTGATTATACTCCATACCCAGTGCTCCATGTAACATGTGCCCTTCTTAATACCCACCACCAGGCTCACCCAGTCCTCCAACCCCAACACCCCCCTCCCCTCCAAAACCCTCAGTTTGTTTCTCAGTGTTCACAGTTTCTCATGGTTTATCTCACCCTCTGATTTCCTCCAATTCACTTCTCCTCTCCTTCCAATATTCTCCGTGTTATTCCTTATGCTGCACAAGTATGTGAAACCATATGATTCTTGACTCTCTCTGCTTGACTTATTTCACTCAGCATAATCTCTTCTAGTGCCATCCATGTTGATACAAAAGTTGGGTATTCATCCTTTCTGATGGACGCATAATACTCCATTGTATATATGGACCATATCTTCATCCATTTGTCTGTTGAAGGGCATCTTGGATCGTTCCACAGTCAGGGAGATTCAAATCAAAACCACATTGAGATACAACCTTACACCAGTTAGAATGGCCAAAATCAACAAGACAGTAAACAACAAGTGTTGGAGAGAATGTGGAGAAAGGGGAACCCTCTTATACTGTTGGTGGGAATAAGAGTTGGTGCAACCACTTTGGGAAACAGTGTGGAGATTCCTTAAGAAATTAAAAATAGAGCTTCCCCATGACCCTGCAATCACACTACTGGGTATTTACCCCAAAGAAAGAAATGTAGTGAAAAGAAGAGTCATCTGTACCCCAATGTTCATAGCAGCAATGTCCACAGTTGCCTATTTAATTTTTAAAATTCCTTTTCAAGTTGTCATTATTTTTATCAAGTCCACTTTCTTTTTTTCTCAAAATTAATTTCTTATCAATTATAGTATCTCTTTCATAGAAGCATACCCTTTGCATATATTTCAATGGACTGAATAAATATTTTCTAGAATTTTATTTCCAATTGGTTACAATTTTCAGAAATATGTATAGATTTGGAATGTTTAGGATAATGTTCCTTTTCTATTATACTACAAAAACTTTTACAAGGCTTTGCTGGTTTTTTGTTGTTCTTTTATTTTTTTAATAAGTGAGTCTATAACTTTTTTTTTTAATATTTTATTTATTTATTTATTTATTTATTTATTTATTTATTTATTTGACAGAGATCACAAGTAGGCAGAGAGGCAGGAGGGGAAGTAGGCTCCCCGCTGAGCAGAGAGCCCAATGCGGGGCTCGATCCCAGGACCCTGAGGCCATGACCTGTGCCGAAGGCAGAGGCTTTAACCCACTGAGCCACTCAGGTGCCCCGGCTTTTCTGTTTTTATATACAGGAAGATATGTCCAGAAAAATAAGCTCCACTATTTGTTCAATGTTAAGTGTGACTTTAGACCCTCTTGCTGTGTCCTTGTCCTAGAATTGTTTTGCTTTTGTCTCTTTTTCTTTTAGAACTATAGCCAAAGGATGGACAGATATATGTCTTACTTCAATGACTAATCCCTATCATGGATTTTTCTAGGTAGTTCTTTGACACAGATGTAGAATTATTTCTTTTGATAAATATAGAGTTGTTTTTTTTATGTTCTAACTTCAGATAGAACAGCAGTTCTTCATATAAGTGTTGTATGTAAAGAATATAATTAATATAGATGTTGTTCACAATAATGTATTTCTCCAGCTCTTCTCATTTGAGTAAATAGCAGTTGCTTACACTGACAATATAAGAGTTGTCATTAATTCTCTCTACCTCACACTCAATCTACTTTTCTCTTCATTTATTCTGCCAGTGCTTTCTTGGCCTTCTTTCTGTTTCTTGACCTGGCTAAGGCCATTCCTTACAACCTTAGAGATGGATGCTAATGTCTTGCCACAAAAGGTTTTAAGAAATGTAGTTAAGGGGCACCTGAGTAGCTCAGTGGGTTAAAGCCTCTGCCTTCAGCTCAGGTCATGGTCTCAGGGTCCTGGGATCGGGGCCCCACATCCCGCTCTCTGCTCAGTGGGGAGCCTGCTTCCCCTTCTCTCTCTGCCTGCCTCTCTGCCTACTTGCGATCTTTCTCCGTCAAAATAAATAAATAAGATTAAAAAAAAGAAGAAAAGAAATGTAGTTAAGATATCACAAACAAAAAATCTAAAAGACAAGTTTTGAGAAGAAAGATCACATATTTATTATTTAATATCCATTAACCTACACATTTATACATGAGGGATAGTAATTAGCAGGCCAATTTACTGTTACCACATACAGTAATTTCCAAACCAATGAAGGGATAAGGCTATGAAACCATATGGTATGGATATTATAAGGCAACCTGTTCCATTCTTTTGAGTTGCTATTACTGCTTTGACACAGCTACAGGAAATAAAAATGCTACTGGAATGCAGACCAGGAACAAGTAATCCCACAAGGCTTTGCAAAATGAAATCTGCAATCCCTGAATGAAAACAGATTTCTAAAAGCTAAGTTTTCTATCCACTATAGCTGAGATGATTGTTAAAAAATAAAATACATTTATGAATTTGACCACATTTTGTAGTTTTTAAAAAATATGTTAGAGGAAAAGAATATTGGCGCAGAAATTATAATGCAGTATTTAAAGTTTAGTGTGAATAATAATAATATTATGTCAACATAATGTGTTGGCATTCAAGATTAAAATCTTTCATTATACTGTACTTGAATACACCATACTAGCATTCTTCTCATCATAAAGGAACAAAATTCCTAATTACTTCATTATCTATTGCTGTGTGACAAACTACTCCAACATGTAATGGCTTAAATTAATAACCATTTTATTTGTGTATACTGCTGTGGGTCAGGAATTGAGATATGACACAGCAGAGAAAGCATATCTTTGTTCCATGTGATTTGCTAGAGTTAAAAGATCCAAGATGGCTTCTCTGGTCACATGTTTTAATTTCAGCTAAGAAAGCTTGAAAAGCTTTGGGTTGGCAGGAAGAGTTCAAATAGACCTAGAATCTCTGTGGTAGCTGTCTTCCGGGTTTCTTAGTTCAACTCTATGTAGTTTCAAGGTCTCCCACTTTCTACATGGGCTCTCTATGATCCACATGGTCTCTCCAACAGAGTGGCTGAAATTTAGGGTGAATGCAAGAGCCAATACTACAGTGTCCAAGGTTTAGGCCTAAAACTATCACAGTGTCACTTTCACTGCATTTTATTGGTTAAAACAATAGAAAAATCATAGAGGACTTCATAATGGTATGAATATCAGCGGTATGATTTTTTTTTAAGATCATCGAAGTGATAATCTTTCAAAATTTACCCTCTAGGAGTGCCTAGGTGGATCAGTCATTTGCCTTTTGTTCATGTCATGATCCTGGAGTCCTGGGATCAAGTCCCATGTTGGGCTCCCTGCTCAGTGGGGAGTCTGCTTCTGCCTCTACCCCTTCCCCTGCAGGGGGCTTGTGCCCTGCAGACCGCCCTGACTCTCTTTCTGAAATAAATAAACAAAATCTTAAAAAAAAATTACCCTCTGGCCCCAATAACTCACAATCAAGGCACAACCAAAATATACTCTCCCAAGATTCCCAGATACTCATCCAATTATGATAGCAGATTCAGTCTTGTAATCTAAGATCTTGTCATTTAAAACAGTTGCAAGTGTGAATGAAATGTATTTGACATAGCTTCTCTTACTCTGAAGACCTGCAAATTAAAGAGAAAATGTATCTGTCCTCAATACTCTCAAAAGATAGGAGTTTGGGATGGTAAAATTGTAACCACTCCATTTAAAATATGGGTTAAATAGAGCTAAAATGATAAGTAGAATTAAGACTATAGTGGATGCTAAAGGTACCCCTTTGAGATCCTTTTTATTGAGGATTTCAATCTTCAATGTGCTGACTATTGACTCACAGCTGTCCAACACTATCAGCTGGCACCTCTGAATGATACAGTATTTGTCAGAACCAACAGATCCCATTGTCATGTGTTTTAGGGGAATTTATACTTTTGGTCCCTGCAATAACAAACTTTATGGTTTAGGCTCAATTCCTAGAAAAGGAACACTTTTACTGGGAGACACAGTAAGAGTATCACTACACTGACTTCCACTTGATGACTTTGATCTCCTGATGCCAGTAGAATGAAAGAAACAAAAAGGAATTATTATTGTCAAGAGTAATTAGATCTGATCATCATAGGGAAGTAGGACTGCTACAGAATATAGGGGCAAAGAGAAATACACTTGAAATTCACTTGATCCATCTGGCATCTACTGCCACTTTTAATTGCTAACAGATGAATATAACAACCATGATCTGATAAGGGTGTGGTGATCAGGGTCTCAGATCCCTCAGAAAGAAGAGATGGTCTGTGTTACTATAGTAGATGCTGTTATTATCTCTCCCAGATCCTGCTTCCCATATTTCTCCTTCTCCCATGAATTTCCTATTCTCAGGTTCTACTTTTAGGGTAAACAAACTTAGAGGCATAAAATCTTGGGTTTAGTCCCAGTTTTACCAGTTGTTAGTTGTATAATTTTATATAATATTATAGATCAACCTAACCCTGCTTGCTCCTCAAACTTAGAATTAATTTTCTCATAAAGTTTTTGTAAAGATTAAGGAAATTAAAGAAAATAATTTTGCTAGCATCATGGCTCAGTTGGAAAAATGGCAGAGAGAATAGATACTCAAAAGTTCCACCCAATATTATCATTGTATTTTCCTTCTCCCCTGGCATACCTTGAGCCATGACTGGGGGGGGTTGTCTATACATCAAATATTAATTTCACATAGAATTGTTTATACAAAGAAATGTGCTGAAGCTGATTACCTTTGTATACCCAACCAAAACACTAATCAACAAATGAAAACTACATGAACGTATTATTGGGCAATATAATTATATTGTTGTTACTGATATATGCCTCTGTCTCTTTCATCAGGTTATAAGCTTACTTTGTGAAGGACCACATATTATTGATCATTTTTAAAATAATTTGTTTGAAATAAAATGTTTCATATATGTCATATTTGACTTATATTTTTATTTTCACATATATCTCTAAGAATATATTTCTATATGGATGGATATTCTATAGATTAACTTGCTTATTGAATTACAGGATTATCTTTTACATTATTTTATCATGATTTTAGCTATCTGAGCTTGAATCAATCTGTCTAATATCTATGTCAAAGAAGACACATATTCTTAAATCCCAACTGCTCGTCATTTTCAAAACCTTGATAGGAATGATTTGACAGGTGTTCTGTATGAACCATTATTATTTTAAGTAACCATTGGACATCAACAGTTTTGTAAATAACTCTAAAATTGAGTTAAATATTAAAAATGAAAATCTTTAGCTAAATAAAGAAATAGGACGTTACTACTCAGCTTATACCTTCCACAAGGCAGAATTTGGACAAGCTTATAGTAATTAATTTAGGCTTTTCTCTCATGTTCTAGTTTAACCAAAAAATAATTTTTTAAAAGATTTTACTTATTTATTTGACAGACAGAAATCACAAGTAGGCAGAGAGAGAGAGGAGAAAGCAGGCTCTCCACCGAGCAGAGAACCCGATGCGGGGCTTGATCCCAGGACCCTGGGATCACGACCTGAGCCAAAGGCAGAGGCTTTAACCCACTGAGCCACCCAGGTGCCCCTAACCAAAAAATTTTTTGAAAGAAATCTTGCAGCAACATTATGCTGAGTGAATCACAAGCTATTAAAACTACTAGAAATACAGTAGTTTATATAGCATAGTCAGTTTTTCCCAGTGTCTAAGCCAGTTCTTGGGAGTGTCATTAGATTCTTTTGGAAGCTGTAGTAGACTTAATATTAAATCATCACTTCACTGCACCAAATGGTATTTACTGTGGCAATTTTTAAAAATTACATCAAAATGTCTCATATCATTAACTTGTAAAAGAGTAGCACATAAACCAGAAGAAATGCTCAGTGATTAATATTTACTGAGTATATTTAATGCACAGTGTTACATATAATAGGTGGTATTTGTTTGTAATTCATTTGGTTAATAAATGCATATTAATACAACTAAGCAAAATTTATGTATTATAAACTAAATATACATGTGTTTTGTGTGTGTACATATATATAGATATATATAATTATTATATATTATATTATATATGCTATATTATATATATAATTTGAAGAGAATGGAATATTCAAAATAAGATTGGATGAATTTTTAGAATCTTACAAATGGATAAGGAAAAGATGAACTCAGTAGAAAATAGGCTAAGTATATGAAAAGGTTATACAGAATAAAGTAAAAGGACAACAGAAACATGTTTCAGTTGTTAGAGAAATGTAAATTAGAATAAAGTAACACAACATTTGTCCATGTTGATTTTATAAAAATTGAAATGAAAGGACAAAGAATCCCTATAACTAGGTACTTTTTAGAAAAATGGTTACTTTCATACATGCTGATGGTAATATGAGTTGCTTTGTTCTTTGGGAAAGTAAACTGACAATAACTATTAAATTAAAATCATTGGACTTCCACTCCCAGCTGATACAATAATTGGTACAGGACTAGATCCCTACCATAAACTAAAAAATAAACAATATATATTAAGCTGCTGTTTATAAACACTGTGAAACAGTCAACCTAATATTTTGATCCTTTTGAAGAAGGGCAACCACACAGGCTGTGCACATATGATTTCTGTCTAGAAGCAGTTTTTTTAGACTATGATATGCAAAAGTGGAGCCCATGTAGAGCACGGAGGTCTTGCTGGGGGCATAGATTGTTATTATAGACCTTCTGAGCAGCTGGAATTTGTGGGGTAGAGAGGAGGGATCTGTAAAAAGAACCTTCAAATATCTGCCTCATGTGTTTGGCTGAATACTGTACCAGACATTGTGATGACAGAGATGTTGGAATTAAGAGACAAGGACCTTAAAACAGCTATTAAAAATATGCTTATGAGTTTAAAAGAAAGGTGGACATATTGAGTGGAAAATATGAATATCAGTAAAGAAATGAAATCTTAGGAAAAAAAAACACAAGGACATTCTGGACCTGAAAAATGTTAGTATCTGAAATATAAAGACATGGATGAGTTAAAACCTGTTGGACTTTTCCAAAAACAAAATAAAACAGTGACTCTGGAGATAATGCAATAGAAGCTGACCAAAGTAACGTTTGAAAAGAAGGAAAAAATAGACTTCACAATATGTAAATCCTCAGTGGACTGACACAATATCAGGTTGTCTAAGTTATGGGCCAGAAGAAAAGATAGAAATGATCTAGAGTAGGAATCGATTATTTACAACAAGAAGTCTTATCTGGAAATTTGAATGTATAAGTATTTATCTTCCAGAAAAATAGAAAGATAAAATGTCTCTTAATTGTGTAGAAAATAAGATATTTTGTGAAACCAGATTCCACTTTCAAAGACCAGGAACTCTAATCATACATCCTGTACATTTTATTTCTTTGTACCATTACATATATTTCCCTTGTCTTCTGTGAGAAGCTTATTTAAATCTCGAGACAGTTCTAAATATTGAGAACAAATAATATTTGGTAAATCAGCATGTTTTTATCAGTTGCATTAATGAAATAAAATTTGTTGAAAGTGTGTTTTTAGGGGCACCTGAGTGGCTCAGTTGGTTAAGCTTCTGACTCTTGGTTTCAGCTCAGGTCATGATCTTGGGGTTCCTGGGATATAGCCCCACAACTGGTTCCCTGCTCAACAGGGAGTCTGCTTGTCTCTCTTTCTTTCTGCCCTACTCCAGTTTGAGCTTTCTCTCCCTCTGAAATAAACAAATAAGTCTTCTAAAAAATATGATTACAACTGTCCGTAGAGATCAATAATAATAAGCAATCAATAATTTGGTATATGAAACAATTAATTGCAAATGGTCACTAACATAGGATCTTTGGGAAGGTTAAAAAAAAATGGCTGTAGTGAGGGAGGGAAAAGCCATGGGCCCTCTGGGGATAATTAGCTCTAAGTTTTTAAATCCAGCATACCTATATTATTTACTTGTTTCACTAAGGGTTAATTACTCAATTGATCAGAATGGGGAAATTAAAACAGAAAATGATAAAGTTCAATTTAGGAAACAGACCCCAGCCTAAACCTCTCATTTTCATAAAAAATTATTTTTTGTAAACCCATTCAAGAAATGCCAACATATAATTAAGTAGGAACTCCTTTTAAAAATGTTGTTTCAAGTCCTAAAATCATTTGGTAAAACATATTGAGTTTATTCAGTCTTTTAGGAGAAAAATTTTTTGGAGTCTTGTAGAATTGATGCATTGTGGCATGTGACATTCCTCCCTATTCTGCAAAAATTCAAAGTATTGACAATGAGTGAGTTCTCACAAAGAAGAAAACTCGGTCCAATTTTAAGAGTCTCAAAACCATATATTCAAATAAATGAATTTATGAATTCAACTGTCAGTTCAACTCTCTCAATTGCTGCTTTTAGCTTGTCTGGGAGTGTGTTAGCTGTGCTGTTTATTTTCATGCAAAGGACAAGCTAAATATTCAAACTACTATCATTTCCCAGAAAAAAAAAAAAAGAATATGAAATGGTGAATGCCAAATAAGAGTCTAAATGCAGTAAACCTTAGGACAGAAACATTTGCTCTCCACAAATAAAGACGGTAAATGTGGTAGACTATGTATATATGGAACAACAGTTCTTTCAAAGTTTGCACACGTCCCTCTCTCTACTTTCATGAATAGTTTCTTTCATTTCAGTGTGACCTGTTTGTATGTGTGCATGTGTGTGTGAGTTCTGGAAGACTAGTCTGTTCTACCCAAGTCCAGCTGCATGTAGCAAATGTTTTGAGATGTCTAAATTTGTATAATTCCATTCAGTACTTTGTAATGAAATTCAGCCCAATGTGTGAAAACAGGAATAGAGGAAAGAAAACAAATAAGTAATGATAGGAATTCTACTCAAACTAATATATAAAATGATAGAAGATGGCAAGTGAGAGATGTACTAAGATTAATGTTTTATCCTCATTTTAATGAAAAATATAAAATACCACACTTTAAAGCTTATATTTATAAAGCTTATAACAACTTAATTTGTTTCTTCTTTACACTGTGATGCATTAGCCACCATATAAAACCTTTAATTTATATTTTAATTTTTATGGTTATATAAAAAAGAGCAAGCTATATGAAGGCTAACATTAAAAATGAACAGGGTAATTTTGTAATTTAGTCTAAATAATAAGTTAGGTATTTAAATTTTTGTTATTTTATTAGGTTTACATGACAACAATATTAAAAATCTATAAGCAAAAAGTTTTTCTAAATTAGGCATCAGAATTTTGAAGCATAAATGCATCGAATTAAGAAGTCTCCAATGTTCTAGTCATGACAGTGTGGTCGTCTTTGGAGAGGCATGGCTGTAACTCAACTTTTCATTATAAATTGAGGTTATAGGACTCTATTATTTCAAGATCCTTTCTTCTTTGCAATTTTATGTACTATGATTTATTCCTTATCATTTTAAGGGAAATATATAAAACATTTACTAGAAAATAAACTTTCAAAGGAAATGGTCAATGTTCCAAATATTTGGTTCTTTTAAATCATGATATCATATTTTAAACAGATTTTTTTAAAAATCTGAGAAATAATTTTATTCTTCCAATGTTCCAAATTATTCAATAGCATTTCTGTCCTTCTATCTGTGCTTAACTTGGAAGCTAATTTAAGAAAGCAGGAAAACAAAGTTAAGCAGCTACGGCAAATTAAGGAATGCATATAAACATTAAAGTTTGATGCTCTCACAGATATTCTTTGAAATGTACACAGTCATCATGTCTGTGTAGGTGTGGCTAGATATGGAGGTGTCAAACTTTATGGAGAATGTCTAAGATAAAACTTGTTAAAACTCATTCAAGGGGAAGAGAAAATTTGGCCAGAGGAGATGCCTTCATTTTTTTTTTATTGGAACCTACAGTAAGAACTTCATTTTATATTAATGATATAGCATACATATATTGTATGTGTATTTATGCTTGTGTGTGTGCCTATCTATCTATTATGAAGCAGCTTATTCCATTAGCTCTAAATTTCAGTTTTTAAAAAAGAGGTTTACTTATTTATTATTTGACAGAGAAAGAGAGAGCACAAGCAGGCAGAATAGCAGGTAGAGAGAGAGGGAGAAGCAGGCTCCCCACTGAGCAGGGAGCCCAAGGCAGGCTCCATCCCAGGACCCAGGGATCATCACCTGAGCTGAAGACAGATGCTTAATGACTAAGCCACCCATGCACCCCTACATTTCACTTTTTAAAAACATTTTAACAGCTCTGAAATCAGGATATCCTTTTATAAGATAAACCATTCAGCAATTGTGACATTGTTGTCTTTGCCAAAGAATGAGTACCAAAGCATCCAGATTGCATATCAGTGTCTCTGAGATGCATCCTAAAGATAACAGTGGAGGATCCTTTACGTAATGGTCCATGAACAATGGTCTTGATGGCACAGATGATGTTCTCATGGGAAAATAAAGCCATCTATTACTCTCAGTTGAAAACTTATTTATTTTGTTATTATGTTAGTCACCATATGTAGTTTTTGATGTAATTTTCCATTGTCCATTATTTGCCTGTAACACCTAATACTCATTGCAATATGTGCCCTCATATTACCCATCAGCAGGCTAGCCCATCCCCTTACCCTTCTCCCCTCTGAAACCCTCTCTTTGTTTCCCAGAGTCCAGATTCTCTCTTGCTTTGTCTCTCCCTCTGACTTCCCCACTTCATTTTCTTTTTCCTAATGTCCTCCATGCTATTCCTAATTTAAAATGTCAAGCTCTTGCAATCATATGGAGTAAACCCTAGAATATAAATTCAATATGTTCAATTATTCAGGGGAGGTTTCTTTTATATGACTGTCAAATAGGGCAGCTACTAGACACATATGGCTATCGATGTATTGACATGTGGCTAACAGGAATTCAGATGGGCTCTAAGTGTAAAATATACACTGATTTTAAAAACTCGGTATTAGAAATGTAAACAATCTCATTAATTTTTAAATATGGTTTCATGTTGAAATGAACATATGCTATATTTGCATTGCAAAAGGTATTTTATTAAAATTAATTCCACTTGCTTTTATCTGTTTAAATGTGGCTACTATACATTTTTAAATTACATGTATGGTTTGCATGACATTGCTTTGGATGGTGCTGGCTTAGATGTTTGGATCACAACCGTCAAAGGGGCTCATGGATTATCTGTGCTTTTCAATATGTCTGGCCCTTCCCTGAGATAAAAACAATAGTGAAGAAAAGTACAGGACAGATAATGGATTAATTCCCTCAAAGCCATGGTTCCTTCCTCCTGTTCACATATTGGTAGGTATCCAATGCTAATGTGACATTGGTTACATAAAAGCAGGCATATGCTGAGGAGTTGCATGACGGTAGAAAGAGCCTGGATCTTGGAGAGCGGTGCTCACTTACATTTGAAAGCTGATACTAGAAATTTATAATAAATTGGAGTAAGCAAATCAACAATTACTTGGCAAATGGATTAAATAGCATAGGTGGCATGGGTCTCCCTATTCCCATTTTATGCAATTCTTTAGAAATAAAATGATATTCAAAATCAGCATTTTATGAAATAGTTTTTACCTTAAAGAAGTATTGGTAAGTAAATAATTCTGGCAAAATAATTTTTCCATATGATGCTAAACTACTAAATTTTAGAAACTGTTTCAAAGCACAGGAAGAAATGAACTCCAGAAAAAAAGTGTAGGCAACTCCCTTCAGAGGAAAGGTACACTTTATATGTTTTAGGAAAATTGTACCTTCAAAACTAGTAACCTAAAGTTTTTCCCAAATTCTTGTGTATCTTGCTATATGTGTAGTCATCAATGGTAAGTAAGAAACCCAAGTTGAGATGTAATAATCATAGAATATAATAACCCTATGTAGGAAGCACCGACAAAATATAAGAGAAATAGCTCCACATATTTCCTGCTCTCTTTAGCAAAATCAGTAGTTTTGTTACATGAAAATTTACATGTATATTTAATTTTGATAATTATTTTGATACAACTTTGGTTTGGAGCAACATCATTTTTTTTTTTTTCTGGTGTGCATGGAAGTTCTTAAAATCAAATTAACTTAGTGGAATTGTTGTATTCATGAGGGGAATCACTTATACCACAATGCATTTCTCTATTTTACATCTACTCTGGAAAACTCTCCTTCACAGAAACTATAAAGCTTCCTCCTTTCCTTATCATTGAAATAATGAAATCTTCTCTCCTTAGAAATGTCAGCTTTCCTATCTCAGATAATACATCCAGAAGAAAATATATTATTTGGGCAATATGAAAAACTGTTCTAATATATATTTTTTAATCTAATGAACTTTTGCATACTTCTTGCCAACTTAAATTTCATTGGTAAGTTATTTAAATATTTTTTCTCAAAAGAAAACACTCAATTTTATGACTCTACTGATGCAAAATTATATTCACACTCCAGAGAAAGGAATGTACTTTTAAAGAGCTCAGTAAGTCTAAAAACTAATGGAAATACTTGGATATTTCCTACCATACGCCTACACTACAGAAAGAATTTTAATGGATGATGATAAATCAAACTATAGTAATTATTTGCTGAAATAATGTGCACTTTTAAAATATGGAAAGTTACTTAACTTATGGTAGAATCTATCATTTACATATTGCCTAAAATTTTTCATTATCTAAATAAAATATTTATTCCTCACATTTGCCTTTGCAGGACAGAATTCTCATTTTGTGTGGGTGAAAGCTAAAACCTGGGTAAACTGCCTTGTAGCATAATTGGGAATATAATATACTACTCTACTTTTTTGAGATTTTCTAATATATACTGCAAAATGAGGTCTTTTCTATTTTTTTTTTAATTCTTTATTTTTATTCTTATTTATTTTCATTTTTTTCAGCAGGTCTTTTCTACTTTTATGCCAAATGAATAGAAAATAAAAACTAAATAGGTCCACCTGGGTGACTCAGTTGGTCAAGTGTCTGACTGTTGATTTTGGCTCAGGTCATGATCTCAGGGTCATGAGGTTGAGCCCTGAGTGGGACTCCATGCTCAGCATGGAGTCTGATTCAGATTTTCTCTGTCCCTCTGCCCCTCCCCCATCATGCTCAGTCTCTCTCTCTCTCAAATAATTAAATCTTTTTTTAAAATGAAATAATCAGCTATAATTAAATGATTATTTGACTGAATATGATAAGCCATTTAACCTGGAAATTAATTTGGGTAGCTAATACTCTGAGCATACAAATATACATAACCATAACTATTTGCAATTATAGAATTGTGAGATCTGCAGAGGATAGCTTCTTAACAGTAACATGAGTTTATCACAATAAAATTGAAACTTATCAGAATTACACTGCAAGTGGACATGTGCTGAAAGTGAAACATTTGTTGATGTTAAAACCTGGTTAAAATTCTAAAGCCATTTTCAGAAAATTGGAGTATTAAACTATAGAAAATTTAATTTCAAGGAAGATAAGCAATAGAAAATTATTTTCATAGCTAATAACTATATGAATCTTTTTTATTATTCACTAAAGCCATTTATATAATTATTGGGAAAGGTAATGCCAAAGCTATCCTCAAAGATCTTATTTACTTAAAAATGTAGTGTGATGAAAATAATCTCCTCTGCTCTCATTTTTCCCATTTCACTAGTCCCATCATAGACTAGTTTTATCAAAAAAGACAAGAAAAGCAATTCTAGTTATTCTCGAGTCAGAATTAGAATAAGAAGGTATATTAGAAAACCTGCATGTCTTAGTTCATTCTTATCTCATAGCATAGCTGTGTGACTTAAAGGATAAAAGTTAAGTCAAGGAAAGAAGCACAATCCCTGGTGCATAGTCAAATGTTTAATAGCCATTTACTTCTTCCCTTGTTACTTCATTCAATAGCCTAAATAGTTAATAATAACTTACTATTCCAGGTAGTGTGTTAGAATTTAGATGATATAGCATTAATGCCAAGATTTCAAATAACTATTTTTTTTCTTCAATAACTGTAGTCTGGAATCCCAGAATAGTGTTTGGTATATGGTAGGAGCTCAGTTAATGCAGAAGGTATGAAAGAATGTTTGCAGTTTGGCTGCCATACTAAATGAGATAATCTACTTAAAATGCTTAGAAGGGTACCAGGAGATAGTATAATACTTTATAACTGTTAGCAATTTTTATTTGTTCTCACTTTTATTCTCCTTTGCAAATGGTCCCTCTTAATGTTTTCCTCTGAGTAAGTTCAATTTACTGCTTAGCTTCTGTTTATTCATATTTTCTCTCCTAGCCGGCCATAACCCCTCTCTTCTTCTGAACCCATGCCTGCATTCTTGAAGTCCTAACTCCTGTAGTGATTTATGTTTATCTGTGTATATTTTGCAATTCAGATTCCTGAAAAGAGACTATAACTGGGTAGGCTGTTCAGCCAAAACCTTTCCATTCTAGGCAATCTCAAGGCTGAGTGTCTTTAGGACAGATGGCCATTCTTGTCTAATGAGCAAAATTCAGGGAGGTGTGTGGGCTCTGTGCTATAGAATATTCTGTCTCTGTCCTTGGTTGTGATTTCCTCTGTCAGTTACAGTCTACAGTATGTGGGTAACAATGGAAATAGTCCCTGAAAACTCTGAGTTTATATGATCCTTATAGCCCCAGAGAACCCACAGCTAGCAGTACTAGTGAAAGAAAGCCTTTTTTACTTGTATTGCCAGCTGAAATATCAAGGAGAATTTGATTGAACAGCCTTGAGTCCCTGCTCATTTCTGAAGCAATGAGTAATTGAAGCTGGAGTGGAGGAACGGACAGAAGACAATGATTATGAAGACCTGGATCTTGTGCTCAACTTTTGAGCCAGGATATTGGATCAGATCTACTTGAACCATGTAGACTGGAATGGAATACGAGTTGTCCTTCAAAGAGCAATTGGAAAGATTAATACTTTAATAAACTTTGTACAGAAAAGCACACTCTTTTTGGAGAAATACTGTTTGTCACACTTTAAAACATAATATTACTGATATTTGGCTACTTCTCTTTGATGTAGTTTACAAAATAATTCTTGAATTATTTTTCATACCAAGCAATCTTCCTGAGGTAATTTAAATTCAATGCACTTTAAGAGAAAAATGTACTAAATGACAGAAACTTTACTGCCCACCGTGTGAGAGATGCAGAAATGAGCAATATATAAGCCCTGGATTCAGGCAGTTTACAGAATAAAGGGAAAAAGAGAAAAACAAGATAAATTCAATATATTGTGACGAATTCAATGAGGGAGGTCTGTTTACATTTGGGGAGGATGATGGTGCCAATACAAAGCAGGAAAGCGATATATAGACAAATCTTTCTGGTAGGTGGAAGCACTGGGGGATGGGATCTGGGAAGGGTGCATAACAAAAGGAACCTACAATCTAGGTAGTACTTGAAGGATCAATAGGGGGTGGTTAAGGAAAGAAATGCCTACATAGTGCAAATGAAACAAGTTTAGACTTACTTTACAAATAGTGGTGTAGAAAACACATGCATACACAGAAACATATATATATAGCTTACCTTTAGATGTACCTTGTAACAGGAAGTAAGTTTTGATTATAGGCTATTTTCTGTTATATGTACATGTATATGTGTCACAGCCAGCATGACAAATCGACCAGGAATGTGAGGGTAAGAGGATGGTGAAAAGAAATCAAGAGACAAAGAAATGGAGGCAGGAGGAGCACCGAGGAGGTTGTCCAACAGTGCCGATTTTATTCAAGGCTGTGAGACATTATATAGTTAACAGAAACAATTATAAGGAAGTATCTATTTTCAGTTGATTGCTCATACACAGGTAACATTCACATGAAACCCCTCAAGCATTATGAAGCCCATTTCCCAAGGGCTGGTAGCTTTGGATCTTCTGATGTCAGTAACTTTTGTCTACTTAGCTAATCTTTAACTAGCAATTCATGAGTTACAATGATGCAATTTATAATCCGTGCAAGTACAGGATAATCTTGTAATAGTTAAATGCGCAACCCAGTTTTGCCTCTAATAGGTGCAGGCAGTCACATCAGCGAGTCTTAGGGTCCATAGCTCAGGCTCTTTCTCAAGCGCAACTCAACTAATATTCAGGAGGCACGAGTCAGGGCCTGGTTTGATCCCTCGCCTCTAGCTAGGTCCGTGGCTGCCTACATCATATATGCAATTTATGATGACATAATATTCTACTACTATGGATATGTTAATTAGCTTAATTTTGGTTATCATTTTGCAATGTGTGTGTATATACATACATATATATATATATATCAAATCAAGTTGTATACTTTAAATATATACATATATATATATATATATATATATATATATATATATATCTCACATCTTTATCCATTCATCAGTCAATAGACACTTGAGCTGTTGAATCACTATATTGTATACCTGCAACTAATATTAAAGTGTATGCTAACTAAAAAAAAAAAAATCTTCTTTTAAAGATTATTTATTTATTTGTCAGAGAAAGAGAGAGGACACAAGCAGGGGGAGTGGCAGGCAGAGGGAGAAGCTGGCTCCCCACTGAGCAAGGAGCCCAATGTGAGGCTTGATCCTGGAACCCTGAGATCATGACCTCAGCTGAAGGTGGACACTCAACTGACTGAGCCACTCATGTGTCCTTAAAAAAAAATCTTTTTAAAAACGATTTTAAGAAGACACTGGGGAGGGTTATTTGAAAAAATTTCTCTGGAGAAAACAAATTCAAAGTTGATGTGCTCTCTACTGACTGCAAGCAATATCCTATGCTACTGCTTCTTCCCTTTGTAGTCTACCTTGTTCAGACTTAATTAATAGCTTTTAGATTAAATCATTACCTTTGAAAAGAAAGGTAGATAGGGAAGAAGGAAGGAAAGAACAATGAAAAGATGGAAGGACTAAATTAATAATCATGGAACTATAAACTTGTATCCCTTTCAAAAATATGTACAATAAGATTTTATGCAATTGGATTTTTTTTTATTCTTATCTCTTTAAAATTTAAGTTTGAATATTCCTATTTCAAGATGAGAATAACAAAATATTTGCATGGAAGACATCAATATCATTAAATTATAAGACATGTATGTAAAATTATAAGAAAATATTAAAAATGTGTGTTTTTGAGTTGGTTTTCTCTTCACCAAAATTCTTGGTATAAATTACTGTAATTTCAGAAAATATGTTGTTTTTTCTTCTTCTGGTGCAAAAGTAATTTAAAAGAAAGCTTAAGGATATATAAAAAGATTGGGAGAAATGCAATACTTTAATTTTTGCAGTTTGGCCTTTAGAGAAAGCCAAACTAAATTCAGTCTTTTTGAACAAAGTAACCACAGCATCATACTCAAGAAACTGTCTACGTACTGACAATTACATTTGATCGTCTTGGTCTTCTTTACAGAAGGTAGTACACAGAATTTTAAACCACTTTCATTTGTGTATCCACTCAAGATAGAACTATATAGGGCTACTATATTGCACTTCTTCCATGTTTGGGACTCTCTCTTTTTTTTTTTTTTTTAAGATGTTGTGATTTTTATGAAGACACTAAGACATGTTTGGCCCCAGAAGTTTACAGTCTAGAAAAGAAAATAATTGTGGTAGGAGGCAGAATATGTTGGGTGGCACAGGCAACAAGTTTTTGGAATTCAGAGGGGGAGAAAGAGCACCCTTGACTTTAATGGTTTGCAGTCTTCCTAGAAAATGTGGGATTGAAACCTGACCTAAATTGTTGACTTCTTCTTCTAAATAATACCGGGTATAGAAATAAATATATTTTTGGAATGATATAGATAAAAGTAAAAAGACTCTAAATTAAAGGACCATTAAAAATTTATAATACAGTATTGCTCAAATAATTATTATGTGATAAAAAGACTCTAATATAATAATTTGTTAAAAGAATATTTTGTAACTTTTAGTTTTAAAATTATATTTTTATTTATATATTATTTAAGAAATCTATTTATACCAATAGACCTGAAATTCTACTGATACATTTTTGCTATTTTTTTGTGTCCAAACTACTTGGCTATAGCTTGTGGGCAGTTGGCCATAAACTCTCAAGAGACCAATCCCTTGAAATAAATATTGTCTCACCATGTAGTTCTAGAATGAGAATGAGATTTGGATGAATAATTACTTTAACCTGACCTTAAAAAATATACAATATCATGAGCAAATGTTTATACTATATACAAGGATGGCTTCATGAATGTATGACCTGGGCAGTTGAATAGTGCCCATGCTTGGAAGGGCCCCATGCTTGGATTAATATTCTACTGTCTTTTTAATAATTTTGAACAAGGGATCCCTCATTTTTATTTTGAACTGGTACCCACAAATTATGTAGTGGATCCTGCCTGTATTCCTATTAGTTTGTTCTCTAACACGGTATTGTATAAGTGAAATTTGCTAAAAGAGTAGGACTTAAATGTTCTCACACACAAAGAAAAGGTAAAAATGTGAGGTGATGGATGTGTTAATAATGGGATATCTTTTTACAGTATACAGTATACATATTAAATCATCACATTGTACTTTTTAAATAACTTATAATTTTGTCAATTTTACCACAATGGAGCAAGAAAATTTTAGTCTCATATTGATTCTTCATTGAATTGATAAAATGATAATATATGTATTTTAAAACTCCATCGTTCTGTCTTTAAATCTTATTCTTTTTCTCCCCCTCCATATTTTAATCTATATGTGTATATGTATGTATGTATATCCCATACTAGATTGCTAGACCATCAGCTTCTGAGGGCCAGGGTGATTGCTCGAAACAGATGATCATCTTCAATAAAAAGGAGAATAGACACACTGAAATATTAGTGAACTTGTGTTTATTCATGAGACAATATATATTATGTGATTATTTAGGCAGCATATTTTCATGTTAGTTCATACATTTCAAGAAAATAATCAATGTCATGAGATTCTCTCAGGTCATTCCTGAGGGGATTAATTTAAGCATTCCAAATAAGTTAAGTAAAGCCATCCCTCTTTAGCACATTTAATTACCCTACCAAAATTCATGATCTTCAGGTCTTCATGATCTTTTGAACTTCAGTGATAATAAAAAACCATGGTTTTTACTATTGTAAACCATGGTGTTTACTAATGTCAGAACTTATTCTGACATCTGATTACGATAAATGATACATCAATCTTTTTCTTTTTCTTATGCCCATTGTCAGAATTTTAAAAAGTTACAGTGTTCTCATCTCCTCTAACCCCTTTAGTGTGCTTTGGGTACAAATGTAACAATCTTATCTGACATTAAGTAATTTACATTTAACTCTTTTTTTTCTCATTATGGTATGGAGTAATCCTAATTTTTTAGTAAGAGACATATGAAATGTTTAGTTTCAGGATCATGGCTTACACAGATGTGTGTGTATGTGTGTGTGTGTGTGTGTGTGCAGTATTTTTGCTAGTAGAAAAGACAAGGAAGAGAGATAAAGAGTGATTTGATCAGAATAAACAAGAATGAAGGAAGGATGGAAGGAAAGAAAGACTGACTTTACTGTTGAAGTTGTTAATCCCTATTCTTTCTTTTCTGATTAAAATATCCATTTATATCAATATGATATTAATTAAATACAAGGAATTACAACATGTATCATCATGGTATAAGACAATTATTTCTATAGTATTAACATATGAGGCAATATAATCATATGTTGTATAGGTCCCAGAAAGTCACAGAGTCAATCTTATTCTTGTCTATTTAAAAACTAAATTTTAAAAAATATTTTTAAAAATTAAAAAATATTTTATAAATCATAAAAATGTTTATAAAAAATAAAAATTTTTATTAAAAATAAAAATTATTTAAACATAAATAATATTTACTTTTTGAATATTTCCATAAGACTATGATTAAATTCATATCTTTTTGTTAATAAGTATTCAAATAGGTGGGAAGTAATATCTCATAGTAGTTTTAATTTGCATTTCCCTGATGATTAATGCTGTCGAGCACCTTTTTGTGTGTCTGTTGGCCATTTGTATGTCCTCTCTGGAAAAGCATCTATTCTGTTCTTCCTGTTTTTTTTTTTTTTTTTTTTTTTTTTAGATTGCTTGCTATTGAACTGTCTGAGCTTTTTTAAAATTTTGGATACTAACCCATTTTCAGGTATATGATTTGCAAATATTTTCTCTCATTCCATAGGTTGACTTTTCATTTTGTTGATGTTCCTTTTGTTGTGCAAAACCTTTTTATTTTGATGTAAGCCCACTTGTCTTATTTTATTTTTGTTGCCTTTGCTTTTAGTGTCAAATCTAAAAAATCATTGCGAGGAATGATGTCAAGGAGCTTATTCTCTATGTTTTCTTCTAGAAGTTTTAAGGCTTCCAGTCTATGGTCAAGTCAAGTCTATTTTGAGTTAACTTTTGTCCACAGTGTAAGATTGTGAAAGACTGTGTGAGATAGTTTTACTCTTTGTATATGGATAACCAGTTTTTTAAAATATCATTTCTGAAGAGATTATCCTTTCCTCATTGTATGTTCTTTGCCTTTTTGTCATAAAGTAATTGACCATATAGGTTTGGGTTTACTTCTGGGCTCTCTATTCTGTTTCATTAATCTCTGTATGTTTTTATGCTAATACCATATATGTTTTTATTACTACAAATTTGTAATATAGTTTGAAATCAGAAAATGTGATGCCTCCAGATTTTTTTTTCTTTTTTTTCTCAAGATTGTTTTGGCTATGCAGGGTATTTTACTGTTTCATACAAATTTTAGGCAATATTTTTCACAAAAGTGAAAATGTTTTCATTGATAACCTTAAGATTGGTCTAAAGAAAAATCTTGACAATTACCTTGAAGTCTATTACTAAAGGGATACTTATACAAATTGAGCTGTTCAAATAGAGTCCTTAGTTATTTCTTTTTCTTCTTATAATTAACAAAAATTCCTTTTCATTTCAGCCTTAAGTTTCTTTTGGTTATATATACTCCAAATACAAAAGGTAACTTAATTTCTATTATTATAAAACAATATACAAAATAGGAAGCTTATTATCTCAAACTCAAAACTCACTCCTAATTCTGTATTTTTTGATTTGGTTAAGAATCATCATATTTCTAATCATTTTGCTTTTATTTTTGAAGTTACATTTTAGCAAACATAAGTTTCTATATTCTATAACATATTCTCTGATTTTTAAAAAAAGTACTATCTGAAGTATGATTTAAAAAAAAATTGCAGTCACTTTTTAGAATCTTGTTACATTCTAATGTGAGCAACAGAGGGAACAACCTTCAGGAAGTCAGAGGATGGAAAAATTCCTGATGCCTGGTATTCTCAGGGAAGACTTCAAAAAGAGTTAACACTTGAAGTGAAGTAATGTGATTTAAATCAGTGAGTAAGTTATCAAGGTTTGTGGGGTTTTGTTTTCGAGGGGAAAATGTAGATGATGTATTGAGCAGGAAGATTGCCTTTAGGGGAACAGGCAAATCTCTCCTTTCAGAATATTGAATTTGGATTTATTCTCTGGACATTGGGAACAATTGAAGTTTTTTGAGCAAGGACTCTATATTACATAAATTGCAGATTTCCAAGCATTAATTTATTAGTGCTTTATAAGGTATACTAAAGAGAAGGGAAACTTGAGACAAGAAAGCTTGTTAAGATATTGAACAAATCCTTAGGTGGTGTGGAAGAAGGGATTTACCAGAGACTTTGGTCATTGGTGGGAAGTTCGGGGAGATGAGAATAAAGTTACAGGAAGAAGACTCCAAAGTTCTAGAAACTGGTTCCTTGAGAAGTCATGCTATGATTAGTAAAAAATAAAGAACAAAAAAGGCTTTGAGATGCTATGCCTTTGACCTGCTCTGTTTGAAAACTTTTTTTAAACCACACACTGAGCAGCTTCCATAGTATGCTTTATATATTTACAGAGTACTGCACACTGTTGTGACAATTCACTTTGAAGTTACTCTCAGTGGTGTATGGCTTGATGAAAGAATGTCCTGTAATCTTTCTGAGCAGGTCTGGGATATGGTAAAGCAAAGGGGAATCATGGGGAATAGGCCTGACCAGGTCTTCAAAAGATCTTTTCTCTCCCTGTTAAAAAGTGTTCATTCTTAGTTGCCACCCTCTTAGAAAAAATTGTGACCCTCAGGGGTTTTATTTGGAACAACATGAATGGCTTTACTTTCAATAGTCACAAGGAAAATGACAGGTTATATTTAATTTTTTATATATCTTTATTTACATAGACTTCAGTGATATCCCTGCTTGCTGTATAATTTGATTTATTTTGGGACATCAGAAAGAATCCATTGAAGTTGCACATGGCAACTGCCTACTTGGGCAGCAAAACATGTAGCACAGAACAGAATAGTAAATAAAATTCAGTTTAAAAAAAACACAGAGGACTTTAAAAGGTAATTATGGGTACTTTTATAGAAGTATACTTTATTCAAATACAAAAATATTAGTTGAAGAATAATCAAGTCAGTATTTGAGAATATGTTGCCCCTAATATTCATAAAAGACTTACAAAATGTGCAATAGATTTAAGTTCCTCAAATTTTCTGATGATGGATACAGACATGTGTGGATATGGGGTGAATCACATAGATTATTTTAAAATATAACTATAGAGTTTAGAAATAGCATATGACCTTTTGTTTTGCTTTCTTGATTCAATATTTTAAATAGTAATGCTTTCTCTTTTTTATTTTTTATGATTTTTTAAAGTAATCTCTATGCCCAACGTGGAACTTGAACTCACAACCCCAAGATCAAAAACCACATGCTCCATTGACTGAGCCAGCCAGGCACCCCAATAATGTTTTCTTCTAATGTCATGTCTATGGTATAAAGCTTATTAAATAAAACAGACAAATTCAAATTCTGGTTCTACCACATACATACCATCTTTAAGCCTCAGGTTGCTCATCCAAAGAATGAGAATAGTAACAGTAATAAAGATGCCTATTTAATATAACGATTAGAATTTGGACTCTGGATCCTGGATTCCAATCCTGGTATTACACTTTTTACATGTATGACCATAGGGAAGTTACATAACCTGTCCATGTCATAGTTTCCTAAGCTATAAAATGAAATTAATAATAAGAGTACCTACTTCATAGAGTTGTGACATTTAGTATGTGTAAAAAACTTTTAGATGAGGGTTGACCATATAGTAAGTGCTACGTGTATTTCTATTATATTCTATCTGCTGCTATTTCTATGAGAATTATATAAGATAAATAGTATAAATACCATCAATAGCACTTGGAATATTTTATATGACTAATAATTAATAGTCATTTTTAAAAAGAAGTGTATCTAATAATTTAATAAAGAGAAATTATTGTCATTACTGATTAATGTAAATAATCAATTATTTACTTGAAATGAGTTTTATTATTTCTAGAAACATTCTTCAATTTTGGCAATGATTAAAGACTGCTCTTTACTGTTTTCCAGAGAAATTCTAATAAAAAATGAACCTATAACTAGTGATGTGATAAATTCATGGCTTATTATATGCCATCTCTATGGCTATTTTGTGCTTACACATTCAGTTTTAAAAGAAAACAAGAATTTTCCTCCATAGTGGTGATGAAAATAATTTTTAGATAAAATATTCAAATGAAAAAACTTAAATCCTCAATTTTATATCATCTTTCTTAACCAAGTTGTATGTAGTAGTGGCACAAGTATAACAATTTAAACCCATGATAATAATAAAAATAAAAGCAAGGTAATAATATTTCTTTTAAAAACAGAAGAGAATTGCCTGTCAGATTTCAGTTTAATTCTACACAGCCATGAGGTGACTAACAAGTCTTTAAATGTTTTGTTAGTTAACCCAAGGAATGCAATATAAGTAATACAGCCTCAAATTTAAGCAGCTTAGAATGAGATGAATATACAAAAAAAAATAAATAAATAAGAGATGAGATAATATAAATTCAGTAAAAGTTCAGTGGGGAATTACAAGAGGAAAATATTCCATATAGTTGAGGATGGGAGGAAAAAAGGACATAACATTGAGACAGTATTTGAAGGATTGCTAGAATTTTGACAGATCGAGATAGAGAAGGAGTAATTTTAGGTAATGATTAAAGCATCTTTGGGTATAGAAAACAATCTAATGTGCTTGGATATTAAGGTACACTTTTAGAAGCTGTAGGAGATACGAATGGAAACATAAATTGAGATTGTTTTGAAGGTCTAATATAAGGATAAAACATTTGTTTTCAATTTTATAGGTATTTTTTTCCTTTTCATTCTAAAAGTCTTTAGAACTCCAGCTCTGCTCCCTGAAAGCTTTGAAATTATTCCTCCACTCTTTTAAATTAAATCTGTATTTTAATCAAAGTTTTATACGTAACATAGTTTTTAAGTCAAATTGTAGCATAAGGTTTATAATGATAAAAATAATTCTGTTCTATCCACTGCCAAACTGCAAGTCCTACTCCACAAAAACAATTTTTAACTTATACTTTTTGAAACTAGACCTCCTAATTTTAAATAAGTATACTTTGTTGCTATTTCTTGATTTAAATTTTTTTCATATCTACAGACTCCCTATTGTGAAGTTAAGCAGTTCTCCAATATATGCTTCCTTACTGTCTTTCTCTTTGCCTCTCTTTCCTTTTCTCTTTCCCTGCCTCTCTCCCTCACACCCACAGACATGCACATACTTCCTCTCCACTATACTCTCAATATCATTTATTAAAAACTTAGTTTGAATCCTCAGTGTTTACATGCCTATGAATATGCAAATATTATTTAACCTGAACTACATAGTGATCCATGGTAATATTTCTGCCCTTGAATAACTTTTTTTTCTAGAATTTGTGAACACTTGAGCATTTCCTTAAGTTTCAGACTATTAACTAGTAATTTTCTTCCAAATCTGAAAGAATTACAAGATATCACCAAATGGTCAATCACATCAAATAATCTATCAGTGCATCTAACTACATATCTTTCTATCTACCTATATTCTTTCTTGCTATCTACGTATCTATCATCTCTTTGTCTTTAATATACAATGTCAATGCTCCTGGAGACCCCAACCTTTCTTTTCTACATGGATTGATTGATTTACAAACTCATGCACTAATGTCTTAGAATTTCCCTTTATCATCATTCTGAGAATCCTGTATATCTTTCTTCTATGATAAAGTTACATTTTCTTGATCATTTTACTGCTGTTGTCTTCTTTTTCATTCTATCTGCCCTTCCATTAAAAACAACCTTTTATTCCTATAAAGGACTTTTAGTAGGTTTTCTGAGGAAGAGCAATTATACTCCTGTTTAAGTGAAAATGATGATCTAGTTCACAGAGAAAAGAGATGATATTATACTTAAATGTTATCAACTGGGCACCTGGGTGGCTCAATTGGTTGAGCAACTGCCTTCGGCTCAGGTCATGATCCCGGACTTCCAGGATCGATTCCTGCATCGGGCTCCCAGCTCCTTGGGGAGTCTGCTTCTCGCTCTGACCTTCTCCTCTCTCATGCTCTCCCTCACTCATTCTCCCTCAAATAAATAAATTTAAAAAAAAAATTATCAACTAATCACCTCCATGCCTTAAGGCTTGTTTGTATTGTTACCAAATAATTTTTCCATTCAAATTTGAAAATTGGCTAATTGCCACCCTGATTCCTTGCCTTGCCAGTTCTAGATACTTTTTTTGTCCTTCCTTCATAGCAATGCCTACTGAAAATTTGTTTACTTTTGCTGGCACTTGTCTTCTGAACTCTGATTCCACAGTTCATGGAAGTCAGGTTTTTTCCCATCCATAATTTCTTAAACACCTTAAATGTTCTCAATATCCTCCTTATAAAGGCTTTCTCCTTGTGTTGCTTCAGTGGCACTTTTACATTTTATCTTATCGTCAGCCTACTTGGGGATCTGTATGTTTTAATCAGAAGTTTATATAATGTTGTTAAGTTAAACAAAACAAAAAGGATTGTTCGGTTAGTTTATGCTTTCATTAAAGGATATTGGACAAAGACAGCCTGATGCAGCCATCTCTTCCGTTGAATATGATCAAAGTCCATGGGAAGACTCTCCAGACAATCCTAATTCAGTTTTCTTTCCAGACTCTCCTTTTTATTGATTTCTTGACTATAAATGCTGTGTGATTAATTAGATCTTTCCTCAAATATGTTAATAAAACTTTAGAAATGTTAATGGACTTTTTTTTATATGGGTGAACCATTCTGTTTGTTTAAAGTGAATTTGGTTATCTCTGTTCTTAGGGATTACAAGATGATGATAACATTAAATTTTCATAGGGCAATTTTATTTCCTTTATTTTATAGTGTTTGGTGGGATGCTTCAAATTTATGTCTATGTGTGACCACACGATTTCTCTTGTTAGGAGAAATTTTCCTTTCATCTTTCTCTTTCTTTCTTCATTCCTTCTTTCCTTCCCTCCTTCTTGGATTCAGGGAGCAGGCCCTGTGATAGGAGCTGTTTTGCATTCCCTATTGCAGTTTTTGGCCAGAAAGATAAAAGGAGAAACAATGGAAAATAAGGGAATATTGGAAAAATTGTGTCCTGATTTCTATTATCTAAGTTATGAATCTCATTTGTGAGTACCCAACACACTTACAGGTCTTGAAAAAGCTCACAAAATGTCGCCTTTAACTGATATATAAACTGCCAGAGATCTCTTATGCCTTCAAAGAGTCTTATGAGCTCTGACATTTTGAAGTGAGCTGAAGTCTAGCCTCTTACCCTTTGCTGTGTGGTAAAGCTGGTGTTCAGAAAGCTCAAAAAAAACTACTCAAATGAAATGGAATATTCCTAATAAATTACAAAAAAAAAAAAAAAAAGAGCCAAATCCTTGGGTGATTCTTGTTCAATGACCCATCATTTAATCAACCCAACAACTCGAAATTTTCTATGGCAGAGGAACTGTGTTTGTTGTTGTTGATATTTTTGTTTTGTTATTATTTTTGTTTGCTATTCAATGAGAGATTTATTTGGGATGGTGGGAAAAGAGCAATTTCCTCAATGCTCCTTTTTCTCCAAAGTCTAAATCAGAAAGGATTGACCATACACTTTTATCGCATTGACTTTTGGTGGATGGAACTTATGATGGATTTGAATGCATCTTTCACAGCAATTCGGCTTTAATCCTATTTCTAGAGGATATATGCACATCAAATTAAGAGTACTCATTGCATTTGCTTTCTTATACTTCCTACATATCTGCATTGAGTTTACTACATGTCTGATAAGAGTTATTTAAAAATTGCCTCATAATTTTTCATAACTAAAAATCACTACTCTTTTCTGTGTAATCCTTGGGCATTTTGCATGGTCCACTATATGTTTTCCGTGTAAAAAGAGGGGTTCCCTCTTCTAATTATTCTGCTTCTTAGGCTGGAGATTTGTACATTAAATTGTTAGTTACTAAATAGTAAGTCTGGAACAAGATATGACACTTCAGATATAGCAAAGGTAAATTATGGCATACAGCACTATTATAAGGTGTGCTACTATTTTTACAGTAATTTTACCCATTCTATAACCACAAATAAGTATTTGTCTAGTATGTGTGTCGTTTTAAGGAAATTGTGTTGCAGCTTATAATTACCTGCACTGAAATCCATCCGCTCAAACTTAGCCCTTACTGCCTCAAATGCACTTGAAGCAGGAAGAGGAGGGGAATACTGAGTATATTTTCTTAGAGTTTATTAAGGCCATTGTATTTACTTTGGTCTTTTAGGAATAAATTTGCTTTATTGTGAGATCAATGAGTCTAGCTGTGCTTCCTTGAAAACTGAAGTTTATGGCAATTTGGAGGGAGAAGAGAGAGAAAATGTCAGCAAGCTCTTGGTTCTTGGCTTCTCTTCAGTGATAGTTTCATGTGTACAATGACTCCTAGGTCTGCATCTCTCTCTCATACACACACACATACAATTGCAGAGTAGGATTAATTGCCCAAACTGCAAGGAGGACTTTCTTTCCTCCATTTATTTTTCTCATTAAACTGAGATTTCTCAGTAAATTAACTGGACTTACAATAGCACCATTAATATTCTTTTTGTACACATTCCTCATTTTTGCCCTATATATTCTGCATACATTTCTGCTTTTGAGCCTTTGCTCTTTCACACAACCATGCTCACACTAAGATCGTTTCTCTGCTTGGAATGCCCTTATATTTATCCTTACTAATAAAAATCCCCATTGTCTCTCATATTCATATATCATCTTTATAAACAATTTTTTCATGTCCACCCCAAAAATGGATATTTCCTATCTCTTTGCTTCCAAGCATTTTGTCGAGTATCTTTGTAATATTTGCCACAGTTGGCCCTACACAATGATTAAGTGTCTCCTTGTCTTTCTTTCCATCTAAGCTGTAAACTTCTTTCCATTAAGAATCACATTTCACATATATTTGGAATGCACACATATATTTGGAATGCACATAGCATTAGCAGGTGTCTGCCAACCAGTACTCAATGCATGTTTATTAACTCAGCATCAATGCTGTCATTCCTCTGGAAATGTAATCTTGCTTCTCTGCTTATGGAAATTTTCTGTCCTTCAGAAATCAGCGCTTTCTTGTCATCATTTCTGGTGACCCCAACGCTCAGTGATGGCTCTTTTTCCTAATTGGAAAGTTGTTTGAAGAATCAGAGGTGCTGAGATACAAAGAGAATGTCTGGCACGTTGTCAGCACTATGTGAGCATTAGCTCTATGAGTTTCTGTAATCCACAGAGAGGTGATTCAGGAGTACCTGGTGGGTAAGTGCTAGAGTAAAATGGAGACTTGGGGCCCCTGACTCTCCATCAGGGTTTGTGATAATGTTCTCCAAGTCTCTGAATCTGTCCCAAGGTCCCTATGACCCTGGCTGCCTGGTTAAGGAAATATGCATAAAGAACTCTCTGGAATACAGACCATTTATTATTTGCTAGAGCTTAGTTCTGCTTTTTGAGGAAAAACTTTGACTTTCTAGCCTAAATTCTAAATTAAAATTGAATAAACAAGTTTCTTGATCCTTTACAGTGAGCCCTGACCTCATTCCTGTGGGTCTTTTAAAGACAGAGATACATCCTGTAAGGATTGAGCTTGTTTAAGGTTTCTCTTATTGTAAATATGGGAAGGACTAATGACTGCCTATTATTTTCCAGGAAAATACTACAAATATTTGCCAGGCAAATAATACAAATATTATCTCTGTTTCTTACCACAATAATGTATGGGGAGCCCCGGTATCCCTATTTAACTGATGAAAGAAAAGAAGGTCATAGCATGTAAATGGCTTGCCCAAAGGTACTCAGTAAAGGTAGCATGACAGAGTGTTAAATATGTCCAACTTTTTCCTCAAGTAATACAAGTTTGAATTCTAGGTTTATCACTTATCAATTATGCAATTTTGTTTTAGTTACTTAGTTTCCTTATGTATAAGTGGGATGATAACATTATCCACCATATGTTGTTAGTGTAATGAATAAGACAATAAAATTTTAAGAATTGGCTAATAATACATTATATGTTAATAAAAAATTTTAAAAATTTTAAAAATTTCAAGAAATGTCAGATTTAAATGAGAAGTACTATAATTTGATTCCAAATCTATGCTTACCCTCTATAGGCATGATACAACATTGATTCAATTCATTCCAAAAATATTTATTGAGTATCTGTTCTAGGTTCTTGGAATAAATAAATGAACAAAACAGGTAAGGACTCTTGCACTTCTGGAAGTTATGTGGAGGAAAAGACAATCAACAAAATAAATAGATTATAATATTTATATAATATAATAATATAATAAATAGATTATTTAATATTTTTAAAGAAGATGATAGTACTGTGGAAAAATAAAGTGTAGAGAAGGTGGATTGAAAGTTTCTGGAATGCAATTTTAAGTCGATGATGAGTAGGGTTTACTAAATAGATCACCATTGAAAAGAAAGAAAAAAAACTTGAAGATGAAGGGGATGGGGAACTTTCCAGTAAAGAGAAGTTTTGCACAGAGTTCCTAAGGTGGCTTGTTACCTGATATGTTTAAGCAACAGAAAAGAGGCCACCATGGTCAGAGGAAGAGTAAAGAGTAGGCATGGTCATAACAATAACAGGTCCTGTAAAACATTGTAATCCCTCATGAAGACTTTGAATTTTACTGTGCAGAGAAGTGAAATTACCCAATGGGTTTTAAAAGGATACCTTTGGATACTGCACTGATAACAGATCATAAGGGAACAAGGGCAGAAGCAAAATGGTCAGTTACAAGGTGACTTCAATAATAACACATATGAGAGATGTGGTGGCTCAGACCATGGTGGGAGCGAAAGAGTGGTAAGGAGTGATAATCTGAAAAAAAAAAAAAAAAAAAAAAAGCGGGGGGATAATCTGCAGGTGGATCCAATAGGACTTCCTTTCAGATTAGTTGTGGATATGATAGAAAAAGTGGATTTGAAGATTGCATGAGGAATTTTGGTCTGAACAAATGGAAAGATGCGGAGTCAACATGGCAATGGTGGCTTTAGGCAGCTTTTGTTGGGAATGGGCATTAAAGGAAAGATCAGAAATTCTGTTGTGCACAAGCTGAATCTGAGATGTCAGTAGGAAGGGTTAAAAAGCTGCTGGTCTGTATTTTGGATGTTTTAACTTGTGTACTAGTCAATGCTTTCTCTTCAGCTTAATGTTGCTTACTTAATTCTAAGTTTTATTTCCTATTACTGACTAGGTTTTGAATTTGGCAATGAAGGGGCTTTATGATATATTTATTCTAAGTATCTTGCAATGCTGAAAAATTGAAACTCAATAAATACTTTTTTCCTGACAGATTGATTTAGATATTAAGTACTATCTTGCATTAAAGACAAAAAAAGAAAGATCATTGTATTGAAAAGTAATTGAACAATATCTTTTGTCATTCTTTTTTATTTGAAATATATAGTTCTATAAATAAGAAAATCTATTTTAGTATAAAATATATATTAATACCAGACTATATAATATACCTATGTGCAGAATAGTTTTATTTATTTTTTACATTAATTTATTTAATTATTGTTTTAATTTAATAACTTAATTTATGTATTTAAATTTAAACTTATTTAAATTTAATTTAAATAAATTATTTGATTTATTATATTTATATTTTATATATTTTATTAATATTTTCTTTATTAATTCTAAGATATATATGTATTTAATAATACAGGTATAAATCATTGGTTATATATTATTTATTATTATATAATAATTTATAATTAATATTATTTATAATACATAATTATATTTAATTTTAAATATATTTACTATGATATAAAATATTTACTGTAATGTTTAATTATAGTTAAGTATTAATTTAATTAGGATAGTATATTTTGCAAGCAAATTATTTACTTATGTAAGAAAAATAATTTATTAAAAGAGGAACAGTAGTCTATAAAAATAAAAGAACAGATCATCTCCTGGAAAGACAAGAACTACTCATTTTAGTAAAAAATGTAGACTTTGGTTTTACTTTTTAAAGAAAGTATCAGATGAAGCATACCACATGTGCTGATGATGTCAGTTACTCAAGCATTCATCTTCTTACTCTTGATTTTGGGGTTTCGCTCTCTGGAATTCTAATGGAAAAGACAGGGTAAAATGAAGACATGGCACTCTTTGGAAATAGCAAAACTCCAAAGAGGGAATATACTATTACCCCTCCAGTAGTAATTTGTGGGTTTATGAAAGAACACATGTCAAAGAACTTGCTTATGGATTTGAGGGAGATTGCAATATAAAATAAATGTAATGACATGGTTTAGCAAATGCACATGTCCACAGGACTACGTGTACTTAGATGAGAAAAGACGGAGAAAAAAAAAAAAAAAACTACAGATATTCACCTTTAAAAAGGGGCAAATATGTATTTTTGCTTCCCATAAAAGATAAGATTGAGTTTTCCAGGAAGCTTTTATTTTCTTTCTTCTTCGTCCTCTCTTCTCAATTTGTTTGTAAGGTAAGGAGTTCTATTTTTGCATATTGCTTTTATAGAGAAATTGTCATGCTTTCTTACTGTCAGAAAAGAGTCTCTGCCTAACATGTTTAAGGTCAAAAGGAAATTGTTGTCTCATGCACTGAAAATGTAGGAGACTTCAAATGAGGAGGGCCTCGGTGGCTCAGTTGGTTAAGACATGAGACTCCGTTTTGGCTCAGGTCATGATCTCCACGTCGTGGGATCCAGCCCTGCGCCAAGCTCTGCGCTGTGGTATTCTCTCTCCCTCTCTCCTTCTCCCTCTGCCCCTCCCCATGCTTATGCATGCACTCTCTCTCTCTCTCTCAAATAAATAAAAAAATAAAGTCTTCAAAAAAATGTTCAAACGATGTCCTTAGAAACCAGGCTCACTCCATTTTTTGGTGTTGCCTTTTTTTGGCTTCCTTCATTTTCACCAGTCATACCATGCTAACCGCTGGGAAGCCAGTGGAAAAAGCACTTGTTTCTCTCCCAACTGTTACAGCAAAATCTCATTTTGTAAAAGTGCCTCCAACTGGGTCATGTGTGCCCCTGAATTAATCACTGGATCTAGGGAAATTCGATGCTTTCACTGGAAGACGGGTGGTTCATTCTGTAGCTGGAGGAGGGGTCATCTGAGAATGAAGGAACACTGGTTTGTCAAAGAAAGACGTATATGCTGTTAACAGATAAGTAGTGAATAGTGAATGGCCAGAACAACAGATGCCCAGTTGAAGAATATTTAATGTGTTGAAAATGGAATACAAAATTCCTTCTTAAGAAACTTCAACAAATTTACTCCTCTTTTTGGTTTTCCTATGTATTATGTATCACTATTGTCCCAGACCCAAAACCTCAAAATAGTTTTTACATATCCCTCTTCCTTGGCTAAGTCATCAGGTTCTGTGAATTTATCTTTCATAATGTATTTTGCATCTGCACTTTTCTTTCCGTTTTCACTGCCACCATTCAAAATTGGGTTATTATTAATTTTTGCCTAGATAGTTGCTCTGGCCTCCTGATTGATCTTCCAGCCTTCAGCTTTCCAATATTTTACTCACATACATCATATTTTATTTCATTTTGTTTCTCACTTATGTTTCTATGATTATTCAAAATTTTTATTTTGTTCCTCCGTGCTGTAACGTAAAGAGCACTGATCTTTCTACAATATTTATCTAGCATCCAGGAATTTGGTCTTAACCTTTTTCTGCTTATTAATAGTTAGCCTTATTTTGAGCAAAAATTATCCAAAACCAGGGCAGCTGGGTGGCACAGTCGGTTAGAGGACTGACTGGCTCTTGATTTCAACTCGGGGCATGATCTCAGGGTCATGAGATTGGAGCCGCACTAGTGCCCCACTGGAGCCCCATCCTGAGCTCTACCTCAGCTCCACGCTCAGCAGGGAGCTAGCTTCTCTCCCTCAACTCCTCACCCCACTCACTTCTCTCTCTCTCTAAAATAAAATCAATATATCTTTTAAAAAGGGGAAAAATAAAGCTATCCAAGGTTGATTTGAATTCAGTGCGAACTCTTTAAGCTTCCCCAAAACTCTAAAATTTAATCATAAATGAACATTATCCTGTTGAAATTTTAGAGAAACAGTATATTTTTTTCTTAAGAAAAAATGATATGGTACAGAAATTGTTTTAGAAAAATTAGTCTGACTGGGAGTTAGCTGAATGAAACACTGGAGGGAGAAGGACCCATTCAGGGTTATTGCTAGGGAAAGCTTGAGGGTCTTGCTTGATTCTTACTTCACCTTTTTGTACTTATCAGTAATATAAAAACATATTTTAGATGAACAGGTGTAAGAGAAGTTTCAATATTCTATGTGTCACATAACCTTCACTAATAAAACTTTATAACTTTGTAACTTCTTAAATTACTAAATTAAGTTATAAATATAACTTTATAAATTTTTAGAATTTTGTGAAATAAATGTAACAAATATTTTTTTAAATATTTTATTTATTTATTTATTTATTTATTTATTTATTTATTTGACAGACAGAAATCACAAGTAGACAGAGAGGCAGGCAGAGAGAGAAAGTGGGGAAGCAGGCTCCCTCCTGAGCAGAGAGCCCGAAGCAATGCGGGGCTCCATCCCAGGGCCCTGGGATCATGACCTGAGCCAAAGGCAGAGGCTTCAACCCACTGAGCCACCCAGGTGCCTATAACAAATATTTTAAACTTTATGTTATTAATGAGAAAACCGATGCTCGTGTGATATTGAAATGTATTTTTGCTTTGCTCAGCTTATGTTTTCTGAGACCTGACTATTTTCTTTTGAGGAATTGTTCTTTACCCTCTCTTACATATTTTCCAAATCAGAGCTGCCATAATCTTTCATGATCTCATCTTCCTGGCCACAAGGATCTCTCTAAGATGGTTGCATGTTCCATGCTGGACAAATATAATAACTCATTCTCCGGCCACGGTAATTCTAGAGCCAGTAAATTCTTTGATCAAACCTGGTTAATTAGAGTCTTTCCTTCCCTGCAGTTTAAAATGAGAACCATGAGAAAAGAAGGGTGAAATTGTGAGGGGTGAAATCAAGAACTCTTGATTTGAGGTGACAGAGGCAATGCTGCCTCATATATGGAAGAAGGTGAATTTAGCATACAAAGAAAGGTAGAGATGAGAGAGAAAGGTAATACAGATTAATGTTCCCTAATTCTTCTGGGTCGTAAGGCAAAACTCTATATTTAGCTAATACATTGTTTGTAACTATACAAACTGACAAATTACCCTTTACTTGGCTAATCTGGCTTATTTGGCTCTCTGTTCCATTGTCTTAAATCAGAAGAGTTCTAACACAACCAAAAACATAAATACAGTACCCAAAAAGACTTAGTTAATTGGTGACAAAGCCAGAGAAATACCTTTTTTGTAAAAAGTATATTTTTAAATGCTTGACAGTGATTATTTGTAGGAGGCAGACATTGTCAATACTCCATCCATGTCCCCTTGGATTCCTTTGCTGCTTTTGTGTGCACAGGCTCCCAGTGGCCTTACCTCCCACTTACCTTTTTCGGAGGACTTTCCTCAGGCTGTTTGAACCAACTTAGCCTATGAGGACTGAGAACCAGAAATGCCTAGGAATTATCGCCCCCTGGGGGCAGCCCTTAAAAGGACTGGCAAGTAGTAGGTCTTAATTCTCCCATCCTTTGGTAAGGACAGCTCTGAGGTATTGATCTATGCTGTTTCCAGAGTTTTCTTGAAATATTGAGTTAAATGTACCTTCCACAGGACTTGCTTAGTATTGCACCTCTACACGGATGCCTTCCCTTTCCTTCCTCTAGCAGACACCCCCCAACCCGACCCCCTCACACATACACACACTCCCGTGGAGTCCTCTCAGGGTGTGATTCTAGGGAACCAAACTGAAGCTACTAGACTACCTTTTCCTAAGCTAAACAGGACAACACAGAAGTTCGAGGATTAAGAAGGAGAGGACTCAGGTTAAAAACCTAGGTATAAGATATCAAAAGTAGGTGAAAGAGAACTGTTAGGGAGAGGGACAAGAAAAAGCAGGTACTAAGATAACCACCATAATTGTATTATTCCTCACCTGGAAATGGAGATTAATCAGAAAATGAGCTAAAAATGTGGTACAGCCATATTTCCAGTGAATTGAAAGGGTACACCTTCTTTACATGAGCCAAACATTACAGAGCAGTATTTTACAGTGGTGTGTATCTTGGCTTACAATTTAAGGTTATAATTTATTCTTTTTGGTTTATTTCCCAGTATTCACAGCAATATCCAGCATACCTGACTGAGGAGTATTGTTGGCTGGAATCTTAGGAAGAAATCTTTACTGAAACTGTTGTAACAAAGTTATGATCCTTTCCAAAAGTTCAGGATTAAAATTACCAAGCAGCTGATTTGTTGATTCTCTGAGAAGTATTGAACCTCTTCTCCCCAAAACAAATACACAGACAAAAATATTTTCTGCAATTATCAGCCAACACCTACCTGAGCTGTCTGTTAGAAACTTATTCAAGGTAATGGAGAGTAAAAAAAAATATGGATAACTCACTGATGTAAAAGTTACCAGAATTCTGAGACCTAAACCAGCAAAATGGAGTTAAGGGAAGTAGTTTATGATTCAATTATTTAGGGCATTTTTGTGATCTACTTAATTTTTTAAATATTTCTGAAGCCACCATACAAAAATTTTCCAATACATTTTCAAAATTTATTAGACAAAGAAATATTCGTTCATCACTATTTAATTATACTTGTATATTTTATTTCATTTTTCATAAGCTACATATCTTTTAGAATAGTTCCAAGCTATTCAGAAGCCTTAAATAAAAACTTGATGAACATGAGTTTCTCTTCCTCAGTGTATTTTCTGTTTCCTGAATTTATGTTCATACTGAGTGTAAGCTTAATGGTATTGTAGGATGTGTGTGTGTGTGTGTATTACTAATTCTTACTGTTTTCTTCATAGAATTTCCATGCCCCTAGTTCTAATAGATTGACCTTTCTGTACTGACAGTCTCTAGAGCAGTGCTATTCTAGTATTCTAAACAGTAATAAAAAAAAAACCCTCAAAAATAATTGTTTTATAAACTTTATTTTTGCTGTTAGACTGTGAGATATTTGACATCAAGAACTGTGACTTATTCATCTTTGTATTCCCTGACTAGGATGTGAGCATATAGAAGATGCTCAACAAATATTTGCAGAATGAATGAATAAACAGCTTATGTGTAGAAAGTTCCAAATGGTTAGTCTTTCCCCCAACAACCCATAACACTCCCAGGAGAAAAGAAGGTTGTGGAAGAACAGTGGGTTCTAAGACATCGACTTCTCAATGTTGGACTTGTCTCCCCCCAGAGAATATTAGCAATATAGTGAAGAGGGAAGCATATCAAAAAAAGTGTGGCTTTTTTTCCCCCCTTTTGGTTCCTGAAATAGACTGTGTCCAATCAAAAATGTGGCACAGTAACTTTCAAGATGTGACCTAGTCCATTTTTATTCCTTGCCATAATCCTAATGGTAATTTAAAAACATTGCTATTATTTATATTTCATGTTGTAAAAGGTTAGTTTCTTTTGACAGAAAGATACTGGATAAATGTCATAAACAACAAAACCTAAGAATCCATGTAAAACTGCAATAGAGTGATATTGTAAGGCTAAAGGAAGCAGTCTGGTAAATCTTAAACACAGAATTTCTGACTTCTGATCCAGGGCTCTTTTCAGTAAACTACAATCCTATTCACTTCACATTTCCTGGATTAGCTGTAGCAAATAAAAGACAATATTCTGCTCTATGCCAATTTCCCAATAAAATGTATAAGAAATTATAATATATAAATCAAAATTTTACCCAGGTTCCAGAAAGTCATGTAGGTGTCCTAAAGTAACAACAGCAGTATGAAAAGAGGTACAGGAAAAGCAACATTAATGCACGTAACAATACTAATGTCTATTAATGTTAAATGAAGGAGTGATTATTATGATTATGCAAACTTTTTTTGTAATTGTTTCACGGTGCAGGTAATATTATAATAAATATATGGAAACTTCTTTTAGATTAGGGGAAATATTCTATTCTCAAGATTACTATTTCAAACAAATGGAAACCTATTCTAAATAGAGCCATTCAGGTAAACAATAGAAATCTATACTGTGTTTCTTTTCTTATTAAAAAACCCAGATTTAACAAGAAATTAGACAAATATTTTTAAAAGTCTAACATCTTGGTCCATATACACTATGGAGTATTATGCCTCCATCAGAAAGGATGAATACCCAACTTTTGTAGCAACATGGACGGGACTGGAAGAGATTATGCTGAGTGAAATAAGGCAAGCAGAGAGAGTCAATTATCATATGGTCTCACTTATTTGTGGAGCATAACAAATATCATGGAGGACAAGGGGTGTTAGGAGAAGGGAGTCGGGGTAAATTGGAAGGGGAGGTGAATCATGAGAGACTATGGACTCTGAAAAACAATCTGAGGGGTTTGAAGTGGCGGTGGGGGTGGGAGGTTGGGGTACCAGGTTGTGGGTATTATAGAGGGCACGGATTGCATGGAGCACTGGGTGTGGTGAAACAATAATGAACACTGTTTTTCCAAAAATAAATAAATTAATTTAATTAAAAAAAATTCTAACATCTAACACACTGTATTAAGAAATTGCTCATCTTGGGGCACCTGGGTGGCTGAGTCATTAAGCGTCTGCCTTTGGCTCAGGTTGTGATCCTGGGGTCCTGGCATTGAGCCCTGCATCAGGCTCCCTGCTCAATGGGAAGCCTGCTTTTCCCTCTCCCTCTGCCCCTGCTTGAATTCCCTCTCTCACTACCTCTCTCCCTCTTTCTGTGTCAAATAAGTAATAAAATCTTTAAAAAAAAAAAAAAAGAGAGAGAGAGAGAGATTGTTCATCTCTTAGCCTATCACATCCTGAGTGCACACTTTTTGTTTTATTTGCTAATATATTCCCAGTTCTTAGCATACTGTCTGACACATGACAGAAGCTCAGTGGGTTTTTGTTGAATTAATTACACTTAGTGTATCACTTTGTTGTACTTATTACTACATTATATGTAACCATACAATATTACCATGTTATTTGTACTAAATGCTGTGGCCCACCTCATGACTTCAAAAAACAAACACAAAATCTAGGGGCATAGATTGTTTTTCCGTTTGTATTAAATCACTAAATCGTATCTCATAAAAATTAACTTAGCAGTCACTGTGTGTACAGCTCTGTGTTGTTAGGTGTTAGAGGAGCCCATCTGGTGGGGGATACAAAGCTAGAGAACAATCCAACCCGCTTTAAAATAATTTATCATTGTCTTTATAACATGTTGCTTCTTAAAATGATGCTTAATAAAGGTAATTTTAAATTATTTAAGTATATTAAAAAGAAATATATGAAGTTTTTCAGATGGTAGGAGGAAATTATAATAAGGCCAATCTTAAAATGAATCTTAGAAAATTTCATTTATTTCATACAAAGCTAATATATTTAAAATATAAATACAGGGTGCCTGAGTGACTCAGTCAGTTAAGCAACCGATTCTTGATTTCAGCTCAGCTCATGATCTTTGGGTCATCTGCTGGAGCCCTGTATCTGGCCCCATGCTAAGACTGGAGCCTACTTAAGATTCTCCCTCTCCTTCTGCCCCTCTATCTGAGCTTGCGCTAACGTTCTCTCTGTCTGTCTTTCAAACAAACAAACAAACCTCGAGAAATGCACACACACACACACACACACACACAAAATGCTTTGATTAAAGTAGGAAAAATATCATAAACTAGAAAATTTCCTCACAATAAAAGATACCATCTGGCAATTGGAAGATCTTACAGATAGATGCCCTGAAAACTGCAGATGATTTATAAAGACTATTTTTTTCTGCTTAGGGATTTAGAAAATGTCTCTTGGTGGGAGTGCAGCTTATTTAGTTAATTCTTGAGTCCCATCAAACAAGGAGAAAAAAAAAAAAAAAACAAGGAGATTTTGATAGAGCTTAAATCGATTTCAGAACACTTTACCAATTTTTAGAGCTTCAAACTTTTCCCAAACTCTCCATATTAGCAGTGAGTATGTCCAAAATCATTTCAGGTTTACAAATTACAACAATGACCTATATCCCATCCTCAAGCTTCTTAAATGGCACCAGCCTTACCTTTGCAAATCATTGAAACAGTTGAATTTAAAAGCTCATCAGACTTTTACTTTGCACTTCCTCATTTCTATTTGTACTTTGAAAAAATTCTCATTATTGCTGTCCCACTCAATTTCAGTGTAGGCTTTGGTCCTAAATTCTCCAGAACATGTATCAGTGCACATTTGGACACTCTTCATGCCAGTGCTCATTGTGTGGTATAATAGTCATAATGCTTCCACTCTTTTTTCAGACGATTACCGCTAGTTCGCTTCCTTTTTCTTACTGCTTCTTTGGTCCAAGTTCTTGGGAACTTAATGCCAGATAAACATGTATTTTTACTTTGATAAATTTTATTACTTTGGCATTGTGGAAACATGGCATTCCCTTGCAGTCTCTTTGGATTGTACCTTTTAGATTAAGGTATGGTAATACTTAAGAAGGCCCTATTTCTTGAAATTGACATGCACAAAGATGAACTGAAAAGAATTATATATAAAATTATAATGTTATCAGTAATTAGATAATGATTTAATTATAGAAACCCTTAATATGGGATTTAGGGATACAGAATGCTTTTTTCTAAGTGAAACTTAGGCAGGCTTACACTGTGGTCTAATCACATGCTAGCTCTCCAGTCTTAGTGTAATGACCTTTGGTTAATTTAACTTCTACCTCCCCTTCTCCCTTTTCCAGTCAAAGTCCCTAGCTTTACTTTGGTCTCTTATCTCTCCTACAATCTCCTTCCATATGTTTCGATTGGGCCTTATCCTTGACTCAAGAGTTGAAGTTTGAGAACTTATCGAGAACTTGGTGGATCTTATTCCTTCAGGTCACAATGCTTAGCTCAGGCATGGTCATGAGACATGACCAGAGCCAAGTAAGAGGCAGCGAGTCTTCTCTTGGAACTGCTAGAGCAGAAGTGGTGCTCTGCCACCGTGAGTTACTCAAGAGAGATCCAGGCTCTGTAGGAGCTACCTACCTCACTGACACCTATAGCCTGAAATTGAAGTTCATTAGAGAAGTTGTTGCTGACATAAGTTGAACAAGTTGAGTCCTGATGACATTGTGCCCTGTGTTCACCTCTGCCAAAGATAAGCCCTATTTCGAGAATTCTCAGTTATATGAGCCAATAAATTCCTTTTTTCTTAAGCCATTTGGGGATGGTTTTTATACATGTACTTATACTTTAGTATTTATAATAAAACTCTCACTGACCTAGATTGTGCTATCAGAATGTGGGAATGTTAAAAGTAATATATTCTAAAATTTTTTGAAACTGGATGAGCAGAAACATTATAGTGAGGTGTCTTGTATCCTAGACTGGAAGACTCATAATTTTTATTCTTGGTAGTAAAATAGATAATTAGAATATTATGTTATTCGATCATGGAATTTAAACAATGAGTCTATTAAGGCTGAAGAATACAGGAATTTTTTTTCTTGGTAGAAAAAATGTAGGATGCTGGAGTATGTTCGTCACCTTTTGTACTTAGTAAAAGACCTATAAGAAATTGAAAAGCTATCTGGCCTATCTGAAGACAGGGAAAAAAGAAAATATAATTTTTCTTCAAAAAGCCAATCTTGCTTTTAGAGCTTGCTATTTATGATATTTGAAGGACTAGAAGTCCAAGGTATTGCATGATGGAAATGCTACCCAAACTAACAATCAGAGGCAAGGTGGCAGGTAATAATCAAGAACCTCGTGTGATATACTTCCTACATCATAAGGGGACAATTGCTTCCATAGAGTTGTGGCAGAAAAGAGAAGATTATATAGAGTTTTGTCTACTCAGGCTTTCAAATGACCCTTTGAGCTGAAAAGACAAGATGTAAATTCCAGAGCTAACACAGTATCCTGCGGCTCAATAAAGGCAGAGACTACAGATAAACTGGGATTGTTTTTTGTCTTAATAATTTTTCTTTTGGGGGTTCTGATACTTGCAATTTGAAGCTCACTTAACTGTTGAATTTGGTCTCACAGAGGCTTGGTTTCTTACATGTAAAATAGGAAGGACAATAACTTTCTCCCAGAATGAGTTTAAATATTAAGTTATACCTACATGTAGGAGAATTAAGTACTTTGCCTGGTACAGAATTGAGACTTGATATGGCAACAAATATTATTGGTATAGGTAGTTCAAAGTTCCAGAAAAGAAAGTTTAGGATAATTTAAACTGTAATAATTTATATAGTGAATAGTAAAATTGTGGAATCCATTATTTGAAAAATACTGATTTTAAATACATTTTTAAAAATAACAGACCCACAATAGATTATTAACAAAGCTAAGATTTTCTGTGTTCATTGGTAGCAACATATGTTTCCAGTACCAGTACCGCTATTATATAACATTGTAAATATTTATCTTTGTGAGTGTTTATTTTATGTTTATATTTATTTTTCCCCCATTTAACATACTGCTTGGATCATCCTAGGCAACTAATTTATGTTTGTTAATTAACTAATGAAAATTCTTTTCTCTTACAGCCATCAAAAAAGAGCCATTTAGAGCATAAATCTAATCAAAGTAATTATTTTTCAATGTAAATGCTTACTTAAAATCCTCAATAAATTTGTATATAAAAGATACCCTAATCCCTCTTTTATGCTAAAGAATTTTACCATGATGTAGAGTGTTACCCATTTTTCCTTCTAAGGGTTTTTTATACTGACTCTTCTTGTGTTGCTTTTTTAATCTATTGAATTATTTATCATGGTCCCCAGGCTTGGGTCTGAGCCTAACCAATTATACTAAGTTGAATCACAAAATTTTGGTGAAGGTATTTACTTGACAAATAACAGTGGACTGAACCATAGAAACAAAAAGTAAAAATAATGTAAAAAGAATAAAAAATTAAAGTGAAATAAAGGTAAAAAAATTAATTAAATTTAGTGGGTTGAGTTTAGTTTTAGAATGGAAAAGTTAGGAATATTGTAGAAGCAATTCCAATATGATTTATTATAGTATACCTTTGTTTACATACCCCAGACTTTCCTGAAAGTGCCAATTTTATTATTTTCAATTTGGTATATAATTTAATGCAACTTAATTTTTGTTTTTGTGATATGTCTTATACATGATTTTGATTTTGCATCCAAAAACTTGGCATAGTCACACAATATATTCAAAAACTTTTATTGAGTACTCTTTATACTGAAGGCACTGTCTTAGTTCAGTCCAGGATACCACATCACTTTCCTCAAGAAGCTTATTAGGGTCAATAAGCAAAAATGATGAGAAAGTAGATAATGACAATGCAAAATATGAAGTGTTATGATAGTGAATGCACAGAGAATAGGTACCTACACTAGACTGGGGGAAAAAATGGGGGACCTTAGAAAATCTTCTGAGCTGAGTCTGGAAGGAGGAGTTAGCCAGGTCTAATGGGGTGGGGTTGGGATTGGAATCTGGAAAACCATTCTCTACAAAGAAGCTACAATTGATGAAGAACCATAGCTGAGAGAGAGTGGGGCACTGAAGCATTGAAGATAATTTAGTGTATGTAATTGGAGCCACTTTGGGAAAATAATGAAGCTGGAGACACTGGAAATGCTTAAATTACAAAGAACTGAGGATACACTAAGGTTTGAACTTAATTTTAAGGTTGCCAGTATCTACTGGATGACTTTACACTTTTTTTTTTTTTTTAAGAGAATTCTTAAGGGATAAGGAGAACGTATAGGAAGGGACAAAATGATAAGCAGAAAATCAGTTTAGCGATCTCTAGTAATCCAAGACATGGTACTTGCCTAAACCAAATTAATGTTGGAAAGAAGCAGATAAACTGAAGAAATACTAAGCACAGGATGTACAATTTTGCGTCTAATTGAATGTTGGTGGTGAGGTACAGATTTTTATCTTAAGAAATTAATCTATGCAGGTGTTGTTCATTGAGGTAGGGAATTCAGAGAGAATGGTCAAAGTGAGCTTGATTTTTGTTTATCTTAAATTGGAAGATTTTTTAGGACATTTAAGTGAAAATATCCGCCACTTAATTTTACTGAAAAGATTGAAGTTATCTTAAATCTTATGGGTGTAGGGTGGAATACATAACCAAGTTTTTATCAATTAAATGTAATGGTAAATGTCTTGGGGCCTTCTGGGAGGGATTCTCTTGATAAAAATAAAGAAATTCTTATGGAGAATTCTTCCCCTTCTTTCTTGTTTGAACATTGATTTATAGGGACCTAACACTTGGAACTGCAGAAAGATTCTTTTGACCATTAAGCAAAAGCAAGGAGAATCACAAAGACATGGAACCAAAGCCCTGACTTCACTAAGCTACTGGATTTGCCAATTCTAGAATCATTCAAATTTGGACTTGGTATCGATGAGCTAATAGAAACACTTTCTGTTTGAGCAACTTCTCTTCTTTATTTTCAGCTGAAGGCATTCCAACCCGAGGACTGAGAGGTTATTTGAAGATAATTCAGTGGAATGAGTATGAGCCACGCTTTAAACAGCTGAATCGTGATTAAGAAGGAAGAGATTCTATAATTTAGATGGAGATAAAGCATCAAGTAAGTTTTCTTTTTCTCATTTAATGGACAACATTTAAGAATAGCCAACTACTAACATTACAGGGGTAATTACAATTGAGAGAGAAATTTAAGGCAAGAAAGTATCATGTATGGAGCTGATTGAATAGGAAAAGCCTTTGGAGGAAGGAGACCCCATTCTGTCTGATAGCAAGGTGGCACGCGGAAGTGAACGTAAGTCTTAACTGCTAAGTGAACTTCTTTGCTTTTATTCAGATTCTGTCACAACTCTTTGCTTGGTTTTATTTTGTTTGGCAACCAGGACAGAGTTTTATGTTTTGGATCATCACAGATTGAGATTTTGGGGGGATTTCTCTCTTTCCATAATCAGAAGAGAATGCCCTCCAGAAAATAAAATAAAGTAACAACAATATGTATATTCCCCCTAAGGGAGAACCTATGCATTTGGAATGAGACAAGCAGCAACTTATTGTGTCAGTAATTGTCAAAATCAGATTTCTGGGGCCAGCTGGCTTATCGAAGCACACACTGTTCTGGAGAACCTATGAGTCAAATCGGTACCAGCTGAGGGCCAAACTAAATAAAAAGATATAAGAAAGGACAAATTCTGACTAGAAGAGAAAAAACGGAGCATACCAAAGAGTTATTTGATAGTTGTTTTTAAAGATACAACTGAAGAGGTTTGCGTTTGCAGCCTCAAAGCCCAAAAAGCATTCTCTTATTACACTCAAGGAGGGGAATGGAAGCATTTCAACTGGCTACAGTAGGAACATAGTAAGAAACCTCAGTCTGTTATGTACACAATTTCCATAAACTGACATTTTGAATTTAGTCTTTCTTAACTAGATGATACCAAGAAATGAAATCCAAAATCCATCACTGTAATTAACTCCAGTATACAATGGCAGTATTTGTGACCCGCAAAGTTACGATTGATACTAAACTGTTACTGAACACTGAAAAGTTAAAATTGATTCTTAAGTGAAACAACAATAGGTTGAAGGCATGCATTTTTATTTAGAAATATACTTCTATAAGTTTCTGTACATAGAAATCCATGTCCTTAACATTGTTTCCAGATGTACTTTTGGCAAACTTTTATTTTTTTTATTTTATTTTTTTTTTAGCTAGACCTGTTTCTTAGACCACGTGAAAGATTATATATTACCGAATACAACCATTTTTGAGGTTTAAGGTTGAAATAGGAGATACTAGTGATTTCATAGCTCAGTGATTTCCCATTTCAGAATGATATGGAGTGCAAGAATAATAATGATCCACCCATAATTTAGTTTCTTTACATACTAGCCAAAAAATTCAAAAATCAAATTACTGTTTCCTTGAGTTACGTGTACTGAAAGCAATGGGAAACCATTAATGAAGTTGTACATCTTTCAAAAAGTGATTAACCAGGTAGAGGAGAACTGGCAAGTGTTCAAAAAAAAAAAAAAAACAACCCTTTATTTAGTGTTTGGGCCAAAACTGTATATTATTTTCAAATTATTTGCAGTGTACATTTCAATGCTCCATTGAACTAAGAAGAAATCTATTTGTTCAGCTGGAAGATGTTCCTCTTGGCACAATATCAAATTTACAAAAGTAATGAGAGAAAGTGAAAACATTGTGAACATTTTGAGTGTAAGGAAGTAATATCATACGGAGCATATTTTATAAGGAATTATTTCTTTTCTGTATTTTTATGTTTCTGAGAACACTATTCAAATTTGTTAATTAGCCGAGTATTTGAAAAGTATTTGATTTTGTTATAAGTGAGACGATAATACTCAGACATTGCAAATGCCTTCCCTACAACTTTTATTTTTTCCTTCCTCCTGTATTTCTATTTTTTTAACCTAAGCTACTGGAATGTTAAATAAATTGTTGTTAGTAAGATAGGAACATCGGGCTGCAAAATAGGTAAGTGAATACTTGTATGACTTATGTTGTCATTACAAGAAAAAAAAATTTTTATGTTTCCACTTTATAAAATATATAGATATTAAAGAAAAATTGCTAAATGCAGAATAAAGTAATGAAAAAATAAGACAATGTCTTTTATCATCTCACTACCCAAAGATTATCAGTAATAGTATAGCTTTTTTTAACCATTAACTTTATGACTAAGCTTTAAAAAATTGAAGTGCTGTGTTGTGATGAGCATATGCATATAACACTGGGTGTTATACACAACTAATAAAACACTGAACACTACATCAAAAATTAATGATGTATTATATGTTGGCTAATTGAACATAGTAATAATAAAAATTGAAGTTCTTGGTATAATATATTCTCTGTAATTCATATATTGATATTTCAGTAAAAATTATATTAAAGTATCATATATATTATTATACATATATATATGCACACATAATATATGTATATTATTATATATTACATATATATACAGTTTTTAGTGGCTATATGAGAGTCTGTTTAGTGAACATTTAGATTAGTCATAATCTTTCACCAGCATAAGTATCATTGATGAAGTTTTATAATAGTGATAAATTATTTATAATAGTTCCCTTAAATTAGTTAAACACATACTTATTGAACAGCTATTTTGTGCTATCCCTACCTTAAGAAGAGTATTACAGCACTCTGGAAAACAGTATGGAGATTCCTCAAGATGTTAAACTAGAGCTACCTTACAACCTAGCAATTGCACTACTAGTTAACTACCCCAAAGATACAGATATAATGAAAAGAAGGGGCACATGCACCCCAGTGTTTATACCAGCAATGTCCACAATAGCCAAACTGAGAAAGGAGCTGAGATGCCCTTCAACAGATGAATGCATAAGTAAGATGTGGTCCAGACATACAATGGAATATTACTCAGCCATCAGAAAGGATGAATACCCATCATTTGCATCAACTTGGATGGAACTGGAGGAGATTATGCTGAGCGAAATAAATCAAACAGAGAAAGACAATTATTTTATGGTTTCATTCATATGTGGAATATAAGGAATATCTCAGAGGGCCACAGGGGAAGGGAGGGAAAACTGGGAAGAAATCAGAGAGGGAGACAAACCATGAGAGACTCTGGATTCCGGGAAATAAATGGAGGGTTACAGATGGGAGAGGGGTGTTGGGATGGGGAAACTGGGTGATGGGTACTAAGGAGGGCATGTGTTGTGATGAACATTGGGTATTATATGCAATTACTGAATTGTTGAACACTAAAAAGCAGGAGAAGAGGAGGTCCATCCCAGGACCCTGAGATCATGACCCAAGATGAAGGCAGGGGCCCAACCCATTGAGCCACCCAGGCATCCTGAACTGCTTGCATTTATATCTCTGGATGCCATTATGAACTTGGTAGACTACCTACTTTGTGGCATTTTCCTAATTTTAATATCTACTCCATGAGAACAAGAATGTATGTACAGAACTTTGAAAACTTCCTTGTTCAAAGGTTCAATAAATACACGTTGACTCTGAATGGAAAATAAACATCAGTCACTATTTCAATAAGCCATTCTAGACATTCAAACTCTGGGGTTTTGACTTATGTCTTTTTTTTTTTTTTTTAAGAATTTATTTATTTGTTAGAGAAAGAGAACATGCATGAACAGGGGGTGGGGAGGTGGAGTGGGGGAGGGACAGAAGGAGAGGGATAAGAAGACCCCCTGCTGAACAAAGCAGGGAGCCCTGATGTAGGGCTTGCTTCCAGGACCGTGGGCTCATGAGCTAAGCCCAAGGCTGAGCCACCCAGGTACTCTGATTTATGTTTCTCTTAGTATTGCCTAAAAGGTATTAAAATAAAAAACAAATGGAGACCAGCTCTGAAAATTTCTGGAACAGGAAAAAACCATTTAGTCAGACAAACAAAGCTTAATTTATCTTATTTTGAAGAGCTAACTTGACCTGAGTCACTTTTTGCTTGTGGCTCTGAAAATGACAAGGAAAATTTAAGATGTTTCTGAAGATTGATATGAGGTAGTCACTGACCAATTCCCCATCATTCAAGAAAATTCTAATATTATAATCCAATCACTGTGAAGAAAAAACAATCACTGCTTTCTCACTATATATAATACTTTATAACAATATATACCTGAGTCTCACTCCATCTTTGATTTGAATGCTCCCAATTTTCTTTTTTTTTTTTTTAAAGATTTTATTTATTTTATTTGACAGATAGAGATCACAAGTAGGCAGAGAGGCAGGCAGAGAGAGAGGGAAGAGGAAGCAGGCTCCTTGCCGAGCAGAGAGCCAACACGGGGCTTGATCCCAGGACTCCGGGATCATGACCTGAGCCGAAGGCAGAGGCTTTAACCCACTGAGCCACCCAGGCACCCCTGAATGCTACCAATTTTCAAAATGTCTTTTTGGTATGTATACAGTAAATGTTTACTAATTAATACTTCAATGACTCATAAGTTTTACTTCTGTCATTTCTGAATTTTTGACAAAGTCATTTTATATAGGGGCCTAAATATAACAATACTGCAAATTTAGGACCTTACATGGGTAAAGGAATAGGAAATAAGTGAAAAGTGTTCTTAAAACAGACTCTTAACTTCCTGTATCACCTCAAACTTAAGAAGTTATGGATGGTTCTGTTCATGAGTCTTTTTGAAATTCCCCAGAATAGCAGGGCATCCAAATGAATTCCTTATGTTCTGCCCATTTACCCAGAAGGCTTCTACCTTTGCGTGGAGGCTCTCTTCCTTTCCTGACCACCTTTCACGCTTCTGTTAAAAGAATTACAAAACCTGGTTAAGGACATAGGATGGTAAAGAAGTAAATTATTAGTTAAAAAATGATGTCAGGGTACCTGGTTGGCTCAGTCAGTTTAAGTGTGTGCCTTCTGCTCAGGTCATGATCCCAGGGTCCTAAGATCAAGCCCCACATCAGGCTCCCTTCTCAGCAGAGAGCCTGCCTCTCCCTCTCCCCCCTGCTTGTGTTCTCCCTCTATCTCTCTGTCAAATAAACAAACAAAATATTTTTTTAAAAATTATGACAGGTCAATAGAACATTTACCTAAAAGAGAAATCTGAGGGTCACCACCAGAATTCGGTTACGCAAGCTAAGTAGTGTACCTTGGGTCCAGATTTACTAGAGACTCGAAGTTTTTGCTTCTACTTGCTTGACTGCAGTTGGTTCACCTCCAAGTGTTGAAATAGACAATATATGCACAAAGGCACATTTTATATATTATTAGTTATTTGGCCCATGTGTGGGATGTAAATATACTTGTCATATACTTGTCACATGAGTCAATCAAACTGATTATCTTCATTTATTTAGTGGATATGTCTCATTGATGCTATGAAAAATGTGCTGTCAAGTCCTGTCAGCTTCACAATATCAAAACCCTCCATTTATGTTGCACAGTGGTTTAGCAAAGGTATAAATAACAAAATGATCTTCCCTAATATAATCACTCCAGTGATTCTCTAAAGAGACCACATTTTTCACACTTCTGTATTTTTTATTAATGCTGTACTCCCATCTTTTCAAGGCTGATAAATATATTTATATCTTTTAAGGCTCAGCTAAATGAAAATCCTTGTGCTAAAAGGCACCTCTATCAAAACATTTATGTCATTTTGTCATAATTATTTAGTGTCTGTTGCCCTAGTTAGAATAGGTTCTGCAAGTATAAATTAAAAAAAAGAAGGTCATTGGATGAAAACATTCAGTTTGAAGGTCTAAGCCCTGATGTCTTGAATATGTATTTGTATATTAACCAGTTTTTTTAAACAGTTTTTTTTTTTTAATAATAGTCAGGTTTTTTTTTTCTTCAACTTACTCATGTGTTTAAAAAGTACATTTGAATTCGAATATCACATATGTATATGATGGGTCAGTGATCACCACAAGTCAACCATTAATCTGAAAGAGCAGACATCATGCTGCCAATTAATGTCTACAAAAGCTTTACTTCACGTTATACATGAAATAGGAAGATAAGTCATTTTTCTTTACTTTGAAGTTGATTCTATTAGTAAAGGATTTCTTTTCATTGTATATGACTTAAGCTTTACTTTTTGTTTTTTTTATCTTTCTACTCAAATTTCTTAATTTGTATCCAAATATGATCAGATATTTCCATTTACCATCATTAATTAGCTCACATTCCCTACTCCTCTTTGAGTAGGTATTTAATTACATTATTTAATACTTGGAAAATGTGAATGTGGTTATTGTTCTCAGAGTTATACTTTCTACCCTTGATTCCAAACAAATCTTTTCCAATTTCTCAAAAGACTTTTGTGTAGCTATAAGAGTTTATCTTTAAAGGATTTTGTTTGGCCTAATTATTTACTCCAAATATTTCTGAAAACTCATCTTCCTGACTTCACCTGAAGTTTTGCAAGTATGAACTGTAAAGAGAGCAAATGCAGCAAAAAGCAACTGTATTTGCACAAGAACATTGAGTTATTTAAGATACTAACCTATTGGGGCATGTGTAAAGTGCTGCAGCAGTTGGCAATGCTTAATTAAGGCATTAATTGTAAATAGAAGCATTTAGATTTATATGTCATTTGAGGAAACCAAGTAACTCAATAGTCAGTGAATACAGTTCATGAAAAACAGCTCAATTATATATTTTTCATCAACAAAACAAGATAATTTGCTTAAATTTTAAAATCCCATTGAGATTTCAGCAGGGAGTCTATGAAACGAATGAATTTGCACTACCATTCATGTAAAAAGAGTTCATTCAAAACAATTTTGTCAAAATACTTTGAAAGCATCACTAATAGATAAAATTAATTAAAAATGAAAGTTAGAATAGAAGTAATATTGAATAAATGATCTGTTATAAAAATAAATTATGTCCTCTCTTCAAATAAAAAAAAAGAGAAAACTTTGAAAATGTTAAGTATACTAAAATTATTTTTCTAGCATTTTATCTGGAATATTGTTATGTATCCATTAGACTAAGAAAACTTCTTTAATTAGCTTTTTAATAATTAAATCATAATTGTGCGATGGAGGGACTTTAAATAGCACAAACTCTTCTTGCTTCCAGGAACATTGTCCTTCTTGTGTATTCCTTAAATGCTTCTTCTTTCAGAATTACTTTGAGCATACTGCTTCTGAAAATGCTTTTGACTTCTTCAAGTATAATCAATCATGGTCAAATTCTAGATCTAATTAAACCAAAAATGTCATAAAATAGAGATTTACAGGGACGCCTGGGTGGCTCAGTTGGTTAAGCGGCCGCCTTCGGCTCAGGTAATGATCCCAGCGTCCTGGGATCGAGTCCCACATCGGGCTCCTTGCTTGGCGGGGAGCCTGCTTCTCCCTCTGCCTCTGCCTGCCACTCTGTCTGCCTGTGCTTGCTCTCGCTTCTCTCTCTATGACAAATAAATAAATAAAATCTTTAAAAAAAAATAGAGATTTACAGTAACGGTCCCATATGAGAGGTAGAACAAAGATGGAAATGAAATAAGAAAATTCAATATTATTTTTGAATAAGCTGGAATCTTTTATCAGTTATTTGCTGTATGACTATGGCCAAGTTAATTAATCTCTCTGGATTTCTATTTCCCCATCTTGATTTGGGAAAGATAATTATAATTACTCTCTAGAGTTCCTGTGATGAATAAATGACTTAGTCTTATTTCTTGCCTAGGAAAAGAGATGGGACTAACTCATTTAATTTTCTGATCTTGTTTGAGGTTGGTGAAATTTATGGTCTGTGCTCTTGTCGTGCGTGTCCTGTAAATCCCTCCCACTTTGGGTGTAGAACATCTCCTTTCTCACCCCTACAGAAAAATTCAGAAAAATTGACTGGATAAAGGGGCTTCTGAGCAGCTCAGTAGGTAACGCACTGACTCTTGATTTTGGCTCAGGCCATGATCTCGGGGTCATTTCCATGCTGGATATGGAGCCTGCCTAAGATTCTCTCTCTCTTTGGCATGGAGTCTGCCTAAGATTCTCTCTCTCCCTCTCTCTCTGCCCGCGCCACACCAATCACTCTCCCTCTCTCTCTTAAAACAAACAAACAAAAAAATTGACTGCATATTTAGCCAAAATAGATAAGAGTTACTAGACTTATCCTATTGAACCTACATTTTGAATAGAATCCCTTTTGGGATCCATTACTTTATGAGTAGACTTTGCATTCTCCAAAATATTGCTTAAAATGCTAATGATTATGAGAGATGTAACCATAAAGTAGTCTCCCTGTTTTTGTCCATAATTGCAAAAGACACCAAGAGACATGGCAACATCAAACATCTGTTAAATTTTAATAATTTTAATAAGAAATATTCATTTTTTGGGCACCTGGTGTGGCTCAGTAGGTTGAGTGATTGACTTTTGGTTTTGTTTCAACCTGTGATCTCATGGGTTGTGAGATCAAACCTGAGCTCCACACTCAGTGGGTTGTCTGCTTAAAAATTCTCTCCCTCTGCCCATTGCCCCACTTGCACATGCATGTACTCTCTCTCCCTCAAATAAATAAATATTTAAAAAAAGAAATACTAAGTTTAACAGTATCCTTTATCAGACCTTAAGATGCAATGCTTAGTAACCATTATTCAATGAACATCCTAATATCCCCTAAGTCTCAACAACACTTACATAGTGTGATGGACTGCATTTTCTTGTCCCTCCAAAATAATGTGTCGAAATTCTATTTTTTTTTAAAGATTTTATTTATTTATCAGAGAGAGAGAGGGAGAGAGAGCGAGCACAGGCAGACAGAATGGCAGGCAGAGGCAGAGGGAGAAGCAGGCTCCCTGCTGAGCAAGGAGCCCGATGTGGAACTCTATCCCAGGACGCTGGGATCATGACCTGAGCCGAAGGCAGCTGCTTAACCAACTGAGCCACCCAGGCGTCCCTGTGTCGAAATTCTAATTGGCAAAGTGACAGTATTTGGAGATAGGACCTTTATGGAAGTAATTAATGTTCAATGAGCTCATAAGGGTGAGGTTCTGACCCAATAGGATTAGGGTTTTGTTTTGTTTTGTTTAAAGACACTGGACACCAGAGAGGGAGTTAAATCTCTCCCTCTTTCACTCTATGATTGTGTCTGTGTGTGTGTGTGTGTGTCTCTGTCTCTCTCTCACACACACACACACACAGAGAGTGAAAATGGCATGTGAGGAAGCAATAAGGCAGCCATCTATAAACCAGGAAAAGAGTTTTCACCGGGAACTGGATTGGTTAGCACCACTATCTTGGCTTTCCAGCCTCCAGATCTACAAGAAATAAATTTCTGTTGTTTAAGGCACCCAGTCTGTAGTATTTTATCATGGCAGCCTGAGTGGACTAAGGCATGTGGTAAAGACAATTTATTATAAAATTTATAGCAATACTGATTTTAAGTAATTATATACCTTATTGTTCACATTATTTAATGGTCATATTGTAGAAAAGTAAAAATGAGCAAAATATTTTAAAAATAATAGCCATTATTCTGAATTCCTATACATCTAAGTACTGTCATGGAAACAATATCTGGCTTACAATAGTTTTTCCCTTAAAAAATTGCAGTTTTCTTAGGCACAAAAGACATACAGAAGATAAAATTATAGACCAGTGTAAGAAACTAAATTACCACTTGGAAAATTTTGTGGTAGGTGACCTGCCACAGGTATACATATGTCCATTTTTGGTATTTTTTATACTAATTCGAAGTTTTTCCTTTCTGTTATCCATTGCTAAATATTCTTGAGCTAAAAACATACCTTAAAACTGTGTGTGTTCTTTAATTGTTTTTACTGTTATTAAGGAAAACAATCTGAGGCAAGATGTGAAAGATTTAACATATTATACCATCTGGTGGTACTTACATTTTAATTGAACTTACTGGAGGAAATTATGTCTATTCCAGTAGGACACATTTCTTTTTAAAAATTTATTTATTCTAGAGAGAGAGTGTGTGTGTGCATGTGGATGAGCAAGCACAGGGAGGGGCAGAGTGAGAGGGAGAGAGAAAATTTAATAGACTCCTCACTGAGCCTGGAGCTCACGCTGGGCTTGATCTCACTATTCTGAGATCATGACCTGAACTGAAACCATGAGTTGGATGTCCAGCCAACTGTGCCACCCGGGGGCCCCCCATAGAACACACTGCTTTCGGCAGAATTTCAGCATTGTGGCCTTTTATGGCCAAGAAGTAGCTCCTGCCTATCCTACCTATGCATAAGGGCTAATCTCATGACATATTAAAAAATGGACAAATTCATAACCTTAATCACAGACTGTGACATGCTTAAGGAAAAGAATCTAGGTGGTCTAGGAGGGGGCTTCATGAAAGAGTTGCATCCAAATAAAATTTGCTATAGTTTTCAAAGGTGAGGTAAATATGGCTAATCATTTGTATTTCCCTGATGCCGAGTGATATGGAGCACTTTTTCATGTGTCTGTTCGCCATCTGGATGTCTTCTTTGCAGAAATGTCTGTTCATGTCCTCTGCCCATTTCTTGATTGGATTATTTGTTCTTTGGGTGTTGATTTTGCTAAGTTCTTTATAGATTCTGGACACTAGTCCTTTATCTGATATGTCGTTTGCAAATATCTTCTCCCATTCTGTCAGTTGTCTTTTGATTTTGTTAACTGTTTCCTTTGCTGTGCAAAAGCTTTTGATCTTGATGAAATCCCAATAGTTCATTTTTTCCCTTGCTTCCCTTGGTGATTCACAGACCTGTACCCCTGGGGATGAAAATATATGTTTATAAAAAAAAAAAAAATGATGAAGAAACTGAAAAAAAAAATAATATGGCTAATCATAAAAAAAGTAAAAGAAAGCAAAGTCACTCCAGAATGAATGAGCAGACAAATCCGGGAATAGTCTTCAAGAATAATTTAAATACAAGATATTAACTTTAGCAATATTTTTTATTTGCCCTGAGTGCTTCCCTTCTGTCACTCTCCCTACTCCCCTAGAATGGTCATTAGTCTTCAGATAAAAACGAGAATTTTTCTTTCTTTTCTTACTATATGTGCTGCCGAAGCGAGCACTCTTTCTTTTCTTAAAAAAAGATTTTATTTATTTATTTGAGAGAGAGAGAGAAAGTGAGAGAGAGCATAAGTGGGGGAGAGGGAGAGGTAGAAGCATGCTCCCCACTGAGCAGAGAGCCTGAGGTTCTGGGATTCCTCCCAGAACCCTGAGACTGAGCTGAAGACAGGAGCTTAACCAACTGAACCACCCTGTGCCCAAGAATTTTTTTTTTTCTGATAACTTTGTTAAAATTTCAAATGCTCAAAATGAGTCTGAATACTTACATTTGGATACTGTTGCTTTTGTTTTCATATACAGTATTTGAATCAGTGGACCAAAACTAAGAACTTGTTTTGGCTTTTAAATATGAAAAACCAATTTCTAATCATGGTCCTAATTAAATGAGTGTGTGATTGGTGTGTGCCTGAAAACCTGTAAGATCAGCAGGAAGAAAAACAATTCTGAATACTCCGATCTCTTTATGTTTTTGGCTCAGATCAGTCCACTCTGATTAGCTTCTAGGAATATTTCACTAGTTGCACTTCATAAAAAAGAATATTTATAGTTCTATAGATAGTAGGGTTATATTTATAAAAGTTAAAAGCAGTAGTGTAATAGTTTTGATGAGGGATAGAAGCACAAAAATGTTCACCTTTAGCCCAGAAGGCTGACATATAGCCTCCAATAAGGACCAAACACCTACGGGTTGTTACCTTCTTAAAAGGTCTCATGACTGCCTATACATCTCACCAATAGTTAATATAAAACTGAATGATAAGCACCAGAGAAATACTGCAAAAGTAGTTTTACAAGTACAAATTCGAGGAAGACACTTATGATCTAATACTCCTTACACATCCTTCTCCTGAGCATTAAGCATATAACCACTAGCTTCATACAGCAAGTGTACAGCACTTGCCCACAGGTCCTGCCCCTACTATAACAAACACACCTTTTTACACTGAAAAATATCTCAAGAATTCTTTCTTGACTGTTTTTCAGGGCCCCACATCAGTTTCATTTCTAAGATCTCCATCTTGATCTCTTTTTAATAATTACCTATTATTAATTTATGGTTATCCTTGCCTTACAATTAAAATTTAAAACTTCATGAATCTATTTCCCCTTCTACAACCCCTTTATCCCTCAGGATTTAGACATTGTTTCATCTTGATCTTTCTATTTCACAGTTTTGGTTTGTCAAGGATCTCTTGATCCTTGGTTGATTATTCAAATCCATACATAAGGGATGCTGTTGATGAGAATAGGAAGTTTTCATGAGTTTCTAGTGCAGTTGTGCATGGCACTGACTGCTTGTACACTGGCCTTGTTGATCCATGTATATACACACTGATTCCACTCTCACTTCAGAGCTTTTGCACTAATAGTTATCCTTGTTTTTCCTCTGTACTACTCTTCCCTTCATTTTTTTTTTTAAGGTTTCTGTTCAATATCACCTCCTCAAAAGGCCTTTCCTGGCCACACTCCCCATCACTGCAAACCATTTCATTGATAAGATCCCTCTCCTGCTTTATTTTTCTTTCTCTCACTTAGCAATATGAAATTAGAGTATATCAGTTTGGTTTATTTGTTTAATGCCTATTTCCTTACTAGAATGTAATGGATGGTCCATGAGGGCAGGATTTTTGCATTATTTGCTACAAGAATCCCACTGTAGGGAATAATGTCCAGTATGTTCTAGACACTTAGTAAATACTTATTTATTGAATAAATTACAAATAAATGCTCCATTTATCCCCCAACCACACCCACACACAAAGACTGAATAAGAAAGCTGAACTCAGGGCTCTGTAAATCCATGGATCTTGCCAAGAGGCAAGCTTTCCTTTCTCGCCTTGGTTGGGAAAAGGACAGACAGGCTCAGGCTGTCGTTTATTGTAAAAGTAAGGAGGGAATGGTTAGAGCTTTCCTATCTATTCCATCCTTTCTGCTCTTTTTGTGGTAATCCAGAATTACCTCAAAACCCTATTCTTAAATCTACCCCTCCCCAACCAGTCAGAACAATCTCTCTCTTTGTTCAGAAACCAATTCTCAAGGCTGTGCTGGACACGGATGCTGCAACTAGCTTACTGATACACATGAAATAGGCATAGGTAGTCCCATTTGCTCTATAACCAGTCCTTCTTTTAAGTAACCTATCTGTGTAATCCAATACTCCTCTTCTCTTCTCTTCTCTTCTCTTCTCTTCTCTTCTCTTCTCTTCTCTTCTCTTCTCTTCTCTTCTCTTCTCTTCTCTGAATGCTTCTCTAGTCTCCTTCAGGGAGGTGCTCCCAAGTTTCTGACAATGCTTTGAGAAATAATAATTTAGTAAGATGAAATTGGTTAAATAATTACCTACCCACAAGAGTCAAGCCCTTTAGAGCCCAACCCTAGGAGAGTGGGTCAGTGTGGGAGGGACCTGAAAAGGGACTCAGGGGTGGGTAATAATTTAATCAATCCCTTAATAGTATAATTTCTTAGCATTTCAAATGGGCTTTGAGGGGAGAGGAAAATAGGTATGCCCAACTTAACATCTTGGTCTTGAAACAATAATATTTATATCGGGAGACTTTTAAGAGCTTACAGTTTTGTATTATTTCTTCTACTAAGATACTCAAGTACTAGGAAGTTATTTCAGAGTACTAAATTAACAGAATTATTGAGGCTTTTTTACTTCCTGTATTAACTTTCCAAACTCTTTCTGTATCAGGTTACTAAGATTTAGCCTCAAGAAAATAAAAAAAAATTCAAGTTAACTTCTCAAAAGAAATTGCAACTTGTATGAAAAAAAAAAAAAGAAAAAGAAAAAAAAATTAAGCCAAAGAATGAAAGCAAGCAGTACTCAAAACCCTTAAACAGGGGTGCATGGGTGGCTCAGTGGGTTAAAGCCTCTGCCTTCAGCTCAGGTCATGATCTCAAGGTCCTGGGATGGAGCCCCGCATCGGGTCGGGCTCTCTGCTCAAGCAGGGAGCCTGCTTCCTCCTCTCTATGCCTGCCTCTCTCTACTGTGATCTCTCTCTCTGTCAAATAAATAAATAAAATCTTTTAAAAAAATTAAAAAAATAATTTAAAAAAACCCTTAGACATCCTCAAAATTCCACCTCTCCCTGAAAATCCAGAAATCCAGTAAGCACGTTTCAAAAGCGCAAATACTTCCCATAGCTTTTTATAGGTCCTATCCACAAAGCCTAGGAAACTTCTCTGCAGGCATAAATAAGTACAATCAAATTTACAAGTCAAGCTAGCAAGGGGAGGGAAAAAATACATTATGCCTTATCCACCACAGATTGAAATATATTGTTTTTCTTCTTTTAATGATCTCATTAATCCTGTAAATTAAACAGTTCAACATTAAGATCAGTGAACTCAATTATTCAGATTTGCTATTTGTCTTTCTTTTCTTTTTTTCTTTCTTTTTCCTTCTTTCTTTCTTTCTAAAGTTGTTTTCTCTTTATTGTAATGTTGTGTCTTTCAAGAAGTCAGGGTAGCCAGTGTGGTAAAATATGGTGCCAACCACACTCTTCAAATTCCAGTCATTGCCCTTGGACAAAGGAATATTCACATTCTAGGGCCATCCTTTGGAGAAAGGGACAGTAGAAAATGAGTCACTTTTCAGGTCCCTCCCACACTGACCCACTCTCCTAGGGTTGGGTTCTAAAGGGCTTGACTGTTGTGGGTGGGTAATGAGTAATGTGGCATTCACCTAACTTTTGGACTTCAGCTCAAATGTAGGTGTTGTTCAGTCGATAAGCTCTAAGATAGGCTCTCTTTTAGAAGTCTCTTTCTTGCCTTGTATTTTTTTCTCCTGGGAGAAAATAAAGCTGAGAAAACATCAAAATTTAAGAGGTCAGGAGCTAGCAGCTGTGAAGTCAGTCCCAACGTTCTTATGGCAATTGGCAACAAAATGTCCCTTTTCAGGTTTCTTTTTAGTTCAATATGATTTTCATCATTTAAAAAAAGATGAGAAATCATAGAGAATTGTTATAAAAATTAACATATTTCTCTAAATTACATCTCTAGAACTTAAGAGCTTTTAACCCCAAAATAGTTGATCATAAACTGAACCTAACAGATTAGAAGTAAACATCAGATAGTAAAATATGATTTATCAACATAACAAAATATAAGATAAATAGGATAGTTGCCTCCTACAACAAGATTTTTTTAACTTGAAACAAAATATCCAAATTATTCAGACGCATCCCAAATTGTAGTTTTGGAGTTTGATAGAGCTGGGTTTGATTCCCAGATCAATCACTTACTGAGTTGTATAATCTCTGAGTATTAATTTTCTCATATTAAAAAATGGTAACAAAACATACCTCATGGAATATTACCAGAGTTAAATGATGTAATGTATGTAGATCATGTGATCTTAGTTAAAATGCTGTTTTGATAAGACCAAAGCTCTTGGTCTTATCAAAGGGATAAAAATACATTATGCCTTATCACATATTTTGCTGTAAGATTATATGTTGTTAACAATGAGTAGAAAAAAGTGGGGAAAAAAGATCTTAAAACTTATATAAACTGTTATACTTTCTTTACTATTTCCTTAGATCAATCATTTGTCTGCAAATAAAGTGTATTGCTTGTGTGTGGTGGGTAAGATTTTTGAAGGGGAGGGGATTTTTTTTGATGTTAGTTCCCTAAATTAATCATGTATGTATTCTCTCCCATCTTTTCAGGGCTGCTGTGATAGATACAACTAGTATTTCATGTGTATTAACTCTGACACAAAGGTTTTTTTCCTCCCTTTGTGTAAAAACTGTCACTGTGAGTTTAACCTCACATTATATATTTTTTAAAAAGAAATTACTTTTTCTAAATTTAATTTCAATCATTGTATTTCAACATTTCAGGCAAATAGTATATAATTTAGCTATTCTTTGTCATTTTTTTTTAAGATTTTTATTTTATTTATTTGACAGACAGAGATCACAAGTAGGCAGAGAGGCAGGCAGAGAGAGAGAGGAGGAAGCAGGCTCTCTGCCAAGCGGAGAGTCTGACGCAGGGCTCGATCCCAGGACCCTGGGATCATGACCTGAGCCGAAGGCAGAGGCTTTAACCCACTGAGCCACCCAGGCGCCCCTATTCTTTGTCATTCTATATTTTAAATTCTACCTTTATGCTTAGGTTCATTCCTTAGGCATTCAAATAGCTGGGGAAGCTCCTATTAAAAAAAAAAAAAAAAAATATATATATATATATATATATATATATATATATATATATATATATATCAGACACACACACACACACATATTTTGATACTTTATAGTTCTCTTCAGGTTGTATTTTTCAAAAGTGTAATTTACACTTGCTTTCCACGCCCTTACTTTCCACTGCTTCCTTGACCCAGGATAATCTGCTTCCCTTTCTATCATATGAATAAAATTGTTCTCATTAAGGTAAATGATAACTTTGTTGTTGCAAAAACCAATGGATTCTTTGCTTTTTTATTTTTACTCACTTACAGCTGTATTTAACAATTTAATAATTTATTTCTGAAATCAATTTATTCTGCATTAACAGGCCCGTCTATCGTACCTCCTGTCTTTGTAGTTGCTATCTCAGTTTTCTTTAAATTCCCTTCGAGTTTATTTCGGGCATCTCAGAGTTGTATCTTTGGCGCCTTCTCCACCTCCTCTATGTACTTCACTGGAAGATTAAATCAATTTGCATGACTTCAATCACCATTTGATGTCATGGTGCCTCCCATATCCATGCTCTAACCCCGACTCATACATACAAATGCCTTCTGGATATTTCTTCATGAATGTCTCACAGTCACCTCAGCTTAACAAGTTCCAAACTGAACTTTTCACCTTCTCCTTACTCCTCCACCTACTAAATGACTCTTCTATGTTTTCTACCTCTGCAAATAACATTCACATCTGGCATTTCCAAAAGCAGAAATAAAAACATAATTTTGACTGATCATTTTCTTTCATCCTCAAATCCAAATAATTAGCTAGTATTGTCATTCTTATTCTTCATTTTCATTGCTACTATATTACTCCCAACCAACAGCACCTCTCATCTGGGTACTCTAACAATTCCCTGACGCGTCTTATTAATTCTGGTCTTGTCCCCTCCAGCTAATTTTTACAGCAGAATTGCACCACTCTTTAAAAACAAAAATCTGATGTCATTTTTTTTTAAATTAAAACTTGTTCCTTGATTCTTATTTTATTTAGAATAGACTACAGGGTGCTTGGCTAGCCCAGTAGGTGAAGCATGTGACTCTTGATCTCAAGGTTGTACGTTTAAGACCCATACTGGGTGTAGAAATTACTTAAAAATAAAACTTAAAAAATAAAATCTAAATTTAAGAGCATAGTTTGCAGGTTTCTTTATTATCTAGGCTCTGACACATTACTGGTCTCATATCTTACCCCTCCCTACTTTCACAGATATGATAAATTCCTCTTATATATATAAAGACATACACAGTCACTGTAAGTGCTAGCTGTGTTCAATTGCTTTTAGGTTCCTAAGGCACCATACCGATATCTACATTTCCATTTTCACCTAACATTTAGACTCTCAATTAAGTGGCTTCTACTTCTCAGAAGTATTCCCTAATTCCTTCTGTCGGGGTTCAGAGTTTTTGTTTTATGTTCCTGAACATCTTTTCATAAGCCCTCTTGCAGACTAAACTATTGCTGGTTTTAATTGCCCATATTTCCCACTAGACAATAGGCTCTATAACAATGGGTATTTATTCATTACTCCATCCATGAACCAATCATAAACCCTTGGAGTGTCAGTACATCTCAATACATATTGATTAAATGGAAACATAATGCATATAATTAATCAAGTAAATGGACTTTTATTGCTAATGCATACAAATGAACTGTAAATAATCTTTTAAAAATATCATTGTGTTTTATTTTATTTTAAAGGCAGTATGCATTCATTATGGAAAACTTGGTAAATCCAAATATAGTGCTTAAAGCTATACTTATTCCTAATTATAACACATAAAAATAATAACAATTTTTGAAAATCCATCATCTACTTTATTTTTATACAATTAAGAAAATGATATATTTTTCTCTAAATTGTTTTTTCTATTATGTTCACATTTATTTTATAATATACATAAATGTGATTTAGTTTCTTTTTGAGAATCAACAATACTGATTTGTTCACTTTTTCTGATATAGACTTACAAATAATAAATTCAGTGATACAAATCTTTATTTTAAATGCATCTAATATGTTCAAAATATGTTTGAGATATTCTTTAAAAAGAAGAAGAAGTTGGCTTTTCTAAAAATAGCTTCTCCAAAATTAGCTTATTAAATGCTAAGAAATTCCCAATTGGTAGTAATAGGAAATCATTGCTGTATACTTAAGACATTGGTCAGGACAGTTAGCAGTGCTTTTGTGGTAAAACCTAAGTGTTCAAGTGACATTATAAGATTCTCTTTAGTCTCATTGAATTTCTCTTTTAAATGGTTGGCCTCAGCACAGCAAATGTGTTCAAATCATCATTTGGGTCATGTAAAGTAGTAATCCCTGGGGTCAATAAGTCTCGAATTTAGAGTCTTTAAGAATTACCTGGATCATTAAAAAAAAAAATACGGATTTCTGTATCCCATCTTCAGAGATTCCATATTAATTGATTTATGGCAGAGCCCAGTATTATTCATCATAGCAAGTGCTTGCACTGATTTTGGTGTAGGATGTATCTGGGCCATACTTTAAGAAACACTGACATTTGGGATTAGGATTTGGGCCTAAACCACCTGGGGGAATTTTCATGAGTTCTCTACAATTTTTAACCCTGGATATGATCCTCTTTCCCTTTTTTTTTTTTTTTAAATAACATAAAGATTAGTGTGAAAAATGGAAACAAACTATTCTTTCATTTTTATTGAAAATGCATGTTTTACCTTTAGAAATATTATCTTCTGTGATCATATTTTTGATGTTTATTTTACTTGAAGATGGTTAGTTTTTTGTTGTTGTTATTAAAGATCTTATTTATTTATTTATTTATTTATCTGAGAGAGAGAGAGTATGAGCAGGGGGAGGGGCAGTAGGACAAGCAGATTCCCCATTGAGTGAGGAGCCTAGTGCTGGCTGATCCTAGGACCCCAAGATCACAATCTGAACCAAAGTCAGATGCTTAACTGACTGAACCACCCAGGTGCCCAAAGAAGGTTAATTTTTCAACCCACACTGCTTTTATACCCTGTGCCTTCTTATATTAAAAAAACTTTTTCCACTATACATCTACTTACATAATTGGAGGCTCATGTGAAATGAAATGGGATTTTGACCATTTCATTGAATAAATGTAGCTAGTGTCTGTATCTGTCGTTTAATTCCCACATGGCTGACATTTTACTTCTTATAGGCAGTTTGAATTGAAACATGTCATTTAGGTAAATTCAGATGTCATATCTATAAAAGATTTGTGTAAAGCATATCTGGCTTTCTAGTACTGCAATGCAAAATTTTCTTAAACTCTGCTCTAATATTGCACTTTAAAATCCATTACGAATTCTAACCATAGCCTATTGGTCTTCAAAATAGTCAAAAGCACACGTTTGAAAACATAAGGTTTATTTCTTGCCTCCCCAGTCAGTGGCTTTGTTGAGTTCTTTCTCCTTCCCTAAGACTCCTTTACTTATCATCAAGAGACTAAACATTGAACATTTTCTTATTTATTGCCAATATCAGTGGGTTTAAAAATGAAAACACAGAGACCCCGTGCCTTGCCCTCCTTTCAGTATTTGCATGAAGATCAAATAAAGGAGCTTTATAAACTCTATTTCCACATCAGTACAAAATTTTATTTTTATTTGCTGTGATTGCATTGATTAACTACACAAAAATGGTTTTCCTAAAAGTTGGTTTTGTAAACTTCCTAAATAAGATCACCTAACGGACAAATGTGCTTTAGATAATTACTTTTAAAGTTTAAAAATTTCTCTGTAATAGTAATCTTCTATGTCATTGGTCTACATACTGCTCATCTTTGTTAAAACTGGTGCTTAAAACTAAATTTTCCTCAGGTTCAAACTGGAATCTTTTATCTTGGCAATGTATCTAACTCCCCTCTGAGAATATGTCATTGTTAATAACTGCTTTATTCTCATTAAAATCTTCTGCTAATTTCCATTCAGTAATGCAGATTATTTTCCTTCAATACTCATTAACAATTCCCTATAGGTATCTTATCATGAAATCAAAACAGATAAAGGTGATGAATAAATTTTAGAGCCTATTCAAGGATGTTCTAATATGCATGTGTGTACATGTGTGCCTGCACACTTGTGTATGTGTATTTGAGCAGCTACATGCATTTAAGCAATAGCTGATGTATAGAAACGTCATTTTCAAACGTGTAAATGTGATTAAATGTTCCTCTATCTACATGAGATATCTGCTATCTCTTGTCTCTTTTAACTGAAATTGCTCTGATCATAAGTCTCTACTGATGGAAGATCTCCAGATTGTTCTGTTGGCATATGTGGCTGTGCTCTGAACATTATCGTAAACCTGATCTTAGCTGTTTGGAACAAGCAAGGTGACATGACACAATAGAATCTAGCCTATACACTAGTATATGAGAATATAAGATTCCAAATCAGTGATCAAGTAAAAAATATGGTGGTTACTCATTGGGAATTCAAAATGGAGACCCATGGTCATCAAATTGATCACAGAGTGAAAACATACATTTTAAAAAATCAGAAAGAGGGAGAGAGAAGCTGTGTCACCAAAGTGGCAGAGTACCACAGCAGGTATAAAACCAACTCATGCTTTGAAGGTATTTCAAGAGGTTGTGCTTACTAAAACCACAATGAATCTTGAATGAACCAGTTCCCATTTTTCTTTTTGGTAAGCTTGACTACACTTCAGTTATTGTATATGCTTACTATACTATAGTTACTTTTCTCAAAAAGAATAATTGAGCTTTTCCTAAGTTCTAGAAAGCCTCAACTCATGACTGAAATATTTGCTTTTCTTTTTCAATATATGTCTGTATAATAGAACTCCCATTATTTGAGTTACTCGAACTACTCCCCAAGAGGATTAATTGAGATCTGAGATGCAACTGCATTCTAGGGTAGCTTGTATCCCTCTGCCCAGTCCAGTGACATTACTTACTTATATGTGTATTTCCTACTAGAGGACCCCACCAAGCCTTTCCCTTAATAAGGAACTCAAACTAATACAGAAGAAACTTGGGTCCTGCAGTTTACAAAAATATAAGATAAAGGAATTTTCCTCCTTGAGTTTTGAAAAGAATAATCTGAAAAAGCTCCAAAACACAGCCAAGAATAATTTCATCAGGTCTATGAAAACTTACCATTCTTAATACAGTAAGTATTGTGAGATGGAAGTGCACTGTCCTCATAATATCCAAGATAGAGACTTACTTCAGACCTTTCTAGGTGGAGCTGGCTGGGATTGTATGTATTTGATAAGTGCCAAATCTAGGGAGGAGTTTAATCTTTAAGCCATTTACAGTCAGCACTGTATATAATTCTTACATAAAAGAGAAGATACATATTTTATATTTTTTATTATAACATTAGAAATTCACAACAAGGAGGGATGTCCATGATATATTGTTATGGAGAACAGCAAGTTGCATATATATGTGTACTATAGTTTTTATGAATACAAATGACACCAAAATCCTTTAGATGCTTGTGTATTTATTTGTAAAGTATTTGAGGGTGAAGACTTTTATGTAACAGGCATTAACTATCATAAGATGAAACTAGTAGAAGGGAGAGTTAGCAGGAGTCTGAATACAGTCCTTTAAATGGTTTAAATGGTTTATTCTAGTTGGTTTTTGTTTTTTCCTGTTTGAGGGTAAGAGGTATGAGGTTCATAATTTTGGAAGAGGTATTTAAGATTTAAAGTGAAATAGAACAATGCCTTTAATCTAAAAAAACAGACTATTGAAAACTATTTAAAATAAAAATTTTGTTCATTGTAATATGATGCCAGCTAATGTTTATATTGCTGAAAGAATCCCTCCAAGATTGCTGCGGAATTGACTGTAAACAAAAGCAACAGTTTCAAAGAACTATGGTAAGCATAAACAAAATCAGATTATAATTGATGTCAGAATTTAAATTTTTTCTTTTCCTAAAGTGATGCCTATATTACTGATGACCGTTAAGCTAGTTATTTTTCTTATTTCTCTCTTGAAAACCATTTTTAAAGAAGTGGCATAGGTAGAGCACGTCATGTTTAAAAGCCCTAGAAACTCCCCATAACTTTCAGGGTGAAACCCAGACTCATTAAAATGGAATGTAGGGCTCATATATCCTTTCTACTTCCTCTTTAACTTTGTCCACACCTCCTCCCCCTTATGTGCTTTACTTCAGCCCTCAGATTGTGAGAGGACTTCAAGGGTATCTGTCTCTGTGTCTTTGTACATTTCACTTCCTTATGCTAGAAAGTTCTCTCCACCAAGTTCCACTTTGCCAGATTAGTTTTATTCCTCCTTTACTTGTAAAGCAAGATGTCATCTTCTCTAGGTAGTATTTTTGTGTCTCTAAACATCAGCCTGTATTAGGCGCCTTCCCAACACTTCCTCACATATCTCAGGGTTTTACTTTTCCATGGCATTCATCCCAGTGAATTCCATTTTTTAGCTTTATTGAAGTTTAATTGATATACAATAAACTGCACATGTTAAAGTGTATAATTTAATGAGATTTGACATATGTATAGAGCCATGAAACCATCACCACAAATCAAGATAATGAACTTTTTCTGTCACCCACAAAAATTTCTTCATGTCCCTTTGTATTTCCTCCTATCCCTCTCCACCATCCCTGTGCATCCCCAGGCTACCACGGATCTGCTTTCTATTATAATAGATGAGTTTGGATTGTCTAGAATTTTATATGAATGGAACCATACAATGTCCTTTTTTTATCTATGGCTTTTTTCACTCAGCATGATTATTTTTGGATTCATCAATGTTGTTGCATGTATCAATAGTTTGTTTTTATTTCTCAGTAGTATTCCACTGTATGTTTATACCAAGATTTGTTTATCCATTTACCTGATACCTTTGTGTTGTTTCCAGTTTGGGGCTATTACCAAAAAAGATGCTATGCATATTTTTGTATGTCTTTCTATGGACATATACTTTTATTTTTCCTGTGCAAATACCTAGGAGTGTATATTACTTTCTAGGACTGCTATAATAAAATACCACAAATTGGGTAGCTTAAAGTACAAGGAATTCATTCTCCCACAATTCTGGAGGCTAGGAGTCCCAAATCAAGGTGTTACCAGAGAGATGTTCCCTCCGAAGCCTGAAGAAAAGAATTCTTCTTTGCCTCCTCTAGATTCTGGGATTTCTTGGCATCTTTTGGCATTTTTGGTTTTCCTTGATTTGTAGATGATCACTCCATCTACTTAACAGCCTTGGCTTCTGTCTGTATCTCTGTATCTCGATTTACCTCTTTCTATAAGAACACCAGTCATATTAGATTTAGGGCCTGAATTAATCAAGTAGGATCTTAATTAGAATATATCTGCAAATACCCTATTATCAAGTAAGGACATATTTATAGGTTCTGAATGGATGTGAATTTTTTTATTTAAATTCAATTCATTCACATATAATATATTATTAGTTTCACAGGTCAAGGGAAGTGATTCATCAGTCTTATGTAATACCTGGTGCTCATTACATCACATGTGAATGTGAATTTTGAGGGAATACTATACCACCCAGTACAAAGCCTAACATTTCTTTGGACAATATTAATCCTTCCGGTATAGATATGTTTTGCAAAAATATTCTCCTAGGAAGGGCTTGCCTCTTCATTTTTATTAAAGTCCAAATTAGCAATTTACTTCTTCTATACTTTGTCCTTTTGTATTATGTATAAGAAACTTATCAAGATCATTGAAATTTTTCTCTTATGATTTCTTCTAGAAGTTTTCCATATTTGAGTCTATGAACTGTCTCAAATTAATTTTTGTATATGCTGTGAGGTAATGATAAAGGCTTGTTTTTGTTTATTTTGTAATATACAATTATTTAGCATGATTCGTTCAAAATATTATTCTTTCCCTGTTGACTTGTCTTGGTTCTAAAAAAAAATAAATTGAATGTATTTATAGGTCTAACTCTAGGCTCAATTCTGTCTGTCATTGATCTATTTTTAAATCTTTATGCCAAAACCACACTGCCTTGTTTATTCTAATATTATAAGGAGTTTTAGATAATAAATCTTCTAACTATTTTTTAATTTATTTTTTATAAAAGCTGTTTTTATTAGTTCTAAACTTGCCCACCTTTGATTCACCTCCCTCTGGGATCACTTTCTAGCGCTGTCTGATATCCAAATGAAATCTATTGTCTGGTGTTTCAGTTGTTTTAAACAGAAAGGTAAGTTCTGTATTTGTTACTTTAACTTTGAACTGACTTCTAATATCTTCTCAATTATAAATAAAAATCTCTTTTATTAAAGTATATGCTTCTTGAGGATAGGTACTATGAGTTTTATGTTTTTATCTTTAGCATCGGGCACAAGTCACTGCGTATAATAAGGATCGCTTAATGCTTGCTAAATGAATAAATACAGGATTATTGAACAAATGCATTGCACAGGTCTGTCTATTATTGATAACAGAGTGATGATGCTGAGAATATATCTATGACTATGTAGTCAGTCTCTAAGTATTCTAACTTTTTTTTTTTTTAATTATGGTTGTTAATTCTAACTACCACTAAGTATATCAAGTCTGGCCAGCACCGATATTTAAGGGTTCTTGGTATTTCTGTATTAGTGTATTCATCTCAGTGGTGCAATCTGGTAATGTGAACCAAGGCATATAACAGTCCAAACTGGGGAAACTTTACTGTGTTGCCAACCTTTATATTGGTGGGGGCTTTCACACAAAATAATAAAAGCCAATCAGAAGAAGGCATATTTACCAATAAATAATTCCTGAAAGGGAGATTATAAGAAGTACATATAATGGTAGCCCTAAGGTTTCCTAAAATACCAGTATTAAGAAAAATTAGTGTTCTTTGTATATATAGATAACTATATCTATATATAGAAATACTCATCTTTTTATATCTCTATTATATATATATGTACATATATATGTAATATATGTGTAATGTGCTTTTTTTGGAACTAATTATCAGGAACTAATTATCCATTTATAAAAAGTGGTAAATAAAATAACGGAGATGTGGAGGAAAGGGAACCCTCATACACTGTGGGTGCAGCCACTACAGAAAATAGTATGAAGATTCCTCAAAAAAATAAAAATAGAAGTACCATATAGTCCAGCAATGACATTTCTAGATAATTTGTTGAAGGGGAAAAAAAAAACACCAATCCAAAGAGATATATGCACCCCTGAGTTCATTGCAGCATTATTTACAATAACCAAGGTATGTAAGCAACCAAAGTGTCCACCAGTAAAAGAATAGATAAAGAAAATATAGCAATTATATGCAGTGGAGTATTCCTCAGCCATAAAAAAGAATAAAATTTTACCATTTGCAACAACATAGATGGACCTATTTAGTATTTGCTAAGTGAAATAAGTCAGAAAGAAAAAAAAACATAATTTCACCTATATGTGGAATCTAAAAGACAAAATGAATAAGGCAAGACAGAAACTGACTCATAGATACAGGAAACAAACTGCTGGTTACCAAAAGGAGGCAGAACAAGTTGGGGCAAAAATAGGTAAAAGGGATTAAGAGGCACAAACTTCAGTTAAAACAAGTCATGGGGATATAATGTATAGTATAAGAAATAGAGTCAATAATATTATAATAACTTGGTATGGTCATAGATGGTAACTAGATTTATCACAGGGAACATTTTATAACATATAAAAACATAGAATTATAATGAATATACTTAAAACTAATAGGATATTGTATGTCAAGTATACTTCAATAAAAAAATTAATAATAGAGGTTGAGGACCAATTAAGATAGTTTTACTATTGTGTGTGTGTGTGTGTGTGTGTGTGTGTGTGTGTGTGTGTGTTTAGAGAGAGAGTACACATGCATACATTAGTGCACATGCACACACCTGCACATACAAGTAGGTTGGGAGGGGTAGAGAAGAAGGGAGAGAGAGAATCGTAGATAGGCTCCACACCCAGCCCAGAGCCCAGTGTGGGGCTTGATCTCACCATCCTGAGATTATGACTTGAGCTGAAATCAAGATCAGATGCTTCACCAACTAGGTCGCCCAGGTGTCCTTGCTATTGTGTTTTTTATAACTCTTAACATGTAAGAAAGGATCAATGAATCATGAGTATTTGTAATTATTTATAATTTAGTATACTTAGAATAAAAATCTGAACAGAAAAATAATTTAGAAGCTGCACACTTTCAACAGCTTTAAGTTTAACTTTAAAATACTAATATATAAAAATTTAGTTCCCAATTTCTCAGAAATATTTTTAAATATTTTCTTTATTTTCTTTAAAACAACATCAACAATAAAGTATTATTCAGGGGTTAGGAAGCTAAACACACTAATGATATTTAGTAAGGTTATCTCAGTCATTTTGAAAGCTAAAAAAAGTTAGTATTATTTTCAACAATAATAGAAATGCTTCAGAAAGAAATACCATGAGAATTTTATTCTATTTGCTGTATATTTCAGATGTACTTACAAACTATTTGGTATAAAGAATTTGGCACTTGATTAATCAGAAATTTTAAAAATTCCATTTAAGATTTTTATTTCTTTATTTTTCCTTTTACCGGATCCTTTATTAAATCATACAACTGTATTTCAACTAATATAAATCATAGAGGTTACCTAATACAAGGGATATTGTTGATCACATTAAAATTAATCAATTTAAAATACATTGTACACATGTCAAAACTGCATGAACAACTCTTTTAATGAACTGCACAGATGTTTCTGCAAAGAAAGCAATACTGACAATTTGTGCAATCTGTAAACTATCCTTTAATCTTGCATTGTACTAGACCATCTTCTCCCCACGTAATATTTTTAACTCGAAGCTTCATAGTGAATAAGCGTAAGATAAACATATCTTAAGATAAATCTTATATTTAAGATAAACATACTTTGTTCTCTGAAAATTTCATCCTGTTTCACTCTCCGTAAGGTTTTTTCCCCTTTAAAATATAGGGACCACCACTCTACTTTCTGTTTTCAGGAGTTTGAATATTTTAGATACCTCAAATTTAGAAAGGAAGAAATTGGGAATTGCTGTTTATTGAGTATAAAATTTCAGTTATGCAAAAAAAAAAGTTCTAAAGATCTGTTGTACAACATTATACCTATAGTTAACAACAATGTATTGTTCATTTAAAAATTTGTTGAAAGGGTAAATCTTGTGTTAAGGGTCATCACAACAGAAAATAATTAATTAGCAAATTAATTAAAATAGAAGGATTAATAGCGAATTAATTAAAATAGAAGGATGGTGTTTAATATCCAATATGTATTGATACATCCAGTAGAAATTTACATATTGGAATGTTCAATAAATTACTGCCTGCTGATTGACGAAGTATACTTCTTTACAGTTATATTTGTTAAACTAAAGTTCCATGGAAAAGACTCTTCCAGATTGCTTTCAGTGACTGGAATTTATTGTAAGAAAAATGTAGCTTTGGTTCCCAGTGTGTCCTGAATTGCATAGTGTCTCCCCCCAAATTCATGTCCACCTGGAATCCAGAGTGTGATCTTATATAAAAATAGGGTCTTTGCAGATGTTATCAGATTAAAATGAGATCATACTGGATTAGGGGATTACTGGGTTAATGTGATGACTGGTGTCTTTATATAGAAGAAAATTTGGGCTCTAATATATACAGAGAGGAAGATACATGTGATGACAGAGACAGAGATCAGATTGATAAATCTACAAGCCAAGGAATGGCAAGAAATACCAAGAAACACCAGCAAACATGGGAAGCAAGGAAAGAGAAATGGAAAATATTCTCCTTCAAAGCCTCCAGAGGAAGTGTGGACTTGCTAACACCTAATTTCAGATTTCTTGATCAAAACTGTGGGAGAATAAATTTCTGTTGTTTTCTGCTATCTAGTTGGTGGCATTCTGTTGTGATAGGCCTAGGAAACTAATCCCGAATGTTACAGCTTCAAGTTGTTAGCTTTATTGTCTTGTCTTTGGGGGTTTTTTGGTTTTTGTTCTTTATGAAATTATCCTCACCCTCCTACCCACAAAGTTCATGGATTAAGTTAACAGGATTGAGTTCCTATTGATTGGCCAAAAGACCTTTAATCAACAAAATTTGATGTTTAAACCAGGAAAAAATCCATTTGCAACTGCTTTTGACAGAATGGAACTGTGGCCCTGATTTAAATGAATACCTCATTAGTGCATAAACATTAATCCAGAAATGTTGAACACTCTGTATATGTGTATCAGCCAGGGTCTATTCAGGAAATAAACAGACAAAGACATCTTTCAGAGTTTTTAAAATAGAGGGAATTCAGTGCAGGGTATTGGTTACATAACTAATGGAAGAGGCTGAGAAACCAACCAGGGAAGAGTGAGGGAACCTAGAGATTAGGAGCAGCAGGAAGTTGCTTTCACCCTTGGTCTGGGGGAACAAAAGAAGAAAGCAAAATTATAACCATTCAGGACCATGTCCCCAGACAGGAGCTGGCATCTCAGTAGGCCTTTCCAGGATGCAGAAGATAAGCAGCTTCTATTAGAGGCACCAGCCTAAAAACAAAGATATTTAGCCTCTATCTGGCCTAACCCAGCTAGAAGTCCAGTGACACAGGAGCCTGGAAAGTGGAACCCATAAGGGTCAGTCCCCGGCTTTATAGAGCTGAGCAGGGGACCTAGAAAGAATGAAGATAAGGACAAATTGATCTTTTATATCCATTAATTTCTATTTATCTCTTCCATTATCACCCAGATCACATCCTAACTATTGTTCATCCTGTATGCTACAAACTACATTTTTTTCCTAATGAGTAATTTATTTTTTTCTTTTCTTTTTATTTATTTTTTTAAAGATTTTTTCTTTATTTATCTGACAGAGATCACAAGTAGGCAGAGAGGCAGGCAGAGAGAGAGGAGGAAGCAGGCTCCCTGCAGAGCAGAGAGCCTGATGTGGGGCTTGATCCCAGGACCCTGGGATCATGACCTGAGCCGAAGGCAGAGGCTTAACCCACTGAGCTACCCAGGTGCCCTTTTCTTTTCTTTTTAATTGATTTTTTATTATTGTGCTCAATTGGCCAACATATAGTACATCATTAGTTTTTGATGTGGTGTTCAACAATTCATTAGTTGCATATAACACCCAGTGCTCCTCACAATACATGTTCTCCTTAATACCCATCACCTGGTTACCCCATTCCCCACCCCCCATCCTTCTGTAACCCTCTTTTTGTTTCCTGGCGACCAGAGTTCCTCATGATTTGTTTCCCTGTCTGATTTCTTTCCATTCAGTTTTCCCTCCCTTCCCCTGTGATTCTCTGTAACAGTCCTTATGGTCCGCATATGAGTGAAACCATATAATTGTCTTTCTCTGCTTGACTTATTTCACTTAGCATAATCCCCTCCAGTTCCATCCATGTCCATGCAAATGGTGGATATTCATCCTTTCTAATGGTTGAGTAATATTCCATTGTATGTATGAACCACATCTTTATCCATTCATCTGTTTAAGGACATCTCAGCTCCTTCCACAGGTTGGTTATTGTGGACATTGCTGTAAACTTTTGACAGTTCTTTTTGACTCTATTTGATGCCTCCTCTCAGCCATTGTGGACACAGTAAGGCCATTTACTTAACTCAAGAAATGGAGTATGTTTCCTCATTTGCTAGAGAATGAGAACTAAAAACTGATGTTTTAGGTCCCGAGATCAGGTTCAAAATATCTTTTACATTACCTCTCATTACTTGACTATTTAGTTTATGTGTTCTTGCTAGGTATTATTAGAATGGTACTATTGGATATTTTAAAAAATTTTAAAACATGCAAAATTGATAAATAATTATGATTGGTTTTTAAAATTGCATAACAGACTGTGAGTTCTCTAAGACACTGAAATCAGTGAGGACTGGAGCAATCTGTGATATCTGAATCTCAGTTTAAATAATTGCATGTATTTTATTCAATGTTGTATCCCAGAACTTAGACTAGTACATGGCAGTAGTTAAAATTCAATGAATACCTACTGAATGAATGAAGTAATGAGTAACAGGCCAGTAATCTAAGGTCTAGAGTCTGATTAAAAAGTATGATTAGCCAGATAAATTAAATAATTTTTTTTGTGAGTAAATAACTGTCAAAACACATGGAAATTCTTTGAGGTTTTAAGAGTTTTTTTTTTTTTTCATTCAAAGGTATAATACTGCATTCTCTAGTTTATTACACAGTCAGTAAAAAAAATGGCTTCCTAAATTAAATAAGATAATAATGAAAATTTAAAATATATAGAACAACTTAAAGAGATAGTTATAAAAAGTTAAATGTATACTTATAAAGAAGTTGAAACAAAGGGAAAATACCTTTTCTATTACAGAGCTGATGCTCAATAAAACTTTTTTGAATGTTTGAACTGTCAATCATCAATTAACAAACCAAAAAGCTTATCTATTTTATAATAGTCATATATTCATCTTTCCTTTATTTTGGATTTCTTTTGGTATTAAATGTTGAAGCTTAGTTATTTTCAGTGTTCTAAAGAACTATCTATAGCCAAATTCTTATCTGTATCTATGTCAAGTGGGTATGGGGCATTAAAATATTCTTGTTTCTATTTGGGCTGATATTTAAAGGTAGAAATAATGTGCTTTGTTCACATGTTGTATTATCACCCTTGAAAGAGATTCCCCTTTCCCTATTAGTTATGTAGAAAGACATCTGTACTTTTCTGAAAGGGAATTTATCAGAATACTTGGGCTTGTCAAGAGCCCAGGGCTTATACTCTGGTGCTGTATAGATTTATGCAGCATCCTTCCGACAAGAGTATTTGCAATTAAAATTTTACATAGAGCCAAAGATATTTCTAATTATAAAGGAAGTGAAACCATACTCTTTCTCCTTGATATTGGGGATAACCACAACATCTTTAAATTTCAAAGTGTTGCACATTGAAGTTTGATATAATGGAATATCAGTCCCATGTGCAAAAGACAATCTTCAAGTATGAAAGAGAGATTCTAGACTGGTGACTGGCACTTGACATTGTCTTAGGGTGGGTGGTATTTGAGCACAATGTATAGTTTATGTTTACACTCAAACCTATGATTGTGGACATGCTTGAGAAAATGGAAGGCAAGCAAGCTGAAAAATATGTTCTTTAAAAGATGTCATAATTAGTTGCCTGATCTTTGAAAAAGGAGCAAAGGTAATACAACAGAGCAAAGATAGTCTCTTGCACAAAAGGTACTAGAACAACTGGACATCCACATGCAGGAAAGTGAATCTAGACAAACCTTACACACTTCAGAAAAACTAACTCAAAATAGATCACAGCCCTAAATGTAAAATGCAAAACTATAAAAATCTTAGAAGATAACCTAGAAGAAAACCTAGATGACCTTAGATATGGCAATAACTTTTTAGATATGGCAATGACTTTTTTAGATAAAACATCAAAGTCATGATCCATTAAAGAATTAATAAGCTGGATTTCATTAAAATCAAAAACTTCTGCTCTGTGAAAGACACTGTCAAAAGTATGAGAGGACAAGCCATATGTTAGAACAAAATATTTGCAAAATACACATCTGATAAAAGACAAAACATGTTATCCAAAATATACAAAGAACTCTTAAAAGGCAGCAATAAGAAAACAAGCAACCTCATTAAAAAATGGGGAGAAAACCTCAACAGACACCTTGCCACAGAAGATATACAAATGGAAAATAAGCATATGAAAATATATTCTTTTTTTATATATAATTTTTTATTTTTTATAAACATATATTTTTATCCCCAGGGGTACAGGTCTGTGAATCACCAGGTTTACACACTTCACAGCACTCACCAAAGCGCATACTCTCCCCAATGTCCATAATCCCACCCCCTTCTCCCAAACCCCCTCCCCCCAGCAACCCTCAGTTTGTTTTGTGAGATTAAGAGTTACTTATGGTTTGTCTCCCTCCCAATCCCATCTTCTTTCATTTATTCTTCTCGTACCCAATATATTCTATATCATATGTTATAGCGAAATAAAAATTAAAATGATGGGATACCACCACACACCTGTTACGTTAGAATAGCCACAATTCAGAACACTGACAACATCAAATGCTGGTGATGATGTGGAACAACAGGAACTCTCACTCATTGCTGGTGGGAATGCAAATGGCACAGCTACTTTGGAAAAGAGTTTGGCGGGTTCTTATGAAACTAAACCACACTGTCACCGTATGATCCAGCAATCACACTCCTTGGTATTTACCCAGAGGAGCTGAAAATGCATGTCCACACAAAAACCTCCACATCGATGTGTATAGCAGCTTTATTCATAGTTAGTAGAACTTGGAAGGAAGCAAGATGTTTTTCACTAGGTGAATGAATAAATTGTGGTTCATCCAGAAAATGGAATATTATTCAGCACTAAAAAGGGCTAAGCTATGAAGTCATGAAAAGACAAAAAAAAAAAAGTCAATTTGAAAAAGCTCTTGTATGATTCCCACTATACAACGTCCTGGTAAAAGCAAAACAATAGAGACAGTAAAATGATTAGTGGTTCCAAGTGGTTAGGGGTGTGGGAGAAAGGGCAGAGCACAAAGAATTTTTAGGGCAGTAAAAATACTCTTTATAATGCCATAATGATGGATACAAGACATTATAGGTTCCTCCAAACCCATAGAATGTATAACACCAAGAGTGAAGCCCAAAGTAAATATAGACTTTGGGGAATAGCAATATGTCCATGTAGGCTTATCAAATGTAACAAATGTACTGTTCTGATGCCAGATGTTGATGAAGGGAGAAGCAATGCATGTTGAGGGTAAGGGTAGGGGATAGATGGTAAATCTCTGTACTTTCCCCTTAATTCTACTTCAAACTGTAAACCATGAAAAAAAGTTCTAAAAGAATAATAATTTAAAAATAACTGTTATAGTTAAGGCTCAAGGTAATTTTTTTTCTTCCCTGTGGAATCTCTTTAATGAACCTAACACTGGGAGGAATCCTTTCCCAAAGAATGAGCAGCTGCACTGAAAAAGGCCTTACCTCAGAGCCAAACTGATTTCTGGGCATCTTACATTTCTGCCTAACTCAGAGCTTCAGTTCTGTGGCAATTTCTATTGCGTACGCCCTTGCACTGGATAGCTGAACTGCTCTGAACATTAGCCAGGAGAGCAATTTGGTACAGGAGAACTTTTAACCACAAAGAGAGGCTGCTGTGAAAGGACCAACCCTTGCATAAATCTGGCTTAATAAGGTACACTTGAGTTCTCAGTCTCTGGCCACATTAGCCAGGCAAGAAGGAAAGGAGCAAGAATTAAAAAAAAAAAAAAAAAAAAAAGAATTCAACAAGCCAGGGCAAGCAAGTCCCTAGGGATAGTTTGGGATATTGAAAAAAGGCTGGCTTAATTGCTATGACAGGCAGATGAGGATCCAGAGTTACCATATGTGAAAATTATTTTAATTATGACATTATTTTGTACTCAAAACAAGAGAAGGAGTATCCATATTTCACATATGTACATTGAATTTCTGAATTTGTTTTTCAATTTAAGCCCATACCCTTTAATTTTGAATATAACTTTCTTCCAACAAATACATTAGCCCTTATTTGATAACTTGCCATTGAAATTTTTTTCTTTTTACAGTCAATATATATGTCAGTAAATATTTTAGTATCATTTAAACAGAAAAAAATGAGCATATAGATATATCTGGAGTAGACCCTATTTATGCTACTACACACATTTATCTTCTTCATCACATCATCATCATTTTCTGGGCTTTTGAAAAGCTGAACTCAGATAAACAAGCCAGAAATTCAAATTATTACGGAAAAAACAACTCCTAGGCTTCAAGAGCTTTGGGCTCAGACCTAGCTCTGCCACCAGCTAGCTGGGTGGGGCCTTGGATAAATCACCTAGGTTCATTGGACCTTTGATTTGTCCTTTTTAAAATAAAGGAATTATACGAGATGATTTCCAAGAACTCTTGCAGTTCTGAAAGCTCTAAATTGTCTTGCATGTGCATTTGTTACAAATATTTTTATTCACAAAGCAAGGTCCCATTTTATAAAATGCGACCTAAGCAGGATATGCCACATCTAGGAATTAAATCAATCAGGCAGTAAAAACAACTATTTCATTTAGGAGAGGGAAATGCCAAAAACAATTGCATAATGTTAATGTATTTAGAGATTTCAAAATTTTTGATGACTTAATAATTGTAAATATCCTGGTTTTACTATTTTTTCCCTTGTGAAAAAGAAAAGGCTCTTCACAGGGCGCTTGGGTGGCTCAGTGGGTTAAGCCGCTGCCTTCGGCTCAGGTCATGATCTCAGGGTCCTGGGATCGAGTCCCGTATCGGGCTCTCTGCTCAGCAGGGACCCTGCTTCCTCCTCTCTCTCTGCCTGCCTCTCTGCCTACTTGTGATCTCTGTCAAATAAATAAATAAAATCTTAAAAAAAAACAAAAAAAAGAAAAAGAAAAGGCTCTTCACACACAATTAAAAATGAGTGCTTCGGGCACCTGGGTGGCTCAGTTCAACTCGGGTCATGATCCCAGGGTCCTGGGATGGGGTCTGGTATGGGGCTCCTTGCTGCTTCTCCCTCTACCCCCTCCCCTGACCCCTCTGCTTGAGATCTCTCTCTTGCTCTAAAAAGGAAAAAAAAATGAGTGCTGCTTTTCAAGCTCTCTAAGAAATCATAAAGGTTTTCTGTTTTTTGGGTTGTTTTTTTTTTTTTTTTCCCTTACCATCAGGATGTGGCTATCAAGTGAAAAGTTGAATTGAATCACGGCCTCAACTTAGTATGTGCCATTTTTCAGTAAATATCTATATCTGTATTTATATTTCCTTTTCCAGTAGTCTGATGAAATTCCATGGTGATTTTCATGCCTCAGAAAATTTTATCAGTTTTAATTTTTTCTTATCATTAGTTCTTACCTATAAATTTTTCACATAGATGTATATTCAATAGATATTAGCTCTTTCTAAAATACTTCATTAGTATACATAAGAATGGTATACTATCATAAAATAACATCGTGGATAGAGTATTAAAGTACAACATCCATAGTAGTTACCCTTGGCTTTCTGGAAACCTTCTTAGTCAAAGTATGGACCATGGAGGATGCCTGGGTGGTCCAGTGAGTTAAGCAACTGCCTTTGGCTCAGGTCATGATCCCAGGGTTCTGGGATCAAGCCCCATGTCAGGATCTCTGCTCAGCAGGGAGTCTGCTTCTCCTTCTCCCTCTGCCTGCTGCTCTGCCTACTTGTGCTCTTTCTGTCAAATAAGTAAGTAAATTTTTTTTCTTTTCTTTTCTTTTCTTTTTTTTTTTTAAGTATGGACCATGATCCAAAAGCCTAATATCACCTGGAACTTACTAGAAAAGCAAAATCTTAGCCCATTTGAGGCCTCCTGAATCAAGATGTAATCATAAAGTCTTCCAAATTTGAGTAGGATTGGTCAAAAAGCAATACTGATATATTCAGAGGACCATGACTTAAGTAACAAGCAAGGAGACACCTGGGGAAGAGGCCCTTCTGTTTGTATCCCCTTTCCCCGAACCCCCACCTTCATGTTTTTCCTGAGCTAGTGTTGAGACACTGGTTAATACTCATAGAATGAAATCTTTTCACTAAGACAGTGCTCCCAAACTGACACTTATGAGAGGCCTTAGTTATGGAGAAATTGTTCATGTTGGGGGCACCTGGGTGGCTCTCTCTGCTTGCCTCTCTGCCTACTTGTGATCTCTGTCAAATAAATAAATAAAAATCTTAAAAAAAAAAAAGTTAAAAAAAAAAAAGAAATTGTTCATGTTGACTTCGGAGGAAAATGTTCCAAGGTTAGTGTAAATCACTTAGATGGTATATTGAATATATTTTCATTCCATTTTGAAAGTAAAGCTATGATTGGCTGTTCATATCTGAAGTAAAATTTTTTCATTTATATGGCTTATCCAAAGGTTTTAGTTGTAAATCAATTATTTCCAAACATTTTATGCTTGGACACCCCATCATTAAAAATCCATAGACATTGTATGACTACATCTAAGGGGTAGGTGTTGGTTCAAACTGTGCTGAATACAAACATTACAAAGTATAATATATAATTTTCCTACATCTATTTTCACTTCTGGTTGCCTCCCTCATCCAAAGATATTCATGCTTGGGATAGAAAATCTTGTGATGTCATTTGAGAAAAAATTACGGTGTGAGTTTTGTTTATAACAATGTAGTGGTCAGAAGAACCCACTCCACTTTTGTGCTAGATTATAGTTCAGAAAGTGTTCATATTCATTTGTAATGTGTCCAGAAGAGAGTGAAAGAGAGAGGTCTGAAGTTGGAAAGAGTTCATACAAATCAAATTGAATGCTTCCTAAAATAAAATACAGTATGATATGATATGATATAGCACAATACAAGACTCTTGCAGGAAAAGACTGAATCTAAAGGATAAAATAAAAGAATTTAAAAAGTAGTTAAATATAAGTTTCCTCTCCCTCACCTTCCTACTTACTCTTCTGAATAGAGGATATCAAATTACAAAATGGTAGCAGACAAGGTTTATTTACCTAATGAAAAAATGTGCAATCTTTCCCATCTTCCCAACGCTGTTAGAATATGCACTGATCTCTCAAGAAAGGGAAGAAAGTACTATTTGGTAGATCATTATAAAAGTACTGATTGAACAGCAGGAGTTGTGCAGTGGGGTCAATGTAACGGGAAAAAATCATGTAAAATTTTTCATGTAAATTATAAATCACTTTTAAAAGTTTGAAGTGAATAAAATGGAAGGAGAAAGAGTAAAAATACAGAGATTAAAAATATAACAGGAGAAGGATAAAAATGGAAGATTGAAGTGTGTAGAGAAGCCATGGAAATGAAGGAGAAAGAGACACATAGAGACAAATGACCAAAGTTTAGCAGCAGTGGAAGAGACACAGGAATATGGGAACCTGAAATTTGCTGGGAGAGGTAGAAGAAGGATTGTTAACAGAGGCCCTTAAAACTTCAGATACTTTCTGATCAGTCCACAGAATACAGATTAATAACAATAAAAATAGCTAATATTTATTGCTTATACAACAAGGCACTGTACTAAGCACTTTACACTCATTAGCTCATTCAGTGTCTCAGAAAACTGAGACAAAAATGGCTAAGTATTGAATTTATAAAGTTTAAATATTATATTCAAATATGGAACTGACCCAGTTTTACACAGCTAATTAGTGGCATATCTAGAGTTTACCTCAAAATGACTGACCCCAGAATCTTTGTTATTAACCAAGTAAGGATCCTAGATATTTATATTTCTAGAAATGAATTCTAGATTATATAATCTATAATTATAATTCTAGATTATGTTTCTATAAATACAATGCTTTTTTTTTTAAAGATTTTATTTATTTATTTGACAGACAGAGATCACAAATAGACGGAGAGGCAGGCAGAGAGAGAGAGAGGAGGAAGCAGGCTCCCTGCTGAGAAGAGTGCCCGATGCAGGACTTGATCCCAGGACCCTGAGATCATGACCTGAGCCGAAGGCAGCGGCTTAACCCACTGAGCCACCCAGGTGCCCCTGCTTTTCTTTTTTTATGAAAGTGTTTGTTTCTCACCTCAAATTGTTTAGATAGTTTTGAAAGGCAGTATAAAAAAGTTAAGAGGCCTGTGATTTTCACTAAGACTAGGATTCAAATCCGGAGTCCACCACTTACTGCTTTTCACACTTTTGTTCACATCATTGTCTCATTTGTAAATATCTGTCTCCAACATTTGATGTGAGATCAAATAAGATTAAAATTATGCCACAGTGCTTGACATGGGATAGACATTCGAAAATAGCAATTATTAGGATTATTTCTCAGATTACTGTTACTTTCAAGTACTCTTGACTGATTGTTGTTAGTCTCCTAGATTTCTCCACTAGCATATGAACTCCATAAGAGCATGAAATTAAGGTGTTTCCAACATAATGTCCAGTGTCTGGAACAGAATAATTGTTCAATAAGCACATAAATGGACAGCTGCTAAAAAATAAGTAAGACACCACTGCTGTTGACAATAAATTAGTATTTTCAAAGCGATGGATTTCATACTTATACTTATTTATTTGTTTTTAAGATTTATTTGAGGGGTGGAGGGGAAGAGGGAGAGAGAGACAGGGAATCTAAAGCAGACACCTCATAGAGCATGAAGCCCAATGCAGCACAGGCAGTGCTCCTTGAGATCATGACCCGAGCTGAAATCAAGAGTCAGACGCTTAACTGATTAAGCCACCCGGCACCTAGATACTTATTTAAAATGACCTTAAAACATAGACTTAAGAATGAAGGGAAATTTGGGGAGTTAAAAGATTACTAACTTTTAATGCAAACTCTTTTTTCCTATATATATATATATATATTTTTTTTTTTTAAGTAGGCAAGTGGTAAAGCAGTGATTTCACAGTAATGAAAATCCCATTTATTGTAGCACTTGCATCTTAGCTCTATATTTATAATCGACTCTCCCCCTCCCACCCTAAATATAGTACATAATAAAATGGAATTTCCAGAGAGAACTTAGTTTTTTACTGCTTGATATGTATCAGAGAAACTTTCTCCTCTTTGCATTCATTGGTAATTATGCAGCATTCCTTCAAAATACATCTGCATTTGGGTTTCTATTTTTATGTTTCCCTTTAAGCAATTTGCAGATGAAGTCACTCGTTGGGGTATGGTGCTTTATTTCTTTTCTTGTGCTACAGTCAGCATTAAAACTTTACAGTCTCATAAAAAGGAAAAGTATGCAATAAATGGATCTAATGAGCTTCTGAAAAATAGAAGTTTGACTATTTTATAAAATTCAGAGCTTTCACAGGAGTTTGAATATATTATAAAGCCAGAGCTTTCATTTCATGTAATAAAAAAGCAGAGTAATTTGTCCGTAAGAGTCACATCTAAGAAAATCTACACCCCTTTTTCCAGTTTGTCTAAATGTCCTTTGTTAGTGGCTCATTAACCAGCTTATTGGAGATTCATTGATTTGGTGTCTGTTATGTTCAGGATGCCGCAACAGATGGGTGTGGACTCCTAGACACATATTTTTCCTTTAGGTTCTGTGATTCAAGCAGCCTATGGTCCTCCTGCCATGACATGGGCCGTAACTGGGCCTTGTGGGCAATACGTACTAACTTCAGGTTTTATTCTGATTCTCTAAGTAATGGTGTTACTTTGGACAAGGCCTCCTATTCTCATTCATTTATTCAATACATATTTAATGATGACCTTCTATTTTCCTATCACTGTTTCAGGTTCTAGGAAAAGAGTGATGTGCACTGTAGGTGAAGAATGTGCCTTTTTGTTTCAGTGAAACTGCCTTATAGTCACTGGCTCCTATTTTCCCCTTTCTAAACTTGTTAAACTATCTCTTAGCGCATATGAAAGAGTGAACTAGATAAGAGATATGAAACTCTAAGAGTAGTTTAATGCATGATAAAGTATAAATGCTCGAAAACCGTTACTTTGCATCCCACCAGATTCCATTCCTATGGAACACATAATATATTTAGGTACAGTAAGTTAAAGGTCAATGAAAAGCTTCTATAATCAAAGAATGTTGTGATTTTGTTGCAACATCATAATATTTTGATACTTTAAACATTGTAGATACTTGAAAGATGATGCCAACTATTGTTGAAAACATTGTTTAACTTTGAAAATATTTTTGAACATTGGCATTGCCATAAAAGTTTAAATTCTTTGGGTGTATAACGCAATATTAAGATACTATCTTGGAAGCTTCAGGGTGGTTTCCTCAAATAGTAATCAAAATGATATTCAAGATATTCTGGTGTGAATTAGACATTCTCTTGAGTTTAAAATCCTTGAAGTGTAATTATAAGGTTGTACCTTTTAAATTTCATTAAAGTATTTTTAAAGACACTTTTTTATCAATATATTTTAGATTTATATAAAAGTGGCAAAGATAGTACAGAGAGTTCCCATCTACCCCATATCTATTTTCCCCTTATTTAACATTTTACTTTAGTATGGTCCATATGTCAAAATTAATGGATCAATATTGATACATTATTATTAATTAGAATCCATACTCTATTGGTACTTCCTTAGGTTTTACCTAGTATCCTTTTTCTGTTCCAGGATCCCATCAGAATAGCACATTGTATTTAGCTCTGTTATGTCTTCCTAGGCTTCTCTTGACTATGACAGTTTCTCAGACTTTCCTCACTTTTTATGACTTTGACAGCTTTGAGGAAATCAGATATTTCATAAAATGTCAATCGGGATTTGTTTGATGTTTTTCTCATGAACCTGGAGTTAAAGGATTTGGGGGAAGAAGACAATAGAGATTAAGTTCCATTCTCACATATCGTATCAAGCATGTAAATTATTAACTGACATATCATATCAAGCATGTAATTATTAACTGACATCATTGCTGATGTTTAGTTGTCATCTGGCTGGATGGTGTTTGCTGGATTTCTTCACTGTAAACTTCTTTACACCCTCTTTCTGTACAGTACTCTTTGGAACGAAGTCAGTATGTTTGGGCTACAGTTAGGAGGTGAGAGTTATGCTCAACCTCCTTGAGAATACAGTAGCTACCTAAAATATTTGAAATTCTTCTGAGGGGGAGATTTGTCTATTCTCCCCTATTTGTTTATTTTATTTATATGTCAGTATCAATTAATAAATATTTATTTTATATTTTGGGTTATAATCCAAAACTCTAATTAATTTTGTTATTCAAATTGTTCCAGCTTTGGACATTTGGCACTTTTTCAGTTGGCTTTTATGCTTCTGTGACATACCTCATTATTGTCTTGTTGTTGTTATTGTTGTTTTGTTATTTTTTTTAAGCATTTTTTAAAAGATTTATTTATTTATTTGAGATTGACCAGGGAGCATGTGCATGTGTGTGGGGAGGGTCAGAGGAAGAGGGAAAGAGAAACTCTCAAGCAGACTCTCTACGGAGTGCAGAGCCCCCTGCAGGGCTCAATTCCACCACAGAAGATCACAGCCTAGGCTGAAATCAAGAGTTGGATGCTTAACCAACTTACCCGCTTAGGTGCCCCCTTTTGTTTTAGTTTTTACACTGCAGTATACTCCATGCTCACTCCATGCCCTCAGTCCTAGACTTAGCCATTTTCTTCAAGAAGTCCTGATTTCATTTATTGGAGAACGATATTAGAAACTAAGGTCTGGGGACTAGGCCTAAACCATGGGAGGAGTTGAAGTTGGTTCTGAAGCATAAAATGCACCTTAGAATGATTTTCTCTTGAGACAAAAGTACATATTGGGTGCCAGACACTGTTCTGGATGAAGCAGTGAAGGAACAAAATCTCATTCCTCATAAATCTTACATTGTAAGGAAGGGAGACAGAAAATAAACAAATGAAATAATATAATTCAATTGGAGAAAAATGCTAAAGAAAAAATATAGTACTACATGAGGATAGAGAGCAGCAGTGTAGGAAAGGATGTTTTAAATTGGATAATAAGAGAATGATTAGTCTTAAAAGCTGAAGGAAACCTGGTATTGAAAAATTAGGAGAAAGTGTGTTCTAGGCAAAGGACAAGGCTTGTGCAAAAGCACTGAGAAGAAAGTGCTTGGTGTATGCAAGCAGCAGCAAGGAGGCCACAGTAACTGGAGTTCCGAGAACAGAGGGAATGTGATTGAGGAATGAAATCTGTGAGGAAAAATGTAGATCATACAAAACAGGGCTTATAGCCCACATTTGACTCACCAGTCTTTATATATGGCTTCCCATGCATGGTTTTCACAATTTTATTTATTTATTTTTAAAAGATTTTACTTATTTATTTGACAGACAGAGATCACAAGCAGGCAGAGAGGCAGGCAGAGAGAGAGGAGGAAGCAGGCTCCCTGTCGAGCAGAGAGCCCAACATGGGGCTCGATCCCAGGACCCTGAAATCATGACCTGAGCCGAAGGCAGCAGCTTAACCCACTGAGCCACCCAGGCTCCCCGGTTTTTACAATTTTAAATGAATAAAATATCAAAAATAAAATAATATTTTATGATGCTTGGAAATTATGTGAAATTCAAATGTCAGTGTCCTGTGCTATAATAAATAAAGTTTTATTGGAATACAGCCACAGTCTTCTGTTTTGGCCTTATCTGTGGCTATTTTCATACTACCACAGAAAAGTTTGGTAATTACTACAGAAAGTATGTAATGTCTAGCCTTTATTAAAAAAAGTTTTCCAGTTCCTGATACAGAACTTTACAGGCAATAGTAAGAATTTAAAATTTTATGCTGAAGGGGATGGGGAGCTGCTGAGGATTTTAGAAGAGATGATTTAGCTTATTTTCAAATGAAATAAGTTAATAGAATCAATAAATTTCCTAAATGAAGAGAACAACAAAGGTATTTTTTTTGTCGTTAGTGAGGTGACTTTGGGATCACACCGTAAGGTGCATGCTGGTTGCTAGGCTGATTGGAGGGTTGGAACTTCAAGCCCATCCCCCTGACTTCCATGAAAGAGAAGACATTGGAGTCTGGAGGGAATTGCCAGCCAATAGCCAATGACTTAATCAATCATAGTTAATTAATGAAGACCCCCCAAAAACCCAAAAGGATAGGGTTTGGAGAACTTTCGGGTTGATGAATGTGTGGAGATTTGGGGAAAGTAGCCCTCACAGAGGGCATGAAGTTCCACACCTTTTCCACATATTTCACCCTATGCGTCGCTTTCATCTGGTTGTTTCTGAGTTATATCCTTTTATAATAAAGTGGTGTGAAAGAACAAACATTTAAGTGAGTAAATTTGAAGATTTAATTGGCTTTATTAAGTGATTCATGAATCAGCTGTATCTCATCTTGCAAGTAGAGGGGAGCTCTGGAATAAAGAGAAGTTTTTATAAGAAGGAGGGTGAGGCAAGGAAGTTATTAGTAGAAAGAAAATAAGGGATCATCCAGGCAAGGCCATCTCTCCTAAGGTGGAAGGGCATGAGGTCTTATTAGGTGGATTACCTTGTCTTCCTCTGAGAGATTAAGAGGGTCCATGTGACAGACTACCTCATTGTTGCTTATCAGAAAATTCCTGATTGACAGATGAAGACTTATATTTCTTTGGGAGTTTGAAACTGCAATTAGGTTAGGTCTTAAGCCCTGGTCTCGTGACTTAGCTCAGTCCAAGTGGTGCTGTTTTGAGCCTGTAGTTTTCTTTTCGGTGCTGGTAATCTAGTAGGTAAAATATTTCTGTGAGTTCTGTGAGTCACTCCAGCAAATCAGTCAGATTCAAGGAGTGGATTATTGGAACCTCCAATCCACAGCCTGTTAGTCAGAAGCATGGGTGACAACCTGAGTTTGTTATTGGCATGGGAAGGGGTGGGGGGGAGGAAATCCTGTAGGACTGCACCCTTCATCTGTGGAATCTGATGCTATCACTGGGAGCTAGTAACTGAACTGAGTTGAATTGTATGACAGCTGGTGTCTGAGAATTGCTTCATGGTATAGAGAAAAGCTCCCAACATATTGGAATTGGTGACCAGAAGAATAACGGGTGGCATAAGGCCAGAGAGCCTTAGACCATTTAGGATCTGGTGTTTTAGGATTGTCCCTTTTAGTTCCATTTTTCCTATTTCTATGTATTATAATAACTTTGTTCTTATGTATAATTCTATAAAATTTAAGATGAATAAAATATATCATTTTCTTAAAGAACCCTAAATGACATAATGTAACTATTGGGCTGTGATTGAAAAAAAGAAAACACCAAAACCATGAAAATCCAATTCATTTATTTACAATATAATATTTAGTTTGAGGTTATAAAATCTACAAGGTCTTGGCAGGAGCTTCTAAAGAGGCTCAAAAGGATTCAGGTTTGGGAAGGTTAAAGAAGGAACACTCAGAACATTGCTAAACTGAGAAACAAAGTATTCACTTCGCATGCCTGGAGACTGCAGGGAGAGGACCCTCCAGAAAGCAGAAAAGATGACTTTAGAATCCAGGCAAACAATCCTGGATTCATCCCTATCTTGCCAACCAAAATAGATTTGATAGTTATGTGTTGGTTTTTGCTGGACTCAACACGAAAAAGTTTGTGTTGTAAAACAGACACTTACTAGGAAAGAGAGCCCTTCCAGGCTTTCAGCAGTAGACAGACAGTTCAGTTGGCCTAAGCACTTTGGTTCCTTCTTTACTGTGCTTTCGTCTAAGACGTTGTGCAAGAACTTGAGGCCTTGATGGAAAGGTTAGAGCAAGAGGTGAGAGCCAAAAGTTACAGCTGAGGTCTCTGAAAATGAGGAACCCATGCTGCCATTGAGATGGTTAGCTCTTCTGAAATGTGCATTCAGGTCTCTCTCCAAGGCATTTTCTCAGGTCTTTCTCTGAGAAAATATTTTACTGTTTGCCTTTCTTACCCATGTCCAATTTTTTTTCCCTCAATATACATTTTAATTTATACCTTAAGGATTGATGAAAAGAGATCTGAAGGTGTGTTAGAATTTAAGACCATGTTAAATATAGAAAAAATAAGTGACATGAATAATCGCTACAGTTAATTTCTTGTCAAGAAAGAATAGTTGCTTGTACAGGTAAGAGATTCCTGTCCTATTTGCATATATCAAATGGAATAAAATGCTTAGAATTCATATAGCTTCTCAATTTCTACCTTAGTAGTGAAATAAGAAGTCAGTTAAAATATGCACTACATAAATAATTCTGAGTACGTTACTGAGGCAGGCACTCTTTAGCACTGTGGAGAGGTAGGTATAATTCTGAAACACAAATTCTGAGCATGGTACTTGCACTGTGTTTCAATAATCAGAGGTAGGTGAACTATAAGTAACACCTAATACACTAAGAATCCTAATGCTTGTTGTTGGGGAAACATGGGGGGGGGGGTCAGTTGGAACAAATCAAATGAAAGTAAAATTCTACAACATCAGAAGCCATGCAGGAAATATTAAAATATGAAATAAATATGAGGACCATAAGAGAACTTTGGGATAAGAACAAATGAAGCTCAACAAATTTTGAAGTAATTCTTTAGAAATTTCCAATAAATTTGATATATAGTAGTTGAAGTAATTCTTTTACTTTGGCATGTGGCTTCAGTGGAGGCTGAATACTTGTTTAAAAAACTGTGGTGGCTGCTGGTTAGATTACATGTACTCTGCTCTATTCATATCATTTGGAAGCTGATGGATTTAACTGTGGATTCTGAAAATATTAAAAAATTATAATATGATTTTTCAACATTACAATCTCAAGCGCTGTTCATGATAATTTTTAAAAAGATGTATTCTGAATGATTTCATGAATTTAGGAAAAATAGATATAGATGTTATAGATATTATTTTATTGATTATTGTCCTTCTAAAATTTATGCAATAGAAAGCCAATTGAATCCATTGATAGAGGTGCTACTGGAAATTATATGGTGTGCAATTTTAAGGTGATTTTTAAAAAATATTTTTTGTGAGACTAATATAAAATGGGGCATTAGATTTGATCAAGGAAAATCTTATTTGCTTGATTTATATAGTTTCTTTCCTCATATCACAGGCTAGGAATAAAAAAAAAAAATGGTCTTATAGGAAAATCCAAAAGGCTATAAACTGAAAGGACACAAAATTATTTTTCTTCAATTTAAAGAAGCTACATAATTCTACAGATAACACAAACAAACAAATGAAACAAACAAACAAACAAACAAACAAAAACTATCACAATCCATACCAATTAAGCCCTGTGATAAAAGAGTCAACCTGGATGTAAGGAGGCAGGTTCTAGTCCTATCTTGCTATGAGAACTTCATCAAGCTACTTCCTTTTGTAGTTGTCTATCTATCTCTTAGTTAACTGGATGCTCTTCAAATATTTTCTATTTCGAAATTAAGCCATTCCGTTTAAAGCTTTATGTTCAATTAGAACTGAAATTTTCTATGGAGTATGGACAAGTCTAAAAAGGACATAAACTGGGCAAAGTCTCATCTTAAATAAAACACTATGAAAGTAGGTAGCTTCAAACAGGAATGAAGTACTGACCCATGCTAAAATATGTATGAATCTTGCAAACATTAAAGACTGATTAAAGAAGCCAGTTGCAAGTGACCACATAATGTGTGATTCCATTTATGTGAAACATCAAAAAATGACAAATCTATATAGACATAAATTATATTAGTTGCCTGGAGCTAGGCAGATGGAGAAGGAAGGGGGGGTGTCAACTAAGGGGTGTGATATGACTTTGGAGGGGCCGGATGACGAAAATGTTTTAAAATTTGGCTGGCTGATGGTTGCACAAATCTGTAAATACACTGAAAACTATTGAATTGTCTATTTTACATAGGTGACTTGCATGGCAGGTGAAATATATATCTTAAAAAAAAAAAAAAAAAGTTAGCTTCAGCCATGAATAAAACAGACCCAAAGTAAGGTAAGTCCAACAGAATATAAGCACCATGAATGCAGGGCTTTCCCTCTTTTGTTCACTGCTGAATTCTTAGCACCAAAAAACCTGTGCCTATTTGTTGAATGAAGTCTTATATTAAGAACAGAAAAGCAGATAACTTTACCCTTGCAATCATTTTCGGACTTCCATATTTTTACTAACCTTTTCTTCTCCACATGTTAGCAATGCAAACGAATTATCTTTATTTCTAGTTTTGCCATACCAGGGCTTTGGTTTCCTGTAGACAGCAATCCAGATCTATGGCTATTATTGACAGCCAAGGTTGGAGATGTAACTGAAGGAAGGGGAGGCAGTTCAGCATCTGAAGCAACTCCGTACCACTTGTCTATAAGGGGGCACGACACCTGGTCTGGGAAGCCTAACTGATGTAGTGTCTTAGAAGCTTTTGCTAAATCTGGAGAGAAAGCTGTCTATTTCCCGTTTTTAATTCTACAGCTTTTTGTTTTACCAAATATGGAAAATTTACTCGCTTCCTGTGTGAGGTTTATGTCTCTAGTTCCAGCATACGGGTTTTCTCTCAGTGGTTTGCCAGGAAAATAGTTAAGAGAGGAGAACCATATCTCAAAAGATCATAATCCTATAGAGGCTATCTTTAAGAAATTATTTCATTAAAAAATTATATTCCTGGGTCATCTGGGTGGTTCAGTCAGTTAAGTGTCTGTCTTAGGCTCAGGTCATGATCCTCGTGTCCTGGAATGGCGCCATATGTCTGGTTCCCTACTCAGAGGGAAATCTGCTTCTCCCTTTCCTTCTGCCCCTCCTTCTGCTCATTCTCTCTCTCTCTCATTTTCTCTATCTTTCAGAGAAAATCTTAAGAACAATTATATTCCTATCATTACAGATGCTAATTTACTTGCAAGTTTTGTTTATTTTACTGGACACAATGTCTTTTTTTTTTTTCTTGATTCTCTCTCTCTTTTTTTTTTTTCATTTTTTTCCTTTCCTCTTATGTTTAATTTAATAAACTATATACTACCTTGGTTTTTAATATACAGGCTCCTATTTGGCTCAACAGTGCATCTTCATGCTCTTCACGTCCCAGAAGACTTCCAAATTTCAATAAAGTGGATTCTTCGCTAATTTCTATTTTCCCTACACAAAACTAACATGACTATCCAAAGTTTACTTCAACATATAGCTGACCAATTATTATTCTTTATCAAAAATCAAAATCAAGTTTGTTTGGCAACTAGGTACAAATAATTTCTGAACCTAGCCTCATAGTTAGTAAAACTTTGAATATAAATTCAGTAAACAAAAAGTTATGTTAGTAAAAGAGCAATGATGAATTAATCCATTAACACTTCAATAATCCAGAGTTGTATACTATTAGCTTTATGGAATACTACAGAGTAATTGGAGGTTAGAGCCATTAAAGTAACTAAGTAGGTACATACTGGATATTGCTTTTGAAAAGAAAGGTGGAAGATAGAGTTTGACAGGTACATTTTGGCAATATAAGAATGTATTTCTTTTTCTTTTACATCCCAGATTTTATTAACATATAGTGTATTAATTGTTTCAAGGGTACAGGTCTATGAATCATCAGTCCTACACAATTCACAGCACTCAACATAGCACATGCCCTCCCCAATGTCCATAATTCAGCCGCCATATCCCTCCCACCCCCCTCTCCTCCAGCAACCCTCAGTTTGTTTCCTGAAATTGAGTCTCTTATGGTTTATCTCCCTTCCTGGTCCCATCTTGCTTCATTTTTTTCCTCCCTTACCCCACAAACTCCCTCACTGCCTGTTAAATTCCTCATATCAGAGAGATCATATGATAGTTTTCTTTCTCTGATTGACTTATTTCCCTTAGCACAATACCTTCTTGTTCCATCCATGTCATTGCAAATGGCAATATTTCATTCTCTTTGATGGCTCATAGTATTCCATTATAAATATATATACTGCATTTTCTTTATCCATTGATCTATTTGTGTACATCTAGTCTCTTTCCATAGTTTGGCTATTGTGGACATTGCTGCTATAAACATTCATATGCACATACCCCTTCAGATCACTACATTTGTATCTTTAGGGTAGATACCCAGTAATGTGATTGCTGGGTCATAGGGTAGCTCTATTTTCAACTTTTTGAGGAACCTTCATGCTGTTTTCCAGAGTGGCTGCACCAACTTGCATTCCCAGCAACAGTGTAGGAGGGTTCCCCTTACTCTACATCCTCACCAACACCTGTTGTTTCCTGACTGGTTAATTTAGCCATTCAGACTGGTGTAAGGTGGTATCTCACTGTGGTTTTGATTTCTATCTCTCTGATGTCGAGTGATGTTGAGCACTTTTTCATGTGTCTATTGGCCATTTGGATGTCTTCTTCACAGAAATGTCTGTTCATGTCTTCTGCCCATCTCTTGACTAGATTATTTGTTCTTTTGGTGTTGAGTTTGATATGTTCTTTGTAGTGTATGTTACTGACCTCTTGTCCTGAGCTGCTTTCAGGATTTTCTCTTTGTGTCGGAGATGTGTAAGTTTTGCTATTAGATTACAGAGTGTTGACCTATTTTTGTTGATTTTGAGAAGGATTCTCTATGTCTCTTGGATTTTGATGCTTGTTCCCATTGCCAAATTAGGGAAATTCTCTGCTACAATTTGCTCCAGTATACCTTCTACCTTTCTCTCTCTTTCTTCATCTTCTGGGATCCCAATTATTCTAATATTGTTTCATCTTATGGTATCACTTATCTCTTGAATTCTCCCCTCATGGTCCAGTACTTGTTTATCTCTCTTTTCTCAGCTTCTTTATTTTCCATAATTTGGTCTTCTATATCACTAATTTTTTCTTATGCCTCATTTATCCTACCAGTAAGAGCCTCCATTTTTTGATTACACCTCATTAACAGCTTCTTTTATGTCAACTTGGTTAGATTTTAGTTCTTTTTTCTCCAGAAAGGGATTCTCTAGTATCTTCTATGTTTTTTTTTCCAAGCGCAGCTAGCATCTTTACAATAATCATTCTGAACTCTACTTCTGACATCTTACTAATGTCTGTATTGATTAGGTCCCTAGCCATAGGTACTACTTCTTGTTTTTCTTCTTCCTCTTCTTTTTTTTTTTTTAAGGTGAGTTTCTCCACCTTGTCATTTTATCTAAAGAAGAATAGATGAATGAGAAAACAAATACTAAAAGAGTAGCAATGACCACAGAAAAATATACACTAACCAAATCAGAAGAGACTGAAAACTTGGGGGAGAGAAAGGGAAAAATATGGATAGATATAGATGATTAGACTGGTGAATAGAACAGAGGCACACACTTGATTTTGAGTGTATTTTGGTCTGTTAGAAGAAACTGCCACCCAAAATTTTAAAGAAAGAAAAACTTACATATATACAAAAATAGGCATAAACACAGTGGAGGGATAGAATATGACTGTAAAGATAAAAATTAAAAAAGATTTTATAAAGGAATTGATGAGAAGTTGGTCGAAAAAAGAAAAAAAAAAAGGAGAGAATATGATCAGGCTAGAGACTAGAACAAAGCCATACACTAGATTTAAGGTATATTTTGATCAGTTAGAAGAAACTGTACTCCAAAATTTTAAATAAAGAAAAACTATATGTATACAAAAAATAAGGTCAAATACAATGAAGGGGTAGAAATGAGTGTAATAATAAAAATTTTTAAAGATTTTTTAAAAGGTATTGATAAGATATAATAGTTTAAAAAGGTTAAAATAAGAAAGAGAAAAAATTTAAAAATAGAATAAGAAAAAAATAAAATTAAAAAAATTTAACTTTGGAAGACTAAAGAATCATGGGAAAAAAGCCGTGAATTCTATATGCTGTATTTCTGTACCTCTGAAGTTTTGCAGTTCTCATTTATCCAGTGATCTTGGTCTTGGCTGGATGTTCTTGTTGATCTTTGGGGAGAAGCTTGTTGCAGTGATTTGCAAATGTCTTTGCTGGAGGTGGAATTGCACCACCCTTGCCAGGGGCTAGGCTGAGTAATCTGCTCAGTTTTGCTCTTGGTAGCTTTTGTTCCCTGAGCACTTTCTGTACAGCCTTGGAGGAGGACAAAGATGGTGGCCTCTGAATCTCCATCCCTAGAGGAGCCGAGAGCTCAGGGTCCCACTCCTCAATCCACCCTCAGAAAAAAGCAGTCAATCCTTCCTGTCTCCTTGGTCTCCCTCTGCAGTCTATGCTCACCTGGCCTGTCACTGAGTGTTTTTGTCTCTGGCACACAGCCCTGTTTGGAGTTTCCAAACCCAGCAGATGCCTGCAGCGTGCTCCCACACCCCTCCTCCTAGAGGAGGAAGGTGAGTCTCTCCAGATCTGCCACTTATGGGGCCCCTGCTCGAAGAGTAGTGGCCCAACTGTGCCAGCAATCACAATTTATGGCAACTCCAAGCTGGGAGTCTACTCCTCAGCCCCATCTCTGTAGCCCGCTTCCCTGCTCTGATACCTGGGAGCTTTGCCACACTCAATCTCCAGCAGTTTTTGTGTGACCCCGAGAGACCTGAAATTGCATTGTCTCTGTGTGGGCTTCACAACCCCACTTATTACCACCACCACCACCACCACCACCACCCCCCCCCCAGCCTCTGGAGCAACGTCTATCAGTGGAGCAGACTTCTAAAAGTTTCCATTTTGTGCTCCATGGCTCTATCATTTGCCAGGAGCTGGTCCCTCCCCCTGCAGTCTGTCTTTCCTTATATTGCCTCTGATTCACTTCTCTGCAAGTCCTACCTTCAAGAAGGTGGTCGCTTTTCTTTTCATAGAGTTGTTACTATTCTTCTCTTTGATCTCCTGTTGAGTTTGTAGGTGTTCAGAATGATTTGAAAACTAGCTGTATTCCTGGGACGCAAAGAAATTTAGGCCTCCTACTCCTCCACCATCTTGCTCCTCCCTGTCCATTTTTAATTAAATAAAATATTTCTAATTTTGCTTCTAAATTATTTATAAATAATTTATTAAACTAAATGTGAATGAAAAAGATATATAAGATAGTTTAGAGAGAAAATAAAATATATAATACCCAATCTACAAATGAGGACTAAATTTAGACTCATGTACATATAATTTTAGGCCAGTTTATTCAAATCAATTCTGGTTATCTCTTTTATGGGACTGTTTAAAGTATTTCAAAACATTAAGTGCCTTAGAATATTTTCTTTATTTTAGTGTTTACCCTAAATGATATGCTGTTCTAAAAGGGAAGCACATTTTTCTTTTTTTTTTTTTCATTTTTCTGATTTGTATTAAATACAATGAAAAGATTTTCCAAAAATAAAGCACTTTTCCTTATAAGCCCAAGTGAATGAAAAAATCTCTTTGTGAGATTTACTATTTTAACTATAGAGCATGATTTCAGTGGCCAACCTGATGACAAGCAAAACTTACGTAGAAATTTCTGGGATGTTCCTTCTATAACTACTTCCCATTGATTTTTTTTTTCCCCTGGCTGAAAGCAGTTCGGGTATATATTTATTAAATCTTGTGTTCTGTTGTCCCACCTGCAGTTTTATAGGAGAGTCTGCATTGTCATCAGAGTATTGAGCCATCAATGACAAGGTCTCGTGTTTTTGGCTAACCACATCACAGTGATCACATAGATTGAAGATTAAAAACATAACCCTGCTGGTTTAAATATTCTGGTAGGGGTTGAATATGTTATAGAAGAAAACAATCAGCATATTCAGGCAGCTGACTAATGTCAATCAATAGGGAAACACAAGTTTTACATTCACATTTACATTTACAAAACTGAAGAAAAGGAATTTTTAGATTCATTTCATAACTAGAAGCCTGTATCCTCCTTTCCCCTTCACTTATTTTACCCACAGCTGCTCCCCCCTGCAACCATCAGTTTGTTCTAAAAATGGAGAAATATTTTAAGTAACTCATGCTTTAAGGTCCTCTCTTTTTTCTTAAATGTCCCTTTTAAACATCAGAATTTAAATCTTTCAGTTTAGAATCTAATCTTCATTGTATGGGTCATGTGGTAAAGTGAAATGTGTATCAGTTTTAGGTTAGGAGAAACCCAGGTTTGAATTCTAACGCTGCTACATTTTGGCTTAATTTCTTGGTTATAAGATAAAATCTATATATTTACATTTTGTTGAAAGAACTCAATGAAATAATATATGTAAAATACTGTAATATATGTTCTAGACATGCAATGCCAGGCATCATTATGTAGGTATGACTGTGGTTATTTGATATGACCAAATCTATAAACCACTATTACCAACATCAAAAGTAAGCCCTGCCAGTTATTGATTCCAAAAACTATTTTCCTAAGTCCTAACTGCCTGTATACCACCTTTTGTATTTTATAATGAGTGGAATAAATTAATGAATAAATGACACAATTCTACATTTTATAGTTTCTTTCTATTTTTGTAATATTAAAATGTTTACTAAACACTTGGATACCTGCTGAAATTGCCATTTCTTTTTGTAACAAATTCTTCACTAAAACTATTGCCATCCAGAAGCACAGGAAATTTTAGCCCAGTTTCAACTACCTCTGTGTTGGCAAAGATTTCAGGTGAACTATGAATGTTCACAAACTCATAATTAACAGGAAATGTACTTTCTGAACCGAAGTGAAATGCAAGTTCCTATTTCCAAAATACTGAAATTTGAAATCCACAGAACACTGCATATAATTAAAACACACCTCTCAGCTTAATGAGGACTTTTCCAATTGATCCAAGAGATACAACATAAAATAGAAAGGACCTTAGTGTCTTTGAGTCTCTGCTTCAGTATAGGGAAATGGCAGAGATGCAGAGCAGCTATGTAAGTCTTGTAAACAGCTATATAAGTGAAGAAGTCTTCATAAAGAAGACTTGTTCTACTTTTTCACAAGTTTATGGAAAAACACTGTACTATAAAAACAAATTGTTCATAAAATTGATCTCATAGGGGCGCCTGGGTGGCTCGGTGGGTTAAAGCCTCTGCTTTGGCTCGGTCATGATCCCAGGGTCCTGGGATCAAGCCCCGGATCGGGCTCTCTGCTCAGCAGGGAACCTGCTTCCTCATCTTTCTCAGCCTGCCTCTCTGCCTACTTGTGATCTCTCTCTGCCAAATAAATAAATAAAATGTTTTTAAAAAATTGATCTCATACTCTGAGATAAATCTATGATGTGATCTAAATCGGATCCCTTGAACAATGGTTTTAGCCTAGTTCTATGTGGCATCCTGGGTGGGGACAAGGGAAGCAGCGGAGGGGGCGGGAGGCAGAAGTTATCACTTTTTGCAGGAAGGCTGGGAAAATACTCTATATACCAGTTTATAAGCAGCACAGAGTTCTGCTGTTTTTGCTGTCTTTGATCTGCAGCCATAATACCTAGTATACCAAATATCTACTGCAAAATAATGTGTCACTATTAGTTGAAAGAAATTTAAGTTTAAAAAAATCAATCACACTATTTAGTGGGTAGGAAAATCAATTATTTAACAAACTGTGTTATTTTTCACTCAGATATTCTTGTGTATCCTGTAGTACTGTAAGCAGTGTGGCCCACAGATCAGAAGCAGCATCTGGGAGTTTCTTAGAAATGTAGAATCTCCAATCCCACTTCAGAGCAACTGAAATAGAATCAGTTCAAAAAGTACTAAGAGACAGAATTTTAAAGCTATTGTGAGGGTAGGAATCCTGATTGCAGTAGTTGTTAGTATCCATCCAATTTAGACTTTGATGAGCCTGAAATGGTTCATTCACTGTTTTCCTTTTTTAATTTGCATTTTTGTCATTGTTTTCTTTTTAAAAATCTCATTCTATAATAAGATATTACTTATAAACCACAAAGTGAACAAATTCTAATTGTACAACCCAATATATATCCACACAAATATACTACATTTCTATCTCTTCCACATTTAGTAACTTTTAATTAATTAACTAACTTTTCTCTTTTTCTACTCTTGCATCCTTTATGGCTAGGAGTACATTACATGATCCTAAAGACTGCTATTTTCTTTAAATTTTAGTTTCAACCTCACTTGGATCTCTAGTATTGCATGACGATTCTTGCCTTCATCCTTATTTAGCTTAATTTTCTATTTTCTCAACAGGTATTTCAAACTTTTGTCACCACCCTCAGAACCTTTTTATTTCTATTTTCTCTTTTTACTTCTTTTTTGATTTTGTGGGTGATCTTTTCATTTCTTCACTAATACAGGGAATCCAGTAAGAAGAGCTTTCTTTCCTCCTCCTCACCTCCTTACTTGTTTCTAACATTTAGAAACAGTATCCATATCCATTCTTTACTCCCCACTCTACTTGTGTCCATAGCTGTGCCTCATTCCCTTTCATCTTCCCTGTGATTCATGATTTGGCTTCATCATTTATTCCTTTTTTGCCATTTAATAAATGTATACATGTGTTTATAAGTGCACGTGTGTGTGTATGTGTGTGTGTGTAATTGAGTTCCCCTAATTAAAAAGAAAACGGTTTTCTCTTGACTCTGTCATCCTCCGGTTTCTACACCACCTTTTTCTCTCATTTCATAGTCAACCTTTTTGAGCCCTTGGACTTACCTAATTATTTCTTCACAGCATCCCTTATTCACTTTTCCTCAGCTATAGGCACACTTCTCCATTCCTGGTTTGTTTGTTTGTTTGGTTGGTTGGTTGGTTTTGATTTGTTTTTGTTTTTGTGTTTTAAAATAGGTGTCCTGTGCGACATGGGGCTTGAACTTACAGCCTCATGATCAAGAGTTGCATGCTCTACCGACTGAGCCAACCAGCTGCCCCTCCTCCATTCCTGCACTGAAATAACTCCTGCCAGTATTATCAGTGACGTTTGCAAATTCAGTAGATACCTTTTTTTGTTGTTGTTGTAGTTTCATCACTTAATTTCTGACTGAGTTTCCTCAACAATTTCTTCCCTTGCCCACAGTTATAATTTGTTTCTCATGCTTCAAAAACTTCACTCCATCTGTGAGAAATATGGTAAGTACATTTTATATTCTATAAATGCTAGTGCATATCACATCAGTACTTTTGCATTTATGTAGTTCTTTTTGTCTCCAGCTTGCATTATCCCCTATCACATCAGTACTTTTGCATTTATGTAGTTCTTTTTGTCTCCAGCTTGCATTATCCCCTCAAAATAAAGTTTCTCAAATATGTTAATTCTTTTCTTCTCTAACCCTATCAGCATGGTTTGGTTCGTTAAAAATTTGTGAATGACTACATCAATGCTGTGGTATGGAATTTATATGTAACTTGCTATGCAGATAACAGATACATAATTATGATTATTCTAATATGGTTCTGATACTGATTTCCCATCTTCCATCTTCCCCTCCAAGAAAGTGCTCAAAATTCTTTGCAGTATACTACGTTGAAATTCCTCTCTTCTTGTATTGCTTGTATTTTTTTCAGATTCTCTTCTGTGTGTACCATATATCCTTGTTATGATTACCTGCAGAGGTGTAGTTACCTTCTTCTATTTGGGCTATCATTCTTTTATTCTCTTTCTTCCAAGTTTTTATTTAAGTTCCAATTAGTTAGCCAGTGTAATATTAGCTTCAGGTGTATGATATAGTAATTCATCACTTAAACAGATTGGGCTATTATTCTTCATTGAAAATTTTAGTATTTGTAAGTAGTCAAAATTATTTTTGGTGAGACATTTTACTTAAAAGTAGCAAACTCATCTTGGGGAAAAAAAAGAGGAAAGAGTAGTCCCTGGATGCCTAATGTTTTCTAAACTGGACTCACAGATACTAACTTTAAAATATTGAAAATAAAAGGATAAAAAATGTTATCCATGCACACCAATCAAATGAAAATCGTTATAGTTATACAAAGAATGCAATGTGATTATTAAAAATACAAGGACAATTCATAATGATAAGAAAATCTATTTACTATAATGATATAACAATACAAATATGTATGCATCTAATTATAACTTTAGCTATGTAAAAAAATAGAACCAGAAAGAAGAATAGAGAAATCTATAATTAACTTTAGAAATTTTGAAGCTTTTTGTAACTGATAAGTGAAGTAGGTACAAAATTAATGGGAATACTGAATACTTCAATAACATTCAAATAATTTTTAATATGTTTAGTCAAATTTTTATACACAGTGTATGTTTACAACTCCTAAGAAACAAGAAGAAGAAGAAAAAGAAACCCTTCCCAACTATTTTTCTAAGTCAGCATTACTTTGGTATCAAAACGAACTATTACAAAGATAGATTATTTATATCTCTCATAAATTTAGATATAAAAATCCCAGGTAATAGCAAACTCAGTATGGTAAAAAGGATAATACATTACAAATATATACAGTTTATTCTAAAAATCAGTAAGTTTACCACATTAATAAATAAAAATGTGATTATCTTAGGAACAGAAAAATCATTTAATTCAATACTTTTTCATAATAAAAGTTCTTAGCTATCTAGGAATTAGAAGGAAATGCTCTTTAGTATGTAAAGGGGCTACATAAATTTTTTCAATACTTTTTAAGCTTTTTTTACACTTTTTCAAAAGTGCTAGATAAATATCATATTTAATGCTTAAATATTGATTCATATATCTGAAATCAGAAGCTAGATAGAGATACTGGTTACTACCACTTTTATTCATCTTTGTATTTACAGTCCTAACTAGTGAAGTTAGGCAAGAAAAAAAGTAGAAAAACTATAGAAATAGGAAAAAATTAAACTTCTATTTTTTAATTTAGTTGATGACCTTATTGTATTTATAGAAAAAATAATTTAAATCTATGTATAAACTATTAGAATTAGTGTCTAAACCTAAGAAAATTACTGGACTACAAAACTCTATACAAAAGATCAATGGTGAACCTCCATGGTACTTCTATACATTGAGAGCATCTACTGAGAAAGCAAAAAATTTAAAATATGTTTTATTTATAATAGTTTCATAAAATAACAAATACACAGAAATATTTCTAACAAAAGATGGGAGATTTTTATATGGAAAACTATATAGCCACTATTAAGATAAATTTAAAAGACCCACATATGTTAAAATTTACTGTGCTGATGATTTATTGGAAGATTCAGTATTATGAAGTATTATGAAGAATTCTACCAAAATTGATCTACAGATTCGATATAATCCCCATAAAAATTCTTAAAGGTTGTTTTGTCAAAAAATGAGAAAGTGGCTTTAAAACATCTATACAAATGCAAAGACAATATTATAGAACAAAATTGGAAGACTTAAAGATATACAGATATAATTCCAGAAATTAGGACATTGTGGTATTGGCAAAAATGCAGTAATAGAACAAAACAAAAAGGACATTAAACAATATTTGATTTAAGGTAAAGATAGCACTGATAAGCAAGGAAGAAATATTGTTTTTTTTTTTTTTTCAAAAAGAATTATTCTAGGTCAACTGGATGAATATATGGAATAAAAGTAATCCTTACCACTCCTATACAGCCTACAAAAATCAGTTGGTAGATTATGAGAAAATATCTTCAGGATTTCAGGGGTAGCCAAAGATTTCTTAAATAAGAACACAAAAACCTCTAAGCTTAAAAGATATGTCAAATAATTGACTAAAATAAAATTTTAAAAATTTGTCAATCAAAATCAAGCCCCCAAAACAGTGGAAATTTTCCACAGTACATGTAATCAATAGAGGACAAGTCTCCAGAATATATAAAGAATTCCCCCAAATCAATAAACATACTGATAGCCCAATAAAAAATAGGTAAAAGTATTGACTACTTTAGGGGCGCCTGGGTGGCTCAGTGGATTAGGCCGCTGCCTTCGGCTCAGGTCATGATCTCAGGGTCCTGGGATCGAGTCCCACATCGGGCTCTCTGCTCAGTGGGGAGCCTGCTTCCCTCTCTCTCTTTCTCTCTTTCTCTCTCTGGCTGCCTCTCTGTCTACTTGTGATTTCTCTCTGTCAAATTAATAAATAAAATCTTTTAAAAAGAATGTATTGACTACTTTAAAAATGAAATTATCAAGAAGACCAATAAACATATCAAGGGTGCTCCGCCTCATAAGTCATCAGAGAAATGCAAATTACGATCACAGTGAGACACTAGTACACATCAGAATGGCTAAAATGGTTTAGTCTGAGAAGTTTGAATCTTGATAAAGATGTGCTGTGACTAGAATATTCTATGATGTTGGGGTGTGAATTGGTGCAACCATTTGTAGAAACTTTCCAGACACCAGATGATTCAGCAATTCCAATCATGAGCAAATATCCAAAATAAATTCTTACATACATTTACCAGAGGATAAGTGCCAAAAATGTATTTCTTAAAATAGGATGAGACACAAAATCTGTGGCTTCTGATGTACAATCCATGTGCAAATATCTTCAATTAAGAGTTTACATTTGATTCAATTCAAAAAGTCACACTGAAGGAAAAAATCTCCTGTTAACTTTAAGAAATACAAAAAAGGCTTCAGCTAGGCATCAAATGTCATTAAAAATCAGAATGTGCATATTGGCAACTATAGTTCCCCCTTGCCTAATATTTTTCATTTCCACCTCTAAATACTTTTAAACAAGCCTAATCCTAGACCTTTAATAAGGATCACTGATCAGCACCACACGTGCCAAAAAGACATACTAATGGCTCTTTAAATACAAGCCTATTTAAACCACTATTTAACAGACCAGTCAAACTGATTTCTCTGCAGTTCCCAGAGTATTATGACCAAGATTGTGCCTGTGAAAACAGTCTGTGTTGTAACCTCTCAGAAGAACACATCCTTTACCCGGGCCTCAAACTATTCCCACAAAGATCCAAGGAATGCAAGCTCCCAACTAAAAAATAAATCACAAAACCTTCTGCACAGGGAACTTGGCATTGTAGAAACTGCTACCACAGCCACCAGAGAGACAGAGAGGGAGAGAAAGATTGAAAAGGGGAGATGCACAGTCCAGATTAAAGCCTGTTAAGTGACTTGTGAAGCTAGGTCATATGGCTGTACCCTAGCTAAAAGTGGAAAGCCCGAATGTTCCACTTCTCTAAAAAAGAGGGTGTCTCTGATTTCTACCAAGACTTATGAGGTAAAGAATTACTAAAATATTCTACATGTAGTAAAAAAAAAAAATGATATCCCTCCTGAATCTCAATTCTAGCCCCCCCCCCCCCCCCCCCCCCGGTTTACTGCTTTACCACATACAGGGGCCCTGGCAAATCATTACCAGGCCCCTTTTAACACATGGGGTAATGTGACACTTGCCTGTGAAGATGCTGAAAATATGGCATACTCTTGCTTCTTTCTTTTTGTCTGACTCTCATCCTTTAATTCTTCTCTTGCCCCCTTCCCCACAGTGGGTATGAGAATGAGACCTAATATTCTATTTTATTACTTAGTAGTAACATAACATTGCAATGTCACTTGGCATGAATCTTTTATATTTGATTGACTACTATATCATTGGTGATAATAAATCTGAAGAAAATGAGCTTATGGTTAAATTTAATGCATGTAATAGAATCAACTTAACTTTTTTTAGTTATATGTATAGGGAAATTTTCATCTCTCATACAAAAATAAATTGGAGACTGTTTAAAATACTCAAGATATGTTTACTTATATCTCTATAAATAAGTTAGAAACTTTAAAAGCTGTGAAGGGTGTGAAATAAAACCGTGATATGTGTCCAGTACAAGTTTTTTTTCCAACTAACCATTCATGAACCACTGTAAGTGTCACATTAGCCCTGTGAATTTCCCATGAAACTCAGGCTGATTTGGTTTTTTATTGTTGTGTTTTTAGTTTAGTTTTGTCTTTTTAGTAAATGACCAGACCTTTGTCAGGCTCAGAATCAGATTCCAGGAGTCTATAATATTGTAATATTTTTGAGGTGAGCTTTGGAGCAATTTTGTCTTCTACATTTGATCTAATGCATAAAAAGTATAAAATCACACCCTTTATAAGTTTTTTTTATGGTTTCAAAAGACAACAAACATTCGTAGTTTCTTTTTTTTTTTTTTTTAAGATTTTACTTATTTATTTGAGAGAGACAGAGACAGACAGAGAGCAAGAGAGAACAAGAGAGAGCACAAGCAGGGAGGAAAGGGAGAAGCAGGCTCCCCACTGAGCAGGGACACTCCCAAGGTGGGGCTTGATCTCAGGATCCTGAGATCATGACCTGAACAAAAGGCAGACACTTAACCAACTGAGCCACCCAGGTGCCCCACATCCATACTTTCCACATAATATCAGGCTTCATATGGAAGAAAATGCCTAGAAAGTCCTAAAAATATCAGAAGCCACAAATTGTACTCCTCCAAGATGAGATTCTATGTCCATATTAATGGATAGCTTTTATCTAGTATCTGACCTCCTCTATCTCTACCCATTTAGCTGCCATAGGTGCTACAAATAGCAGAATTTGACAACAGCCTTTTACAATGAGTGCCCAAATAAGGTGGAAAAAAAAATACAATAATACACAGTAAATGTGTGAATTCAGTTCTTCTATTATAATTAACTACATGAAAAATACTCAACTATGGTAAATACAAGCAAATCCAAACATCTTCTTGGGTTTTTCTTTAAATGAGTTTATAGTTATCTGTTTTAACTAGCTTTTCATGAGACATTTATTTAGATGACATTTTTACTCTGCTTTGGAATGTTATTAATACCAGACCTGCTTGTATGGAATGCAAGATTAACAACATTCCTGAAAGCATAGAAGAAACTTTTCATTCATATGTTATTGTTATAAGAGAAGCAGATGTTACAGAATTTCTGAACTTGCAATCCAGCTAATCATTTGCAACTTTCTCATCCAAAATTTCATTTTTAGTATTTTTAGTATTTTTTAATATTTTAGACCAGCAAATATAGCTGTAGTCTGAGAAGACATCATATGATGTCATCTGTAAAAATATAATTGCTATTTTCTGATTGTACCAAGCCAAACTGTGGGAACTTCCACTCTTTCTTCCTCTGGGAACAGAATTAGTGTTTTTATTATGACAAAGTAGAGAGAAGAAAACAAGGCTCATGAGTTTTCAAGGCTCATCGTTTATTTAATCTTTCAAAACACCTCTTACTTGGAACAGAAGTTAAATAGTAACTATTGAAAAAAGCATTGCATCAAGATAGAGAGACCATGGTGTTCTCCTGCTCCTTTGGCTAAGGATTACGTTCTGATCCAGTTGGAAGCTCTAGAGAGTGAGCTATGGTAGACTCATTAAGGAAGATTATAGCAATCCAACTTGGAAAATGGGATAGAACTTTATTGCCAGCTGGAGATGAAAGATATTTCTAGTTCTTACAGCAATCGAAGTTCAGAAACAGTAAAACAAACAAAAAATGTACAACTGGTAGACTATTTTGCTGCTGGAAACTAGACAAAGTTCCCTTTTACTGGAGAGGCTCCATTTTCTTGATAGTTTAGCAAATGGTTTTCCCCTAACAATTGTTAACACATCACATTAGCCCAGGAAAATCTTGATCCAGCTGAAGTCCATCCATATTTCTGCACCCTGTTGGCCTGTATAATAGTGAGGACTTCCATCACCAAAAGGGCACTTACTCAGCTTAAATGCCCCTTTCTTTTTAATTTTACATAATCCACTCTGGTATTGTTTTTATGTTTATTATACAACTTTTTTTTCTTTCTCAAGCTTCCATGTATCATGTGGCATTATTTGCCCTCTTATCTTACATGACTTCTTTGTCCTGAAATACCTCCTCACATTATAAACTTCTTGAATATGAAGTTATCCTATTTGTACATCCTTTTTAAAAAGCACTGAGCATGTTACTTTTACATAGCAACTACTCGTAAAAATTTATTGAATAAATGAAAAAAATATGCCTTCATGAATGAATAAATGAATAGGTGAACCTATTTAGGTGTGTTCTTTTGTACTAAGGTAGATTCAAAGACCCTATTAAAATGGATAAAATGGGGGCGCCTGGGTGGCTCAGTGGGTTAAGCTGCTGCCTTCGGCTCAGGTCATGATCTCAGGTTCCTGGAATCGAGTCCCGCATCGGGCTCTCTGCTCAGCAGGGAGCCTGCTTCCTTCTCTCTCTCTCTGCCTGCCTCTCAGTGTACTTGTAATTTCTCTCTGTCAAATAAATAAATAAAATCTTTAAAAAAAAAATTAAAAAAAATGGATAAAATGTCCACCATGGTAGCATTCAATTACTACTTCAATGTATTTAGTCTTCATATGTTTGGTTTAAATGAAATGATCGACAGTAATGTTCCAGGAGAGTCACCTCATATAAGCTACCAGGAAAGACAAATTTAAATGCCAAATCGTAAGATTTAATAAGCTAACATTGGTAAAGCACTTAAGAGTGCCTGATATGTAGCAAGTACTAGACAAGAGCTTATTAAATAAAATAGATCGCTGACTGATCTCTGTGATCACTGAAGAAATAGCTTGCATATATTATTGTGCACATAATCAAGAAGCATAAACAAAAGACTCAAACACAGTAGTTGACACAGAGTAGGTTTTGTATTATAGGAAGCAATTTTATTTTATGTTTAATAAATTTATGGTGAGACAAACTGATTTTGTGAAATTAGTTTTAAAAGCTTGAAATCTAAACCTGAAGTTTCAGCACTGATCTGAAATTTTATTTCCTTTTCAACCTATTCTTTTTTTTTCCTCAGAGAAGCCATGGATTATAGTGGTTATTCAGTAAATGTTCAAAGGAAGTAAGAATTAAGTCCTCCACCTCTATGTATTCTTACTGAGAACCACTTATCTTTTGAGCTCAACTTCCTATCCAACTTTATATGCTCCTGACTTCTACACCTTCTAGACCTTCTACTGCACCAAAGCAATTCCTGATCCTTAATAAGCCATAAGGATTATTATTTCTTCCCTGCTCATTATTTATCTTAATTGCCAGGTTCAGTTTACATCCATTAGATGAACTAAGTAGGGGTTACCTTACCCTGGGCTGAGCTCCCGAGGACACTTAGAATCACAGGGAGCAGAAAAGAAGTGGAAGGGGACGCCCAGCAAGGACAGAATTGCACTTAAGGATAATTGCAAAGTACCAGGAAAGAAGAAGTGCTATACTGGTCAAGCTGGGAGATAACTGTAGGCCATAAACAAGAAACAAATGAGCAGGATCAATCTTGGAGGGCAATGTGAAGAACCATGAGAGAAGAGGGTTCATTAACTTGTTCATACAAAATTGGCTTTGCTAGAGTTGGAATTGATGCTTCAACTTGAATTAAGGCCTGAAGTTTAAGGTAGAGTCTCTCAAATACATAGTGCTTCCAGAAAATAAAAGGCATTTATTAAAAACAAAACAAAAAAAAGTGTTCAGTATACTTTATGTGCCAAAATTTGAATCTGTATATGCAGAAGAACAAAAAGATGCCCTTAAAAAGTTATACCCCAACAAGGAAGTAACACATTCAATAAAAATAATTATATAAATTCAGGACACAAAAAGAATACACAGTAGGGACAATTAAACATATTCTGGGAGCTTGATCAATAAGGACTTACTTAGGACAGTGACATTAAGGATAAAGTCTAACTATTCTTTTTAGCCCAACTACAGCTAGCCGCCCCCCCGCCCCGCATAGCTACTTGCTAAAGTTTATAGTCCTCATTAACGAGATCCTTGTTACATTTTCTATAGCAATTAATAAAAAATGCTTCTGGCTCACCCTAAGGTTTCCAACTTTATCCTCACCCCTCTAGTCTTGTGCAGATCTCTCCTACCTTAGTTCTGGGTGAAGGAGATCTTTCAGCATAGGCCTTTTAATTCTTGTTTTTAATTTGATACACTGCTATCTTCATCTGTTTCTCCTTATAGACCCCAGCTTCAAAGGGATTTGATCTCTTCTTTTTCAGTCCAAGCTAAAGCTTTCTACATAAGACTTATTCTTACCTACATCAATCAGGACATGGTTCTTTTCAATTACTTACTCTTTCTCTTACATTTATAATCTTTCTCGTTTTGTTGATTACTTCCCCTGTACCATCCACTGTGCTCAGGCTATTTCTGTTAAATCTGATAAACTTTTAACCTCCTTTCCTTCTTGGACTGACTTTTGAAGAAAGTAATCCAATTCTCTGCCTTTGTTGGTTCACTATCAACCCATTCAGTAAATGACTTGGTTTCTGACATCTGCTTCTGTCCATCTATTAGAACCTCTCTGGGAGGCCACTGATAATCTGTTTCCTGATTACCAATCCCTGTCTTGATGTATGCTCTCAGTCTCAGTCTCTGGCCTCCAAGTAGTTTCTGTTCCTCTGAACTATCTCCCCTTGAAACTCATTTCCTCGTGACTTGTGCTTTCCTAGGCTGCCCCCCCGACCCCCGCCTATCTCTTCCTACTCAATATTTGCCTCTTTCACTTGCTCAGGACATATTTGAAATAAAGGCAAGCTGTAACTAATTGCATTGCTTGATCTGCAGGTTGTTTAGATAGGTCTTCAGGTTGTTTATCCTGACCATATTTATGTATTTGATACTTTTTATATAGTGCTTAACATGCACTGGATCATACTCGAAACACCAGCACTTTTAATTTTCACAATAACTCTATGAAGATTAAAAAATAGAAAGACTGAGGCACAAGGAGTTTAAGTGACTTGTTCAAGGCTGCATAGTGTTTTGACTGGCATTCTGGCCTGGAGGCTATGATCTTAGAAATTATGCTGCCTCCGGCATTGCTGCACATTAACACAAACTTGCCTTTTCTGGGAAGTCTCGCTACCTGAATGGATTCTAGTATGTCCCAGACCAGTTCTGGGTATCTGTGTGTCTCTCCACATACCCTATATGTGGACCTACTCTAAAGAAGCTCCTAACCACCAAAATATCACTGGATACAGTTCAGGGAGTCCATTAATTTGGATAAGAAAGGACATCTAAGTAACTTCTAAAGGAAATTTAATATTTCTTTAAAATATTCATATAGGCTACAAAGTATAGTGGTATTAACAGTACCATCAATTTGTCACAGCTAGAGAACATAGGTGGTTTATGTCACATTAAATATTGCTCGGAGTTGTCATATTGAATTTATGGCAGTTAGTAGACCCACCACTAGATCTTGCTATCTAATGTATTAAAAGGCAAGCTGTTTTATTAATATATCACATTTTAAATTATTTTGATAGCTCTATTTCAACCTAATTGGTCTCTATTTTATGTATTTTATTTTATGTATATAAAACAATTATTCTGAGAAGGGGTTCACAGGATTCACTAAAAAAGCCCAAGTGCTTTTTTTTTTTTTTTTTTTTTCAATAGTCTTGGACATTAAAATGAAAAGATACAGAAACAAAGGCACAGAGAGAAACAGAAGAGGGTAGAAAATAGGAAGGGAAGAGGAAAGATATGTGAACATACTGTAAACTCAGTATTTCCAGTAAAAATACTCAGTTTTCAAGACTAAAAAGTGACCACTTTTTTCCTACAAATGTCATATTTTGAAAAAGAAAATTCTGGAAAGGATAATTGTTAGATAACTATGCAACTGTTAATTTCATTATTCAATAAATTATTGAATCTATTACTCAATTGCTGCTATTCACAAGCTTCTGTGGATGAAATCTTTGAAAAGAACAATAAATTTGACCAATTATCTGCAAAAAAAAAAAAAAAAAAAAAAAAAAGCCCAAGTGCTCCATGGTACAACATAACTAGGAAAAATGCTTCAATCTTCTACACACTTATATCTTCTCTGTTCTTTCTACCCAGTCAGATTGGATTTATAGTGATAACATTTGGATACTTATCTAGAATTCTATCCTTTCCTAAAACCAGAATCGTATTTTCAATATTCTGCTAGACTGCCTAACTACCACCAACTCAATCTCAAATAAAAGGATCCCTCATCTACCCTCACTAATATTCTTCTCTTCCTAGTGCCCACCTGTCTATGGCTAGCATTTCTATATTTTCTGTTGTTTAGACTAAAACTTGGCAAACACTCTTGATTCTTCACAGTTCACTTTTAGTTCTAATAAAATGTTTTTTTCCTTTGTCTTCCTGATAATTCATGTATTTGTCTTTGTTTTCATTCTAGATATTACTACCTTCATTTTTGTCTCACTTGAACAAATGCAGTAATCTCTCCTTGCTTTCTATTTCCCTCTCTAATTCTGGTTCACACCAGCTCCAGAACTATAAGTAGAATGTCATAGAAATAAAGGCTGTCTGTACATCTTTACATATATATATATATATATATATATATATATATATATACTATAAGATACAACTTAAAAAAATGCATTCAAGTATGAAAAAGAAAATAAAAATTGTACAATCCTAACTTTAGAGGTATTTTAATCAAGTTTTTTAAAATAAATTATTATATATGTTACCTGTATATTATATATGCTATAAATAAATATATATAATATAATCACCTACAACTTTTAATAAACATATCTTTGAGTGATTTCTTGGGTCATTAACTTAGTATTTAATTGCAATAGAATATGCTATAGTTTATGTATCTGTTACTGTGTTGTTGTTGTTTTTTGTTTTTTTTTTTTGACAGAGAGCGATCACAAGTAGCAGAGAGCCCGATGTGGGACTAGATCCCAGAACCCTCAGATCATGACCTGAGCTGAAGGCAGAGGCTTAACCCACTGAGCCACCCAGGCACCCTGTTACTGTATTTTTTTAATTTGAATTGTTTCTAGTTAGTACAATTACAAATAATCATGTTATAGTTGTTGTTCAAATTTGTCTTCCTAGGATCCCTTCTTGTAGAAATCTTAAAAATTTTGAAATCCATCTCAAATGTCACTAAGTTTCTTTTCTTGCCCTCTCCATATACCCCAACCATATAATAAACTCTCTAAGACTATATCATATAGTGCCTTATTTCTGGAGCAAAGGTTAGAAATCTGTCAGTGGTCATTGGGCATCTTACACTTTGAATTCTCACACTCCGTAAACAAAGTTAGTAAGAAATGTCTGAGGAAAACTTGAGAGGTAAAGACATTTTCTCAGTTGAAATAGTTATATAATAAAGTTAATGTACTTATGATTCCATAGCAGAAAAAAATTTTTAAAGTAGTCTCATCCTAGAATAACTATGTTAAGGAAGAAAAAAGAAGATACAGGTTTTTACCATCATCCAGAATGTTTAACAGTTATAAAACACACCCACCCACTCACCCCTACATATGGTCACATACAAACTGATTAATGATTTCACACAAACAGGGAGTTTCTTGAATGTGTGTTAACCTGGTACTTGTTGTTTTCCTTTTAAAAGATCAAGAATATTAAATTCCCTCTTAACTCTCCAGAAGGAGAGAGAGACAAGAAAGCAAGACAAATGCCGGGCAGATGTCAAAGTAAAGTATGCTCAGGGAGATCAGTGAATGATAATGTCAGCATTTTGCAGATGAGAAGAAAGAGAATCTCTTTTGGGTTTTATATTTTCTACATTTCTATAAAAGTTACAGGCTCATAGATCATAGGATATAGAAATAAATCTGAAAAGACTGTTGTTTAAATACTATTCAGTTGTAGTCAAGGAAACTGAAATTATATTTAACTGTTCAGCAATTTGTATGGTTTATTTCATAATGAATTTTTAATCTTTTTTCATAGGTTTTATTTATTTGTTCACTTTAGAGAAGGGTATATGTGAGGAGCAGCAGGAAAGGGAAGGAAAGAGAGAATCTTAAGCAGGCTCCTCTCCCAGCATAGAGTTGACACATGGCTCAGTCTCACCACCCTGAGATCATGACCTGAACTGAAATCAAGAATCAGATGCTTAAATAACTAAGCCACCCAGGAGCCCCTTAATTATTTCCCTTAATTATTTCTTTAGAGAAATACAAAATGAAAAAAATTTTAGATAGATATTTCTATAGATGGGAGTGTTAGAAACCGCTTAAAGTTCTGGTATTCAGTGTGGGTACAAGAGATAAACAATACCAAATGCTGCTTATTGAGGTTTATTCTAGTTTGGGTGTGTTACACATTTACAGATGTATTGGGAAATATATTCCACCATGTAATTAATGCTACTTTCTGCTGACGCTTCTCTGCCCAGATTTGGGTGGGAATAATGCTACTAAAATGTGATATTTCTAGATATCTTCACTCCCCTCTGACAAATTATTGTATTTAGTTTTAAGAACTGCTAAAATTATTTTATTATAACTTAATAAAGCATTACTGTATTGAAAAGAAAGGAATAGTTTGATGTGGTCAAATATTTCTTTAAAGTGCCAAAGCTTGAATGAGAAAAGCTCAACTTCAAAGTCAACTAATAGATGCTAGATTAAAGAAGGAATGTAGACTCAGATTAAAATCTTTGAAAAGGAATGAATTATTGAGCGTAATGGGGGAAGGGCAAAATGATAGGACTGCCTTGCAGGTGAAGTGTAATTGAGACGAAATATAGGAGAAAAGTGCTCAGCAATTCACACCCTAAGAGAGACTTTATTAAGAATCTGGTGAAACATTTAGTATGGACGAACTGACAGACCTTTCATTGTACAGGTTCTAGAGTGTGTCTTACTTTTTGGTGTTTTTTCTATTTGTTTTGTTTTAGTTTTTCCATCATCATATTGTTGTGCCAACAGAATCATCTCTTATTATCAGAATCACACTGATTACTGTTTGTTATTCAGCATGATGTATTAATTTGAATAATTCTCACTTTTTCAGCAAAGACTGTTATTATACAAGCAATGCAGAATTTTCTGTGATATGTAGAAACTAACAGGGAGCAAGACCTCCCTTGAGTCTATGAAGTACAAGGGAAACTAAAATCATGGTCATTCTAGGTATACTTAATGGAGACACAGAGCATATCAGGCACATCATTTCCTCCTTCCCCTACCCTCTACCTCAGGAGACCCCTGTCAATACTCTCTCCTGATGAAGGTGATGGGAAGAAAGAGTGTTAACATTTCTTGGGAACACTGGAGGACTGTCTTCCATGTTTTCTCCCTATCAAATAATGCTTTTCTGACTAAGTTAGCTGATTGAGAATGATTTTTATTTTTATTTTTTAACTATTTGTTTTATTTTATTTATTTGAGAGAGAGAGCGTGAGAGGGGAGAGGTCAGAGGGAGAAGCAGACTCCCTGCTGAGCAGGAAGCCCAAGGTGGGACTCGATCCCAGAACTCCAGGATCATAACCTGAGCCAAAGGCAGTTGCTTAACCACCTGAGCCACCCATGTGCCCTGAGAATGATTTTTTTTTTTTAATTTATAATTTTTTATTTTTCTGAGAATGATTTTTAAATGATCATTATAGTCAATAGACTGTATCAAGAGCCAGTGAGCACAGGAAGGCCAAATACTAATGTTGATAGATAATAAGTTTATTTATAAGTATTGTTTATAAGATTTGTGTGAATTTCTGAGTATACATTAATCTGTTTCATTGACACACAAAATCCATTTCATCAACTCTGTTAAAAATATATCAAGACATTTTCAGAATTTTGGCCATGAGAAATGTTAGCAGGTCACCAGTTTTGTGTTTGCTTAACACAAAGCCTAGTATCTCTAATATGATTTGTTTGCTTTGTATCTGTTACAGAGACAGACTTAGGCAAAATCTGCTTTAGTAAAATTTATATTTAAATATTGATAAATTTATATTTAAATATTGATAAACAACACACTGATTTCTCAAGTCTTTGGTTCTTGAACTGTTGTATTCCAAAAGAGTCAATTGTCAATTATATGTATAATGAAATAAAATAATAAATTTTAAAAATTAACATTTTAATAATACTTATTCAGAACTCCCAGAGCAGCAAACATCATGCTGGTACAACTAGTTAGGGATGATTGCCTTTATTTTTTATGGGTCCTTTCGTAAAAACATACAAAAATACAACCTCTAGGTTATGAACAGGGAAAGGAGATATGGTGAGAAAAATATAGCTAGTTTCTGATTAGATGCAATTTCTCCTTGACCTAGGGGATATAGGCAGGAAAGAATTCGTGTAGAGGAAGCAAAAAGGGAAGATTGAGATCACAAAAGAAAAACTTTCAATTCACTATTTTGTTTGGATCCAGACCTAAAGAACTTTCATGAGCAAATCCTTCAGTGAGGGAACAATAGCCTTTGCTATATATTTCCTAGTGATAAAAAATCTTTGTTTTCAAAAAGTTCTGAACTGCCAATGTGATGTGTTCCCCAACTTACACTAAAGTTAAGATCCCCAAGTATGTGACAATAGATATGATAGCATTTTGTTATTCTCGTGAATAATTTTGGAAAAACCTAAATCTTCTTCAATTCTTCTAAGCCAGATCAGTGATTCCAATCTGATTCTCTGTTTGGTCTACAGCTCATCTTTAGGGTAAGCATTTCAAGAACATATGTCAATTATTAGCTGAAAACTACCATATGCCAGAGATTTAGAAACTTGAAAAATATTGTAGAACTCATCTCTAGTTACTGTAACTAATTTAACAATAACACAAAAAGAAATTTTTACTAAAATACTTCCAAAAAGAAAATTCATGGCTACAAATCACCCATTTTTTACTTTCTATATCTGCCATTTTCCTTACAAAGGATTCTGAAATAAAATAGGCTCAACTATGTCATTATCATCTTGACTCATGGCCTTCACTGCATCTACCACAGTGAATCTGTGCCAAAACTACAGACTTCTCTGGCAGTGTAATATTTGGGGTGATGTATGAAGACTTTGTCCATACTGGTGGCAGCTTCAGAACGCTAATTGTCTAGCAAGATTATTTCTAAGTGTTCACCAGCATTCTGGGCAAAATGGCAATGTGAAGTTTTTTCTAGGTGGTTTTCACTTTCTTCCACCTCAGGTACTGCTCACAGCAACAATCTGTGCTCATCCCTCCTTGTAAATCCACTTACAAAGGAGTCTCTGAGTCTCTAAGGTGCCTCTTGATTTTTAAAGCCACTTACCCCTTTGTGACCTATCCAGGCCCAATATTTCTAAAGAAACTGCTGATTCCCACACCATAAAACTTCTATTTTTCCTTCTGTATATATGACAAGAAGGTTAATTAAAATCGATGTAGATTTCACTTTCTAATCTGGATCTTGATATACTTCTTTTAGCTTCCCAATCTGAATTTTGTTCTCTATTATTTTTTTTTAATCATTATGGGTAATTGTGGATGTCATCAATATACATTTTGATTGCTAGGGATTATTTAGAGTGGTTATGCTTGGGCCACCAAAAATAGCTCATGTTAATAAATTAATAGCTAACATATTTTGAGCACATAGTGTATTTCATGTACATATGGTACTCTATACATACTATCTCACCTAAAATTTGCAACAACTCTTAGGTAGACAACATTATCTGTATTTTATATTATGTCCCCATTTTAATCTTAATTTTATTTAATTGTTCCAAAATTTTGACTGAGGCAAAAGGATCATCTAGTATTCTCTCATTCACCCCTTCTTGGCATTGTTTCCAGGTGTTTCAGACTCACCTGAAACCTCGAAGTTTCACGATAATAATAGATAGGAAGACCACCATCCCATTTTGACCATTTGTGCCTGTAGTCTCAGTGTGACCACTTATTGTCCAAACCAGGGCACTTGAGATTTAGTTTTCTGCTTTACACAATAAATTATGTTGTCACCTTGATAATAACTAACATTTATTGGATGAGAGAAACATATTAAATACTTTTCATGTAATGTATTAGCTTATTTAATTCTTACAACATTTTGAGACACATACAATTCTTATAATACTTCTTTTATGAATGGAGAAGGTGAAGAACAAAGAAGTTTAGTCAGTGCTGGAAGGCACAGAGGTCGTAAAGTTACAAACCCAGACCATGTGGCTCCAGAGTCTATGCTTTAGTTCTACCAAGTTGGAAAGCTTTTCATTATAGCTGTTATATTTTTGAGCTCTCATCCTGCTATTCTAAATGATGACATTCCTTCAACAGTCTCAAGTTAGTCTCTTCCTGAAATCATCTCTCCTTGCCACTCTGCTTGCAATAATGGCAGCACTATTCATTCGTTCACTCTGCCAATGTAAGCAAAATGTGCTTTAGCTCAACACCAGGTATCCAGTCTGATCTTCCAGTCACTTTCAACTTCACAGTCATGCTTGAATTCTTCCATCTTCCAAAATGCAAATTTTATAAATTCTTCTCTGGAAGTCATGAAAGTTGAAAATTAATCAGATGGCTATAATGTAACAATGAAAAATAATAAGTGTTGGAAAGGATATGGAGAAATGGAGCATTCATACCATGTTGGTCAGAATCTAACAAAGTGGAGCCCCTTTGGAAAAAGATTGACAGGGGTGCCTGGGTGCCTCAGTGGAGTAAAGCCTCTGCCTTTGGCCCAGGTCATGGGCTCAGGTCATGGTCCCGGGGTCCTGGGATCGAGTTCCTCATCGAGCTCTCTGCTCAGCGGAGAGCCGACTTCCCTTCCTCTCTCTCTGCCTGCCTCTCTGCCTACTTGTGATCTCTGTCTGTCAAATAAATAAATAAAATCCTAAAAAAAAAAAAAAAGAAAAAAGATTGACAATATCCTGAAAAATTAAATGTAGACTTTCCATATGATCCAGGACTTCTACTCATAATTATATTCCCAAGAGAAATGAAACATATGTCTAAACAAAAACTTATACATGGATATTCATAAAAGCATTATTTGTAATAGCCAAAGGCAGAAACAGCTAAATATCTGTCAGTTGATGAACAGATAAACAAAATGTGTACCCATACAGTAAGCCATACAAAGGAATGAAGTAATGATATGTTTTGCTAAGTAAAATAATCCAGACGCAAAGCCCATATGTTATGTGATTCAATTTACATGAAATGTTCAGAATAGGTAAATCCATAGAGACAGAAAGATTAGTGGTTGCCAGAGGTTGAGGATGGGGGATGGTGATTGGCTGCTAATGTATACGAGGTTTCTTTTTGGAGCGATGAAATATTTTGGAATTAAGTAGTGGTAATGGTTGCACAATATTATGAATACACTAAAACCCCTGAATTGTAGACTTTAAAATGGTAAATTTTATACTATGTGAAATGTTAATCAGAGAAAAATGTATGACAAAATAAACTTTAATTTTCCTTTCTGATTTTTAATAAAATAAAATAATAGCTGGCATGTTTACTTAAGTTGGGGAAAATAACTCACAGTTTTTACAAACTAGATTTGCTAAGTCATCCTAATGATGACATCCTAAGTCATCCTAGTATTATTTAAATTAAGTATCACTACCTATGGTCTAATTAGCTTTTAAAGGTTTGTTTGTTTGTTTTTTATTAATTTTTTATTTTTTATAAACAAATATTTTTATCCCCAGGGGTACAGGTCTGTGAATCGCCAGGTATTTGTTTGTTTTTGTAAGATTTTATTTGTTTGACAGAGAATACAAGCAGGTGGAGCAGCAGAGAAGGGGGAGAAGCAGATCCTGCTGAGCAGAGACTGATGTGGGAATCTATTAATCCTGAGACCCTATTATCATGACCTGAGCCAAAGGCAGATACTTACAACTGAGCCACCAGGGACCTCTCTAATTAGCTTTTAAAAATAGTTTTATAAACTATTTCTATTTAGTCAATTGGCTGATAATTGCCATTAAAAACAACCATTAAGCTATCTAGCTGATCTCCGGCTAGCTGATTGACTAATTTTTTTAAAAGATTTTATTTATTTGGCAGAGAGAGAGAGCACAAGTAGGGGGAGCAGCAGACAGAGGGAGGGGGAGAAGTAGGTTCCTCACTGAGCAGGGAGCCCGATGTGGGGCTCTATCCCAGGACTCTGGGATCATGACCGGAGCCGAAGGCCGAAGGCAAGCACTTAACCAACTCAGTCACCCAGGCACCCCTAAAAATGAGCTAATTAAAATCTCAGAATCATCATGTTGAAGTCAAAATATTATCATCTGTACTGAAACATTTAATAAAGTGTATTGATTTTCACATTAACATTTTATGTAGTAAATATATAAAAGATAACTTTTTATTATACTATAATTATATTAACTTTAGAGAAAGTTTACACTGTTGTGAATATCTCTGCCATTATCTCACTTTAATTGTAGTAGGAAAATGAAACCATGTTATAAAATTATATTGATTTCTATAATGGTCTTGGAAAACCATGATTTTTGTTTCCAAAAACAGCCAAAATGTCTAAGGAAACAAACATAAGCTTGATGCTCAGTAATCACAAATAAATTGATAAAGAAATTGATTAGCTATTGAAAATTAGAAGTCCATTTGGTTTAAAGAGGAGCCTTTAAAGTTTTTTGTTATTATGTCATTACTTATTTAAATAATCACAAAATTCAGTATGACACCAATTAATTCTAATGCGTAGGAATTTAAAGCAGGCATTTTAACTTCAATATAAAGGTTCTATTAATAACAACCTAAAGAACAGTATTAAATGATGTGACTTTGTTTTAGTTTTTACATGTGGGCTTTTTCTCAAGCTTAACTGCTAACTTTTGTCATTCCAGTAGTATCCTGCCAACTACCATGGTATAGGTAAAAAGTCTCACCAGAGCAGAAAGCTTTTCATACAGTACTTATCTTGCGTTCAGCCAAGGTAAGCAAAAATGTGTTTCAGCTCAACTGTGTATTCAAGCCTAAACCGGCTGTGGAGCTCTGGCTCTTGGATTTGCGGTCCACCAGCAACCAGGATGCAGCTGGGCCTACCCCTCCTAGCTAATAATAGGAGTCAGGTCTACTTTAAATCTTGCTATTTGTAATGGAAGCAGTTTTTGCTTACTCGGGGAATTATTTTTAAATAATTTCCCTTGCAAACCAGCTGTGATGAGGCTTTGTGTCCACTAACATGAAAGGTCTATGCCTTTGAGACATCTGTGGGCCAGTTCCCCTTCTGACCACAGTGAAAGCATTGATAAGAAGGGCACTTCAGTCCTGCAGAGCTAAAGGCAGAAAAATTCAAGAATGCCAAATGTGTGTGTTTGTGTGTGTGTGTGTGCGCGCGCACGCGTGCGCATGCACAAGCGCACAGATCTTTATTTTTATTTTTAGTTTTTAGTTTTTAGAAAAAATTTATTTATTTGAGAGAGAGAGACAAGAGGGAATACAAGCAGGAGGAGGGGGAGAGAGAGAAGCAGGCTCTCCACCAAGCAGGGAGCCTGATGCGGGTCTTGATCCCAGGACCCTGGGATATAGATATATAATACTTACTAAATATTTATATGTTATAAATATCATTTACAATATACATTAAGATATGTAATTTAGTAATGTGTACTATGTACTATATAAAAATATATATTATTTTTTAAGAAGGCAGAGCATATTTTTTATGTTTCTTCACCTACCTACCCATATAGCAAACCACTTACATAGTTATTAAGCCAACAGGATAATCTTTAAGCAACACCAGCAGAAACTCCTTAGTAAAAAGTACTATCTAGCAGTTCTTAATGGTTGTTCTGTTCTCCTTTTCTGTGAAACTAGTGTGAAAGTTTTGTGAGCGGTTTTTTTGTTTTGTTTTTGTTTTTCTTTTTGTTTTTGTTTTTGAAGAGTAAGTAATGCAGAATACGAGTGACTATCTCACACACAAAATCATGTGTGATTTTGCAGGCATGAGAGCCTTTTTCCACAGCAATTCATTCTTGCCAGATATAGAAGTGTTTAAAGGTTGGGGAGAGACTGTGGTTGTCTATTCTGGTAACTCTGTATGGAGGGGCCAGGGAGGTTTTACCAGCTGACTAGTGCCTTGGTCTCTTTAAGGGATCTTGCTTGAGTCCAAATCTAGCATTTCTAGGACAAGAGAATCAGTTTTTGGTTTCTCCTTTGCTCTGTCTGTTCTAAGCCTTGGTAAGATGGTTATGGAAATAAGAAAGCCTTACAAAAGACAGCAACTAAGTGTTGCCTGTTTTAAATAATATTTCTTTGAAACAATGATGTCGGATTCTACCTGGTTGAGTAGAGAAAGAGAACTGGGCTTGAAGTTTAAGAATAATTTTGTTTTGGAGTGCCTGGGTGGCTTAGTCATTAAGCGTCTGCCTTTGGCTCAGGTCATGATCCTAGGGTCCTGGGGTCAAGCCCCATATTGGGCTTCCTGCTCCACGGGAAACCTGGCTCTCCCTCTCCCACTCCCCCTGTTCATGTTCCCTCTCTTGCTGTGTCTATCCCTGTCAAATAAATAAATAAAATCTTTAAAAAATAGCTATAATAATTTTGTTTTTAGCCTCTCAGTCATGCTACTTACTATTGAGTGAGGTTGTGGTTCTTTTAACTTCTCTGAGCCTCAGTGTCCTCGTACAAAATGGGAACAATAATTTGTAACTTGGTATGAATAATAAATAGGATAATGTGGGTTAAAATAATCATTTAAGTTTGATCTAAACATAAATTTATCATTATCCTTTGATCTCTTTCCTTCCTTAAATCATCCAGGCTCATTTCCTCTTTGGCAATACACATATTAATCTTTTTTATCAAAGACTTTATTTATTTATTTGACATAGAGAGAGAGCAAGCACAAACAAGGGGAAAAGGAGAAGTAAGTTCCCGCTGAGCAGGGAGACCGATGTGGGCCTCAATACCAGAATCATGACCAGAGCGGAAGGCAGACGCGTAAGTGACTGAGCCACTCAGGTGCCCCTCACATGTTTATCTTTTACACTTTTTCCATAAATGGTAAAAGATGAAATTCAGATTATCATGCTCAGTTATAGTATCTATGTAACTATAGATTTTGGCCTATCTTGATATTCTTTTAAAAAATGATATTAATGGTATTAACATGAGTAATTTGATTATGAGTCGCCTTATGTGCTTTATATAAATTACTGAGCTCTGAATTAAAGCACTGCTACTTAGATTAATTTAATTAATGCCAGAAGAATGGTAATGTATGGTACCAATTTTGTAATTGTCCTATGGCTTAGAATTCTTCTAGTTTTCTTTATAAAATAATTATCTGTTAATTGATTTTATTATTTTTTTGGAAATTTCTAAAACCAGCCACACGTCCTGCACCAAGCAAGTGCTAAACAAGATTTATTAAATGAATATTGATTTTTTTCATGCTCATTGTCTTCCAAGATGTTTAAAGAATTTTATAGAAAGACATACAATGTATAAGAAATATTTTTACTGTAATGGTCTAGTGAGAAATAAAATTATTTGTTGAATCTATAAAAGAATAAATGAAAGAGAGTGAATTTGCAACTTAAACTTTAGGGATTATTCAACATGGGAAATACCTCTCAATCTAGTAAGAAAAGTTTTAAAACAACACACACCTCTCAAATGCTGTGCATGCCTCAAGATCGTATATGGCACTCAGCTGCTACGCAAACTTTATTAACAATAAATAACTTTTAATCATAAATCAGAGTCCAAATCCAAAATTAAATTTAAAGGAATTTCTGACTTCATTCTCAAAGCAATCAAACTTTTCCATTAACAAGTATGTGACTCCACTTACACAAGCAAATAAATAAAAGTGGAATAAATCTGTCTTTAGACTGCATTGATCAATAACTTGATTCCTGAAGTTTTCTTGCCTGCTTTTATTTGGAAATTTGCAGTCTTACTTATAGAGTTTATTAGCAAGAGAATGAAACATTTTACTTTTTCTTTAAAATCTCATATTTCTCCATCTAACAAGACTTATAGATGTTTTATCTGGGAACTGAATAGATCATTGGTATAGATTATGTATAGACCTGTGTTTATATTTATTACATACATAGAATCAGTCAGTTCAAAATTACTTCTTGATGACCCCCTATATGCCAGGACTCTTCTAGGTGCTTGGGATACAGCAAGTGAATGAATATGGCAGTCCTCTGAAAAATTATTTGCAAGGAAAAAATTGCAATGCTACATAGTAGAATGCTTTTGTTTATGTATCAACTTTTTCATAACCCCCATGTTAATTTCTCACTGCAACCAGTTATATACTACTAAAGTCATTTACTTTTTTTTTTAAGATTTTATTCATTTATTTGACAAAGAGAGAGATATCACAAATAGGCAGAGAGGCAGGCAGAAGCAGGCTCCCCGCTGAGCAGAGAGCCTGATGCAGGGCTCCATCCCAAGACCCTGAGATCATGACCTGAGCCGAAGGCAGAGGCTTAACCAACTGAGCCATCATGGTGCCCCAGTCATTTACTTCTTGATTGTTTTCTCTAATATCAGTTCAGACTTTTTAAAATATTTACCATGTTTTAACATACTAGGAGTCTAGCACCCCTGTTTCAAATTTGATCCCTCTTAAGTTCCATCTCTATTTTGCTAAATTACTATTGGGCTGAACTGTCTGAATCTTTTCTGGACTCTTTTATGGTTTTAAAAATACAGTGACCACACAATGTGTTTTGGCACAACAAAGGGCCATTTTTGGAGTGTGTGGTGGTTCATGTCAGTTTAGAAAAACAAACTTTCTATGTAAATATATTATTTTGAGGTGCTATACAATCATTCCATTCTCTTATTCTGTAATTATAAGATTTCTTAAGATAACTTATGTAAATAAATGTCATTATTTATCATAATAATGAAACAAGTAGATCATTAGGAAGTAAAATATGTCCATTTACTAGATTAGATATCTTGAAATCATTAAAAAATTACTTACAATGTTTAAATACTTATTAAAACTTTTAAAATGTGGGAATTAACCATAACATAAATATTAGTGCAAAAGTAGGACACGCTCCGTACGTAAAAGAGCTGTATGACATTAGAATATAATACATCAAAATATTAATGATATGTATTATATGTAATATAATTTTGTCCTCATGCCTCCTGATATTTTCCAAATTTTCTATAAGCATAATTTTAATGTATGAAGTTTATGATTATTTACATAATAAGTATCTAAGGATGAAAATATCGGAAGTAAATACTTTTGTAATTAATAGCACTTTCAAGTAGGAAAGGTTCCCATTTAGGAGTTGATTTATAACGAGTATCATAATTTTTACTTCAACAGTTGATCCCACTCAAATATCCATTCATTCAGTAGATATTTCTTAAGCTCCCATAATGTGACAGGGACTGTTCTAGGTACAAGAAAGAAAGAAAGAAGAAATTATGGTATCTCCCCTCATAGAACTTATGTTGTAGTAGAGAGAAAGTAACACAAAAGAACTTTATGATAAAATCTGTAGTGCATTTTGATAATCAGTACTATGGACAAAAAGGTGATAGAGATGTCTATTATGGAGAAAATTTTGAAAATTCAAAAAGGGTAGTCAGGAAAAGCCTCAACCAACAGGGGACATCTGATCTAGGACTTGAAGTAGATGAGGTTAAAAGTTGGACAGATTTGGAGGAAGAGTATTTCAAGAGGGAACAAGAACACAAATCCTGTCAGGGAAGCGTTTCTAGTGTGTTGGCTGGTATGTTAGTCCATTGTAGCTGGAACAGAATGAGAAGGTGATGGGGGAGATGCAGTAAGAGAGGCAACAAGAACCAGTTAAATTGAGGCAATATCGACATTGGACTTGGATTTTTACTGCTCATTAGATGTAAGGTCATTGAGGGGTTTAAAGAAGTGATTTAATCTGGCTAACTTATAAATAATCACTCTGGATGCTCTACTTAAAATAACTGTGAAATTCCACAAACTTCACAGAAAATAAAGAAGTATGAGGGCACCTGGGTGGCTCCGATCGTTAAGTGGCTGCTTTTGGCTCAGGTCATGATCTCCAGGTACTGGGATCAAGCCCCACATCAAGCTCCCAGCTCAGCAGGAAGTCTGCTTTTCCTTTCCTTCTGCCTCTCTCCCTGCCTGTGCTGTCTCTCTCTCTTTCTGTCCAATGAATAAATAAAATCTTTAAAAGAAAGAAAAGAAAGATGCGTGAATGGTATGGGTCTCTATATATATTCTATATAGAGAAATTACATATACAAATATGGTTTGATGTTCTTTAAAATAAGATATTGTGGTGCCTGGATGGCTCAGACAGTTAAGCAACTGACTCTTGGTTTCCACTTGGGTCATGATCTCAGGGTGAAGAGATAGAGCCCCACATTGGACTTTGCACTTAGTGGGGAGTCTGCTTAAGATTCTGTCTCTCCCTCTGCCCCTCCCTCCCTTGCTGTATATGTTCTCTCTCAAATAAATAAATCTTTAAAAGATTAACAATAAAATAAGATATCAATAAATTAGTGGGACCCTAATGCTGTTTATCCAAGCATTCTTATGAAGACTACATGAGATCTTTCTGTTCCAGCTGTAGTGTGTATACTGTTTATACTATTATCATTTTGTCTGTTATTGATTGGCTTCTATTAACAATGCCTACCTATATTTCTTTCTGATTCATACTATTTACCTGTAACAAGGATGACGAGTAAACTGCAAAGAATTCTAAATCTCCCTGCCTGCAATTTTATCAATCAGGGCCAGGAAAAAAATAAAAATATATATAGTGTTCTTTGAAGAAGTAACACAAGAGAGTTAATTAAGGGACCCTTTGCAGATGTGTACTAGTGCTATATCAACAAAGATGTTCCAGCGCCATGAGGGAGGGACAAAAGAGAGCTCCATGCATGAGGAAGAAACTGGTGGGGCATACAGGGACAGCAAATGCAGCTATAAGAAAGGAATGACTTCAAGGACTGTACCTCAATAGATGTACACAGCTGACCTACAAGGATCCAGCACTTTCCTTTTGCTTCCCCCACTGGCATTTGTCAGTATTTTTTTTTAAGGTTTTATTTATTTTATTTATTCAACAGAGAGAGGACACAAGTAGGCAAAGAGGCAGGCAGAGAAAGAGAGAGAGAGAAGCAGGCTCTGCACTGAGCAGAGGGCCCGATGCGAGGCTCGATCCCAGGACCCTGAGATCATGACCTGAGCCGAAGGCAGCGGCTTAACACACTGAGCCACCCAGGCGCCCCAAGGTGTGAATTTTTAAAAAGTTTAATAGGATCACTGCAAACTTAAATATAACAGGAAACACAAAAAAACTAAGGGCCTATGGATAAGTAGAGTTTATCTAATTAAATACAGGCTTGCTATGGAATTCTAAGAAGCCATTACTCTTAGTAATAATTCATTAATTTATTTCATAAATAGTTATTGAACTTCTGTTTTTAGGCTTTTAATATATACACAAAATATGTGTAACAACATGATTAATGTCTTCAATATACTAATAATTTTAAAAAGTGAGTTCTCAAATGATATATGTAAGTTCAGCTAACATTTTGGGGATGGTAAACATGTTGAAAACTGACTTAATCACTTTATATGTGTTGTGCTATTTGTTTTCCTTAACAGCCTTGAAGTAAGTGGTATTGCTATCTACATTATATTTACCTAAGATGCTATCTTTGGGTATTTCTAACAGGCTACCACAAATTGGGAAGATTGTAAAAAACAAAAATTATTTCTCACATTCTGGAAGTTGGGAAGTCTAAGGTCAAAGCGCCAGCATATTTGATGTCTGCTTTATAGATGGCTATCCTCTGGCTGTGCCTCACATGGCAAAAGAGACAAGGGAGCTCTCTTGGGTCTGTTTTATAGGGCACTGATCCCATTCATGAGGGCTCTACCTTCATGACCAATCATCTCCCAAAAGCCCCACCCTTCACTTTGAGAATTAGAATTTTATTAAAGCATTTGGAGGGTGGGAGTGAACCTAAACAGTCAGTCTATAACAGGTATTATAAGGTATGGTGATGAAATTCAAACCCAAATAGTGTGATTTCAGAACAGATATTTTATAATACTACCAAGTAGTAGAATCCATTTTTGTTTAAGAAAAAATAATGCAAAAAAAAAAAAATAAATAAATAATGCACACATACAAAATAATAACATATAAACTGAACTGAAATATTTGTATATATGTTTTTTCTCATATAAAAGTAGAGCTCTAAAATTATGCATATCAAACTCCCAACTGTAAAATCTGCATAGAAGAAAACACGCAATACTTAAAGTACACAATAAATTTTTTAAATGTATATACACTCATGCAGTGGTATTCTGGCAAATCTGGTCTCTGGAAGAAACAAAACAAAACAAAGCAAACAAACAAAATGTTAACTTGCATTGTTTACTGATTTTCAGGTACAAACTCTCACCAGATCTAATTTCAAATTATATAGGGTTTAACAAGCAGCTTGCAAATTTCTGAATATTTAACAATCAGCTCTCACAAGCCAATATGAGAAAACTCTACTGTGTCCACTGTGACTCTTGTATCAATGCCTGAGATAAGGTTCAGAACATTGCCATAACCATAAAAAGTTCTCCCACATCCACTTTCAGTCAATGCCTACTCTCTATTAAACAATAAAACCAAACAAACTAACAAACAAAATACGGTTGTAAAAAAAATACTGCTGTGATTTCTATAACTAAAGGTCTCCTTTTGCTTGTTTTTTTTTTGATTACATATAAATGGAATCAGGGGTGCCTTGGTGGCTCAGTAAGTTAAGCTGCTGACTCTTTATTTTGGCTCAGGTCAAGGTTCCACAATCAGCAGGGAGTCTGCTTGGGATTCTTTCTCTAGCTCTCTTACTGCCCCTCCCCCACTTGCATGGCGTTCTCTCTTTCTCTCTCAAGTAATAAATAAATGAGCCTTTTAAAAAATAAATAAATGGAATTATAGAGTCAATATTCTTTTCTGTCTGGTCAAGAGACCATGCAATATGACGTTTTTAAGACACATTCATTTTGCTGTTTGTTATATTAATTTATTCCAGTTTATTTGAATTATATTTCATTGTGTGAACATAAAGCAATGTGTTTGTTTTCCTATTGATGAGCATAAAGGTTATTTCTGGTTTTTTACTACATTGAATCACACTGCTACACAACAGTTGTGCAAGTCTTTTTGTGAATATATGTTTCCATTACTCTTCGGTAATCTAAATCTAGAATTGCTAGGTTAGAATATGTACATATGTTTAAGTTCATAAGAAACTGTCCAAGATTTTCTGAAGTATAAAATTTTAGTCCTGCAGCAATTTGTAAAAGTCTCAAATCTTACGTTTTCACCAGCATTTGATCATCTCAATCTTTTATTGTTGCTGTTGTTTTTCTTAAATTTTAACTCAACTGTTGAGTATGTACTGTCATCTCATTTTCTGGTAAAGAATATCTCAGAGAATTTGTCCTTGGTAAAGCTGAATATAAGAAATATTATATAAGTAAAGGAGATTAAGAGGTACAAATTTCTTGTTATAAAATAAGTATGTCACAAAGATGAAAAGTATAGCTTAGGAAATATAGTCAATAATATTGTAATAACAATGTATGATGACAAAGCTTATCATGGTGAGCATTGAGTTATAGAATCACTGTGTTGTAACCTGAAACTAATATAACATCGTATGTCAACTATACTTCAAGAATAAAAATAATAACACTGTTCAAAAAGGAGGAAATATCTGCCACCCGCACAAAGGAATGATACAGAAATTCTTTATGACGTAAGAAAATGATATCCTTCATATAAATTTAGATGTACACAAAAGAAGCATCCCTTATGAATAGAAACATAATAAATGTTCTACATTTTATTGGCAAATTAAACTCAGGAAAACAAAATCATAATACATTTTTATCAAATGAGCATTATCTTACAAATGCAAAATTGGTTTAACATTTCAAACTTAATTTCTCATAGTAACAACATAAAGGAAAATAAAATTATATGGGTATCTCAATAATTGCTATAAATGCATTTAACAAAATTTAACTCTGATGTAAAATTTAAAATATCAGAAAATGAGACAGAAAATGTCTTCATTCTAATAAAGCTCATCTATGAAAAATCTACAGAAACACCGTGCTTAATTGTGAAATACTGATGTCTTTCCTTTTAAAAGTCTAGAGATTTTGTACTCATAACTAGATTGGAAAGGACGAGCTATTTCTCACTTTAATTATGGATGACATGATTACTTATGTAGAAAGCAAGTGGTATCTACTAGAACCAATGTATTAAAAATAATAATTGGTTCTATCAATGTCTTAGAAAAAAGGAACACTATGAAAATTAATTTTGCTTTATATATTGAGAGCAAGGAATTGAAGGAACATAATTTAGAAGCCCATTTACCTTAGCATAAGAATGTATTTAAGGATCTAATCAAAGACAAAGCTACAAACACTATAATGACAACTACAAAATATTGCTGAGAGAAATTAAAGAACTACCTCGTTCTCTCGTAGCTTTCCTCCTGAGACTCCAATTACATGTGTACTAGACTAGTTGATATTGTCCCCAAGGTCACTGAGGCTTTTTTATCAGTATTTTGTGTTCTCCGTATTAGTTAGATTTGATAATTATTTTTCACCTGTACTACTAATCATTTATTCTATACTCTTAAATCCATTTTTAAATTCTTCCAATGTTTTTAATAGATACTGTACTTTGTACTTGTACCATTTTCATTTTGCTCATGGATATATTTATATAGGGAATATATACTTATTGTCTGTTAATTCCAATGTATCGCTCATCTACTCTATTTCTATCATGTGCTTTTTTCTAATATCTCAATTATGACTTAATGTTTTTACGTTTCTTTGTATATCTACTATTATTTATTGTAGCTTGAACATCATAGATGATACATTGGAGGATTATGGCTTTTTTTTTCTAATTAGTGTTGATTTTTAACCCATTGGCAGTTAAATTACTATAGATTATTCTGGTTGTGTCAATTTTTATTTTGGTATTTATTAGGTTACTGTTATTTTGATTTTGAATTTTAGTATTAAAATGCAAACCCTACTCTAGGGTGTATCGTTAATCCTAATGACAAAAAGTATTTCTAGGCTCTTGACTGAAAGCTCATAGTGCTCAGCAACCTGTCTCCAGTCTGGCAGGACAAGATTTTCAACATTTCTCAGCCCTGCATGATCTTTTGTATCAGTACTTAATTCTTAGCCCCATATCAGACCTCTCCTAAGCACGTATTCTCAGTTTGGCCCTGGATAACACATCCATGGTAAATCCCAGTGCGAACTTTTGAGATCATTGTTCTGCTGAGTTCTTTGTTCTCTGATATTTTGTTCTATAAATTAGTCTAAAGTGACACATGCAATTGGTGATAAAGTTTTCCTAAAGTCAGAGTTAATGGTACATCTATTTTATCATTGCATTACTAATTCTGCTTTAACATTTTTGAGATTAGTACATAATTTAATGCATTAATAGGAGATGATTAGTTCCAAGACATTTTTGGTGATGAATTCACTAAAGATGCTAACTTAGTTATTTCCCATTATCAGGAAGAAACTCGACACAGTTTCTAATCTGTCTTCTCCGTCTAGACAATCTACTAATACTGTTGCTATGAGTATGGTTTTAGTCATTTATGGATTTTATTACTAGTTTATTATCATAAGGTAGAGGGGGGTCAATAAACTATCCTCCAGACTGAGAAGTTACTTTCAGACTGAAAAGACCAATGGCCATTACAATTTATAGAGTTTTATTCAGGATAACTGACTGACAAGAGGAAATCAGATAAATAGACTATCCATGACACTACATACCTATTTTCCAGACCTTAATCCACAGGTTTTATAGAGTTGGGGGCTTTGTAATGAAGTCAAAGGATAGTTATCTAAAGTGGTGCCACCTGTGCACCAGTCATTTCTACTACTTATCTAACAGGCACATTCTGTGTACCACTTTAGGGAAGATCAGACAAACCTTCCTGTCTTCTGGTCAGGGCGTATATTAACCTCCAAGGGACCTGGAATACATAGCACTGAAGGAGGTCATTGAGAGAGCATGAGCAAAATGGAAGGTACAAAGACGGAGTCAGTGTTGTCAGCATTTCTACAAATTGTCATAAGATCTTCACTTTCTGTATTATTTTCACTATTATAAAATAAACTTCAATGCAATAAAATCCATTCCCTAAAATTTATTTTACATATTTTGATCATATAATAACTTTGAAAATTTTGTGAATTTTATGGTCATTTTATTTATTGAAATGCCAACATTAAAAATATGAAATCAAGGTAGTAATTGGAAAAACAACTAATTTATTCAGACTGAAAGTCAGATTTGTTTTTTGTTTATTAATTAATTTTTCTACCATAAAAAGCCTTAAAATAAAATTATTTTCTCATTCCAGTTCAGTTGGAGTCATAAAGTTGATTAGTCATATCAAATTATGAGAGATTTGAACCTGATCTAGGTTAAGTTTGGCAAGTAATTTTGGCATTCATTCATTTTAGAACCATCAGAATAAAGAGAAAATATTTTATTTTACATTTTATTTTCTCAATATTGCACTATAATCATTTCTGGGGATAATAAAGAGTTACAATACACTCTAAAATCATACTACTTTATATAGGTAATATTTTAAAATAAGAAATTGATTTATAATATTTTATTTCATTTTTCTATTATGACCAAATTTCTGAGATATTTTGATAATAATATTCTATTAGTATGTGGGGAATTAATATTGAAAGACATTAGTAATTCCCACTAAGATGAAAATCTACAATTGCTTCAAATGTGATCTGATTTGTTCTGGCAAGCATTCTTCCAAGGATTGTGATACATGATGAAAAAGTACAAATTTCTGTCCCCATAGAAATTCTGTTATCTGGAAGTAAAGAAAATAGAGTTTCAAAAATTAGATATGTGTTATTTTTACCCACACAGAAACGTTCTATAGAACTCAATTTAAATTTTTTTCAAGGTTTTTTTTTTGTCTGAAAATGTAATTTCTTACCAGTTTCCTTGAAAACTTTTCCCACAACATGAATATTCTCAATGTTAGAGTTTCCCCTTCTAATATTTGGGCCAATAGGCCAATATATATTTTTTTTCTTTTTCTTTTCCCAATCTAAAGAAAATAATTATTTTTTCCTCCATGTTTACTCTCTCTTAAGAACTCTAGAAAATTAATTAGCCTCATTCTCCCCATAGTCTTTGTTGAAGCACATTCTGGTTTTTAATATTTTCTCATAAATCTATCAACCTCAAGTCTTTAATCATTTTCATTACTTCTCTCTGAACTCTATCCAGTTTTTCTACATATTTTCTACATACTTCTAATAACGATGACCTTAGAAACGAGTCCATAATCCAGGTGTGAGCTCAACATAGTTCTGTAGACAGAACCTGTCATTTCCATATTTTATGACATAAGTATACTGCCAAAGGAAGAAGTTTCTGTCACTACTAGTCAATCTTCAAATTTTGGAGCTCTACATGGCTTTGACCTGGGCCCACCCTCTTTCTCTTCTCAGTCACCATTGTTTCTCTAGCAACTTTGTCTTCTCCTATGACTTCAAACACCATTTGATGACCCCTTTCAAATCTGCATCTCCATCACAGACATCTTCCTGTATTTTATATGACAATAAGACAAAATAAAAGAAAAAGAAGAAAAGCAGTATAAAAAGTTAGTTGACCTTTTTTGAGTGCTTACTATGTGCTGACTACCTTTAGACAATTTATATATACTGAATTAATCTCAACTATGATGAAAGTACTGTTATTTTTAATTTATAGAATAAGGAACTGATACATAGGTGAGTAATATTGTCTGAACTCATTTCTCCCCACATATTCATATATTTTTAAATGAATTTATTCAAAGAACAACTCTCTTTCAAAAATACAAATTGTTATTTTCCTGCCAATAATAATTCAGTGATTTCCTTTTGCATTGGGCCAAACTCTAAATTCTTCACATTGCATAAATGGCCCTGACAACACCATGAGATAGAGACTATCTCTGGTTTACTCTAGTATCCCTAGAGGCTAGAATAAATGTTTGGCAGTCTAGTTTGACCCCGTTCTGATTCCTCATTCTCTCCTTTTGAATTTCTGTCCCCGTAGCTTTTAAGCTCTAGCCACATTCTTCTTTCAGTTCTTCAAATAAGGAAACTCTTCCAGGTCGAAGACCTTTGATAAACAGACTGCTCTTCTAGTATGTTCTTTATTCCCATCATTGTTACTTAAGTCAGATTCATTCTCTGGCAAACAGTTTAACTGTCACTGTTTTAGGGGCCCCAGTGGTATAGCGGAGACTTGCCTATACCAGGTTGTAGAAGTTGATTATGTTCATTTCTTCTCAACTCCATGTTCTATGATACTGCTTTGCTGTCTTAAAGAAGACCATGATGGTGGTGTTTGTAGAAAAGAAACAAAAATGCTACAAATCAAGATTCACTTCCCTTTCTCCCGGCAAAAGCCTATTGTTGAATGTCTAATAACATACCACTGAGGGAATTTTGTCTAATTCCCACCACATTTGATCATTTGTTATTCACTTAACACAACTGTAGTTATGTAGCTATTCTATGATAACTTTTGAATATCATTAAAAAATCCTCCATTAGAGCATATGAATTGTGTCTTTTTTTTTTTTTTTAACCATGTTCCTAGTAACTAGAAAAGTATCTGGCACTAAAAATATTTGCTAAATGCAAAAATTAATTATTGGTTTATCTATAGAAATTACTATATTTATTTAGACTTCAGGGGTTGAAGAATAGTTGATGCATTAGCTATCCATTGCTGCATATCAAATTGCCACACACTTAGCTGTTTAAAACAGCGACATCTATTATCTCAAAATTTCTATGAGCCAATAGTCCAGCCCCAGACGATGGGTCCTCTGCTTCAGATTTCACAGGTCTATGATCCAGAGTTTCATTTTGAAGCTTTATGGGAAGAATCTGCTTCCAAGCTCATTTAGATTGCTCTTATAATTCACTTCCTATTTTTTAAAATTATATTCAGTTAGCCACTGTATAGTACATCATTAGTTTTTTATGTCATGTTCAATGATTCATTAGTTATGTATAACACCCAGTGCTCATCACAACACATGCCTTCCTTAATACCCATCACCCTGTTACCCTCGCCCCTTACCCCCTCCCTCTAAAACCCTCAGTTTTTTTCCTGGGGTCCATAGTCTCTCATGGTTTTTCTCCCTCTCTGCTTTCTCCCCCTTCAGATTTCCCTCCATTCCCCAGTGGTCCTCCACGCTATTGCTTATGTTCCGCATATGAGTGAAACCATATGATAATTGTCTTTCTCTGCTTGACTTACTTCACTTAGCATAATCCCCTCCAGTTCCATCCATATTGATGCAAATGATGGTTATTCATTTTTTTCCCTGGATGGCTGAATAATATCCCATTGTATATATGCACCACATCTTCCTTATCCATTCAGCGGTTGAAGGACATCTTGGCTCCTTTCACAGTTTGGCTATTGTGGACACTGCTCCTATGAACATGGGGGTGCATGTACTTCCTATAGTTGTAGGAGCAGCTGGGCTTCTTCCTTGTTGTCAGCTGGAAACTGCTCTTCAGCAAATGGAGGCCTCCTCCAGTTCTTAAAGACCGCCTAAAGTTCCTTGCAAGTGAGCACTCCCAACACAGTCCCTTACTCCATCAAGAAAGCAAAGAGAGTTTCTAGAGTGTCTGATCTTAAGAGAGTCTTATATACTATAATGTAATCACAGGAGTGACTTCCAGGTTTAGCATAAAAACTTTCAGGTTTTTGGATGAAGCTTTGCAGGCTCATTTGGTTAGAAGCAGTCACAGGTCCTATCCACACTAAAAGGGATAGGATCACACAAAGTTATGAACGCCAAGAGGAAGACTGGGGAAGAGGGCAGGTGAGATATTTAACATCTGGCCTGCCTGCCACGGTTGTAGAAAATAGCAAAGACTCATTAATTTAGAAAATATTAAAAAAAAAAAACCTCATTATTGTTATACCTAATTACATAATTAATGGCTATAAAATTAGAAGTAGAAATATAAAATGTCATAAATACCAATTAGAACTACATTCAGGACTACCTGATTACTAGCTCTTCTAAAAACAATAATGCATTTTCGTTAGTTTTATTTGGTTTTCACTTAGTGAATGGAAATATATAGTTCTAGAAATTTAACTTAAATCTCAGGGTTTTTTTGTAAAAAGTGTTTTACTTTTTTATAGAATTACTTTTAAATTCAAGGACCCAATATTATCACCTTAGTTTTAGTTTTTAAGGCCCTTTTATTAAATAGCATTGCTAGTCAGTAAGAGGTATCAATTTTAGAAATATTGTATCCATAGAAAATGCATTATCTCTTTGATCTTGGTTACTTTGGTCTTTGAGAGATAATATGAGAATCTGAATGTAAGAATTTTTTTTCTTAGATTTTATTTTGTTTTATTTTATTTTTGACACACACACACACACAGAGAGACAGAGAGAGGGAACACAAGCAGGGGGAGTAGGAGTGGAGAAGCAGTCTCCCTGCTGAGCAGCACCCTGGGATCATGACCCTAAACGAAGGCAGATGCCTAATGACTAAGCCACCGAGGTGCCCTGAATGTAAGAAATTAGACAGGAAGTGTTTTGTAAATTCACTCCAAATTGTAAGTGATGAAGACAATTTTTAATAAAAGCTACATCCTCTGTGCCTAACTCATATTAGGGGCTCAGAAGTATTTATTGCATGAATGTTGCAATGTATTCAAGCTCCAGTTCCTTTGCTCCGTCCTCAAACCTTTCACCTTGCTTACCTCAAGCAAAGATGGTGCAAATACACAAAAAATCAGAGAGGAAAAAACAGCAAAATACTCTAGAAAACAATACACATTCTTCTCCTGATTTGAACAATGTCTTTTTTGTTTACTTTAAAATGGCAAAAATAATACCCACTTCTTCCTAATAGTAGAGACTACCAACATATGGGTTGCCTATTAAAAATTCAGTATAGAATACCTTTATGATATTATTCTAATTTGATTTTTTGCCTGTTTAGAATTCCATTTCTAGACAGAAATTGTATAAAAATATTCATTCTGCACTACTTCACTTATGCCAAATACATATTTGCACCTTATCAAAATTGGCAAGGACTGAAACCAATGAACTATTTTGCAATGAATACTGATCTAAACAACAAAAGATGACAATTCCTGCAGTTCATATCAGTAAAGTGAAAAGTTTATAATAAGAAATGTAAAACTCATTCATAATGTGTTTTAAATCTCTCTGCCAAACTTTGTTAACATCTGCCATGACTGCTAGGTATTCATGAACTTTTCATTTGCTTGAGTAAGTTGATAACCATGTAGTAATGAGTCTGTCGACTGATAATTCAGTGTCAACCAGGTAGATGAAAAAGCTCTGGTTTCCAAAACTCAATTGCATGTTTGAATAGTCATGGTTGAATTAGCAGAGAAGATGTTTCATTTATGATTTTTCTTCAGCAAGCTTCATAGTTTGTGATATGACTATGAAGAAAGACATTGTTCAGGAAAGCCCCCCCCCCCCAAAAACCTATAAAAGTTACAATTCTTCTGCATTCCAGACAAGAAGTTGAGTCCCATGTCCGTGACTGCTGGCTGTTAAATGTAAGTAGTTTCTGCTCCTGTATGGACATTGCAATTCCATTCATCCAACTTGATGTTTATTATGTGTTGAATATTGTGGTAAATTGCAGGTATCAAAACTAGATAAAGTACAGGGTCTTCTCTAAAGGAGTTTCCCTTCTGGTAAGATAGATAAATAATTTCTCCAAAGGAGGCAGATTTCTGCATGAGCGCCTGTTGCTTCTCAAAGAATCATTAATTTCTGCAAGAAACTCATTTCAATGTGTTTCAAACACACAGGAAATTCTCACAAAATTTGCAACACAAGACTATTTGCTAATCTAGGAAAAGGGGAGGATAACTAATAGACCAGTTTTTCCAGGGACTGTGTAGTCATGCTATCTAAATGTTTACCTGCACTCTTGTTAAATACGACTGCTCAGTTCTGGTTGCATAGGTAAAAGTGAATATATAGGTTAATGACATACTTTTCTTTTCTATTTTAGAAAACCCAGTGTTTATTGGACTTTTGTACAAGCTATCACATGAGACACTTTGATAAAAAATGCCATTTACCATTTTTTCCACTAGTCTATGGCTTTTTTTTCCTCCTGGCATAAGTGAAGTAGTGCAGAATGAATATTTTTATACAATTTCTGTCTAGAAATGGCTTTTTTTTCCCCTTTCACCTTCTCATTCCTGATCCTACCCCCCAAATGCAGTCCTCCACCATGTTAATAGCAACTTCCTCACCTCTGAATCTTGCTCTGTAACTACTGAAACCCCCTTTCAAAAACTGTAATAGAAGAGTTCTGTTTAGAAAGTCATTTGAAAAATGTCAGGAACAACCCTTTGCCCTGTCTCCTTGACATTCTGAAAGTTGCCAGTCAACCTCCCTGTGGTTCACTACCTAGACCACAGTTTCAAGAACTGAACTGTGGACCCTTGTTCAGTGTCCCCTGCTAAAAATCAATGTAAACAGTTTAGATCAAAATGGGCTTTCTGAACTCACATTTTAGCATGTTGAGCCACCACTATGGAATGTTTGGGATTCTATTAATACAGCTTTATAGCTTTAAAAGAAAGTATTCTTTCAGTACTGAAAAGGTAGCTGCTTTATTTTCGAGTGGCCAAAATGGCAGAAAAATTTGGTCTAGAATATAGCTAGTTGGAGTATCATAATTTTGTCATAAATAAGTAAAGGGTTATTTTATAAGCTATAATTTGAAAATATGTATACTTAGGTCAAAAATTATAGGCTGGTAAATGTGAAATGCTAAGGTATATTGGAGAGTACATATTTGAATACATATGAAAACTTCACTATCTAATGATTTCTGACATTCATTGTTCAGTGCTTCCTAAAAGCTAAAAGAACGAAAATACATTTTTGTAGTGATCCCTACAATTTCATAGTTATTGCAGTTAAAAATAAGTGTAGTCTACTCTCTGTAGCACTACCTAAAACTCTATCCCTAAAAAATGATTCAGTAATATGTCTCAGCAGTAAAGAGAAGTGTTTTTATTTTCGACTCTAACACGCCTCTCCTGGTATCCACTGCTGGAAGCCAGTCTCCCTAAAAAGTTCCCATGGCATTTTACTTGTACAGATTTATTACACTTAATGTATAGCCTGTGTTGTTTTTATGCTAATCTTATCTTCCCTGCTATACTGCCAAATTCTTAAATGATGATTCCACAATTCATCAACCTTCAAACTGTTATAATGTCTATCCTAATGCCTTCATCCAACCATCACTTATTGAGTAAATGTTGGCCCTGAATCAAGAATTAGCCATGATTATAGGCAAGCTATTAACAGAGATGGAAATAGAGTCTAAATCTCCACTATCCTCCTCTTTCATTGCAGAGAATCACTGGTCAATACTCTCGAGCTGCTATATAAATGTGTAGTACTAAAAACAGTGGACAGACCATACATTCTAGTAATATGCATAATATTCAGGTTTTTGTCACACTAAGAAGTATTCAGAAGTATTAACACAAAACCTTGAAAATTTATTTTTAGAATCCATTAAAAGTGATCTATTTAAGAATGAATCGGGTTGTTATTTAGGGATAGTTTGGGTTTTACATTTAAATATACATATATACTATTTTTAGAATAATATATCGATACTTTTATTTGCTAAATATAATTTAGTTAAAAATGGGGAAAATGTCTAAGTATTATCCCAAATATAATTTCCCAATTATATAAATCATGGGGGCATTATTTCATAGAATAAGAATAATATAATTAAAAATATAGTATGAATCACTTGTAAGGAACTGGATGTGTATTAACACATTGAAGCTACACACCCATTGAATTTCCAAACTCAGGTCCTCTTTTATGGCGGGCAAAGGGGAGACAGAAAGAGATGCTGACTGGTCCTGCCTATCCTTAATCTCTGACCTTTCTCCTGTGCTTTTTTGCAGTGAACTTCACCGGCTATTTTTTTTCTGCCAGATATTAAATATTAGTTTTATTAGTTTTATTTGGAATTTTATCTTTGCCTTTTCTTTAAAAAAGTATATATATATATATTAGTGTATTAACTACAATCATTCATTCTATTTTCTGTCTCTGCTCTGGTCTGTGAACACTTTGAGAGAAGACGCATGATGTGCTCACTTTGATTTTTTTGGTCCAGAGTAGATTTAATACACTTTCATTACAGGAATAAGCAAATTCATGAAATTTAAAATGATTTCATCTTGCCTATGTGGCAGTGTAGGAATTTGGAGACCAATCATAAATAAGATCAATAGTTTGCCCACCCTGATTCTAGTGAAAATTGAGGGATTAGTGGGAGAATCCTAAAACTGATTTGATTTACTCTAGTATGGTCAGTGACTGGATTGGGATTAAATCATAACTTCTGGAATATGTGAGATAGGAGAAAGGGCATGGAATTTGGAGTAGAAATTCTGAATTCTCATGCTAGACCTTCAAATTTCTGTTTGTGAAGTCTTGGACATGTTACCTAATACTTCTAAACCTCAGGAAGAGAGGGGATCTGAAAGTCAACCAGTCTACCTTTCCTTATTTTAGGGATCTAATTTTAGTCAAACCAATTTCTGTGCCTGAAGAATTCAGGCAGCACATAGTTTGAAATGTAGACAGATTCATTAGGCTAAATATTTTACATTAATATTTTACAATATTAACATATTTTACATTAAATATTTTACATTATTTACCATCTTGTTTCTCACAAAGTGGAACTAATGTAAGCCCAGTGCCCCACATTTGCTGCATTATCACCATGTTACTATTTTAGGCTTTCTAGTAGATGCCTGTTTTGAGAAACATCATCTAAGCCTTTATTTTCCCTATGTTGGAGAGTACATACCTATAGCAATACTATTTATTTTGTGCTTAAAGGCTAGTTGTTCTTTGCAACAATGAAAGATTAGTCCTTTAGATAAAGACTTCTTTTTTACATTGTAGTTCAACTGTGTGTCTAAGTCATTTATCCTTATCTCATTTCTTTAGGATTTTTCACACGTGCTACTGAACATACTTCATTGATTTATTACCACAGCATTTCAGTTTTGTTTCTTGAACTTTTTTCCCTACACACAGACCTAGATCTGTGGAAATCATGCAGTGCTCCTCCCAAATCATGCGGGTGGCCAATGGAATCAATCTGTCACCTAAAACTTCCACCATATTGAAAGCACGTGGAAGCCATTCTTCTGTCAGTGCCCATCACTTCTGCCTGCAAGGTTACTGGTATGAGACATTCCAACTAGGCTGTTCAGATAGGAATGTGAGTTAGTCTGGGCAGGAATTGTAAACCTAGGGGTGTTTTGCTGTTATTAACCACAGCATGTACATCCTGTTTCAGAGTCGTCTTTTTTGAACAAACGTGTGTGTTCACTTGCTCTAATTTCCTATTTCCTTCCCAACTAAAATAAAGTGGCTGACACCAGAGATTGACAGCTGGGCAAAGACAGAGAAAGTGGAGCCACATTTTTTTGTGAATCACTTACTTCTGGTTTGTCTGGTGTTATGTCACACATTGGTCATATTTGTGCGTGGGTACATTTAATACAAGAGACTTCAAATCCAGTATTCTTCAAACACAACTGTTCATATAAATCAGATAGATAAACTCCTAAATTCAAGATTCACACCCATTGCTATTACTTTAAAAGAACCCAAGTTTATCATTCTTGCACAGACTAACTCACATTCTTGGCTGCAAAGGATTTCTTGGAATGTCTAGCCTTAGAAATGCACATTTTGTGCAGTTATTTCTATCTCATATATTTAACCCACAAACTGAATATAGTTGAAAACAGGAGCAAGTCTGTTTCAAATTAAGTGACACACTTAGGATATTAAATAGATCATAGGAAAGCATACTGGCAGAGCATAAAGACTTAGAAATACAAAATCAGAATCAGTGAAAAAAAAAAACCACCTTGAATTTCCACCTACTACTAATAAAAATTTTGCAAAAATTAGTGAAACTCCAGGTTTTTTAAAAATTCTCTCTCAAAGATAAGTTTAAACCCCACAGATTTATTTTCTGAGCAGTATTCTTAAAAATGAAATATCAAAGAATATTTCTTGGGATTTCTAAAGAGCCAATTTATAATGTGCCTACTGGTACATATAAAATATATTTCTGTGAGTAGGTATAAGCATCACTGTAAAAGACATAACTATTTTATTCCACAGAGTGCAAGGTTAAAGTAAGAGAACCTGAAGAAGAAAAGGGGAAATAGGACATTCAGGAATCCAATAATATAATATCCTATGACAGCATGTCAGCTAACTTAACAACGAATTAGATGGCTAAAACTGAACTGAATTGATATCCTTTCTTGGGGAAGACACCAGGGAGCTTTCCATGAGTAAGAGCCAATGAATAACGACCAAAGGAAACTGACCACACCTGCCTTGGATAATAAAAGAATGGGATCCGGAACCAGAAATCGAGCAACCTAATGCATGCCGATAGAAACACCACCAGTGACTTCCCATAACCTTGAAACCATCTGCAGGTGGTTCCTTGTATCAGTAAAAGCAGAACTGACAAACCCTCAGCAAGCCTCCTTTAGTGTACTCCTACATTGCTCTAGAAACCAAGCCAAGTGGACATGTATTTCTATAATGGAATATGTCTTTTCTCTCTCCTTGTCTGTGGCTTCTTTGTGTATGTGTTGGCTACCACTGCTCAAAAGTGGCTTATGAGAAATGCAATACTATTAAGATATACACATAAATCACATTTTTGTCTAAGCCAATGCAATAAATTTCCAGTCAGAAGAATCTTTTTGACTGCTCGAAATAACCCAGAAGTCTCTGCTATTTATGCAGGACCTTCTGCATTTAGCTTCTTAAGTCTTTTGTTTTTTTTTTTTAACCTTTCATTTCACCATTTATTTCCTTCGTCATAGATTAGGATAGCTCTTTTGTTGAGTTCCATATGTTTCATATGGGTGTTTTAGTAGTTAAATGAAGTTGACAGATAACTAAATCAACAGAGGTTTATTATCTTATATATGTAAATATCTGTTGTAGGAATTCTGTAGGTTAAAAACAGATAAGTCTGTCTTCTCACTCAAAAACAGATGATCTAGTAATTTAGAGAAATGGTAATATGCTTTGTAAAGTTGTTAATTTGTGTATTACTGACAACAACATGTGAACAGATTGCCTTAAAGGGTGAAGTTGCATTTTTAAGGATTCCTGCAGTAGAATAATAATCAATTTCTCAAAACAAACCCTAGATTTTTTTTTCTTTTTGTTGTCTAAAGTTAAATAGAATTATTTTCAGCACAGTTAGCTATATATACTGGTCAAAATGCATTCTATTCTAAAAATATTTTAAACTGAGAAACAAACAATGGGATATTAAAGTGCATATCTGAGGACTAGAGATGAGAAAATCATGCTAGCATATTATTTTAGGTAACTTTGTGGAAATCCTAATGCCAAAATAGACCCCACAAGATTAAATATTTGATTTCGATACACATTATAGTTCTTTCTTTTGCTAAAAATCATAGAATTTCAGTAAATGCTCCTTTAAATTTTTTTCTTCATTTGTACCAAGAGGTATTTGGTAAGTATTTATATGAAAATATGAAAAAAATCTAACCAAAGATTACATTTTTCAAAAAATACTGGACCCATATTTTAAATCCATACTGAGCTCCTTTAGAAACTATTAGAACAATTTTATACTGAAATCAGGTTTTCTGTATCTAGCAAGTACTTCATAACCCAATCCCTCAAAAAACACAAACACTTCATAAAGTTGTTCTTTCTCTGTTAAAAGTTCTAAAATATACTTAAGCTATTAGCTCAAGAGGAATGTGGTAAATGCCTAAGATGACAAAGCAAGAAAGCATTGACTCTTCCAACAACAAAGCAGTCCAGGAAAGATTTGATCAATGAAGAAAAGTCTAGAAGAGACACTTGACATAGTGAATGTTGGTAGTCATAAACTTGGGAATAGATTTTTTTAAGATCATATGTGAAGATTACTGTACATTAACATATGCCCCAGTAAATGAGTTAGATTGGGAAAAAAGAATAAAACTGGAATTTGACACTGATTCTGATTATATTGTGCTGATTAAGCCATAATTATTCTAGAAACCTTGATGATATATTGCCATTTACTCATGGAGTAATTCATTAGTTTATTCATCATATGCATTCATCATATAAAGTGTGTATGCCCTCAAGTTGCTCATACAGTAAAGGAAGGAGATGGGCTTGTTAAAATAAAACAATGTGACTAGATCTATGTTATAAGCTGGAGCTGGAACTGTGTAGGAGAGGCCAGGAAAGTATTCATAGTGGAAATTGCTTTGAGCTGCATCTTGAAGGATGTCCAGGAATTTTCCTGAATAGAAGAATTTTATATAAAGAGAGTAACATTAGCCAGAATTTTTAAAGTTTTTCTGAGAACTAGGTGTCAAATAAATAAGATGTCTATACCTAAATACGTATGACAAACACTGGGTTACACAAAGACAGAAAAGTTTCTTTAATGCAGAATGCTCACAAATTTTAACAACGGTTTCTTAAATTTTCTTGATTATAAATGGAATTTAGGTCCATTAGGCAAAACACTGACTTCATGAACTCATGGTCTTAATCTGTTCAGACTTATACACCAAAGTACTACAGGCTGGGTAGCTTATAAACAGAAACTCATTCCTCACAATTCTGGTGGTGGGAAATGAGAAATCAGAGTGACAGCATGGTTCTGTTCTGGTACAAGCTATCTTTCAGGTTGCAGACTTCTCATTGTGTCTCAATGCAATAGAAAAGCCTAGGGATCTCTATCAGGCCTCTTTTATAAAGGCACTAATCCTTTTCACGGGCTTTGCTCTCATCATCTAAGCACCTCCCAAAGGCCACACCTCTGAAATCCTGAAATCCTAGGATTTCAACTTATGAATTTGAGAGGAACACAAATATTCAAGCCATAACAGTCACCTCCGATATATGATTCATTATCTTTCAAATAGGTCTGAAATTCCATAACTTTTGATAATGTCCCAGTTGATTTTTAAGGTCTTCCAATTTGAAAAATACTAATGCTTAAGCAATTGTACAGTCAAGATCTTCATAAGGAGAAAGTGACATATGCCACTTTCAAACTTAATTGACACTATAACTTTTACATGAGAAATCCTTACTTGAATGTTGTGAAATAATTGTGCTTCTCAGAGCGTGTGTTTCTCTACACAAGAATGTAGAGGTGAGACAATGAAGCCAAGTTAAGGTGTTTGTACTTTATCTTATGAGTGATGGGAAACCAGGAATGATTTTTTTCCAGCAAATATTTATTTTTTTAATTAATTTACTTATTATTTTTTATAAACATATTATATATTTTTATCCCTAGGGGTACAGGTCTGTGAATCGCCAGGTTTACACGTTTCACAGCACTCACCATAGCACATACCCTCCCCAATGTTCATAACCCCACCCCCTTCTCTTAACCCCCCTCCCTCCAGCAACCCTCAGTATGTTTTGTGAGGTTAAGAGTCACTTATGGTTTGTCTCCCTCCCATCCCATCTTGTTTCATTTATTCTTCTCCTACCCCCTTAACCCTCCATGTCCTGATATCAGGGAGATCATATAATAGTTGTCTTTCTCCAGTTGACTTATTTCGCTAAGCATGATACTCTCTAGTTCCATCCACGTCGTCACAAATGGCAAGATTTCATTTCCTTTGAAGGCTGCATAGTATTCCATTGTGTATGTATATCACATCTTCTTGATTCATTCATCTGTTAATGGACATCTAGGTTCTTTCCATAGTTTGGCTATTGTGGACATTGCGGCTATAAACATTCGGGTGCATGTGCCCCTTCGGATCACTACATTTGTATCTTTAGGGTAAATACCCAGTAGTGCAATTACTGGGTAATAGGGTAGTTCTATTTTCAACATTTTGAGGAACCTCCATGCTGTTTTCCAGAGTGGTTGCACCAACTTGCATTCCCACCAACAGTGTAGGAGGGTTCCCCTTTCTCCGCATCCTCGCCAGCATCTGTCATTTCCTGACTTGTTAATTTTAGCCATTCTGACTGGTGTGAGGTGATATCTCATTGTGGTTTTGATTTGTATTTCCCTGATGCCGAGTGATGTGGAGCACTTTTTCATGTGTCTGTTAGCCATCTGGGTATCTTCTTTGCAGAAATGTCTGTTCATGTCTTCTGTCCATTTCTTGATTGGATTATTTGTTTTTTGGGTGTTGAGTTTGATAAGTTCTTTATAGATTTTGGACACTAGCCCTTTATCTGATATATTGTTTGCAAATAACTTCTCCCATTTTGTCACCAAGAATGATTTTTGAAGCCAGTAAGATTAGGTTTGGAAATGTCCATTAGTGACTTTATGTATGCTTCAACTCATGGCATAGCATAATCATGGTTATGAAATTACACATAATGTAAGACAATGATGAGAACGAATAGAAAAGTAAATAAGAGAGGATCATATAAAATGGAGTGAGTAATGAAGGTAGTGCACCAATGCATTCAGTATTGAATTTACACTTTTACAGTGAATGAATCATAAATGTGGCTAAAACTTTCTAATGGGCAACTGAAAAAAGAAAGCAAAATCAAATTTAAGTTCAAGAATGGTGTTGCTTGATTTGTTGAGTGGAAGAATAAAAGAATGATGGACTTACTGAATAACTGAATGGAAATTTACTTTTCAAGAAAAGAAATCTAGCAGCTTCATGGAAGATGGAAAGTTGAAGGAAATTCTGGTGGCTAAAGCACGAATTTAATAATCTAAGTGAGAGATAGTTATAAGATGATAATCTATGTGACAGAGAATAAGGGGCTACTAGTACAAATTGATAGGAAAAGGCAGTTTCAAGAAACAATTCTGAGATTAAATGGACGGTTTTTAGTGATTTGATTATGGAGAATAAAAAAACACATGATGACAGCAGAAGATGAGACAAGGTTCTAAATGACAATGTACATTATTTTAAAGATATTTTTTAAATTTTATTTATTTTTTTGACAGACACAAGTAGGCAGAGAGAGAGGAGGAAGCAGGCTCCTTGCTGAGCAGAGACCCCAACGCGGGGCTCAATCCCAGGACTCTAGGATCATGACCTGAGCTGAAGGCAGATGCTTTAACCCACTAAGCCACCCAGGTGCTCCAACAATGTACATTATTTTAAAAGAGAAAGATTATAGAATGGAAACTAATTTGAGGAAGGGGTTCTTGGAGGTGGAATAATAAGTTCAATTTGGAATATATTAAGTTTGACATTTCCATAGGCTGTTGGAAATATATTTTGTGGAATTCAGGAGAGAATGTATAGGCCAGTGATTTTTCATCTAACAATCCATGTAGATTTCCTAGGACAACAATAACATTAATCAGAATATCTCTTCATTTCCTAATAATACTTTAAAATTGTTAACAGAAAGTCTATCAGAAAATAAAAATAAGTATTTTCAACATACCAGAGTATTAGTCTGAGAAAAGCTATTAATAAATATAACCATGACTACTTAAGAGACTGCTATTTTTTATTGTGAAAAGAGTAGAAAACACTTATTTGAAGAATTTTGGAACTAAAAGAAAACGTCTAGCCTAAAAAATTCATATTAATACTATACATATCTTTCTTGTAAAGGAAAAAAATACAGAATAGTGTTTTAATAGATATTCTGCTTTATTGAGGTGCTTTGTCAGAAATGAAGAAGCAAACAAAGCTATTGTTCATAAACACCACAGCAAACAATTCACCAAGCACCCAGCCAGTATTTCATTGTGATATAATGCAGGGATGAAAAGAAAACTGGTTAATTAAAATTAGTTCTTCTCTAACTAGCCTCAAGATGCTAGAAAAGTAAATAAAAAAAAATGTATTTAAATTATTCTGAGTAAATTTGTTAAATTAATAAATAAAAAGGGAAGAATTACTTAAAAGTCTTTTACAAAGATTATTTTTCACACATTAAAAACCTCTTCAGGACATGCTGCAATGTGACTAGGAACAATTTAGAAACTCTATGTAACTGTTAGATCGGAGGAAAAGGAGGAGGTGATGATTTTTCCTTTTTTCCCTTCTGGCTCCATGGGGCAGTCCCTAGTGAATCTCAGTCTTAGAACAAACCTGTCAAATTCTGTAATTCCATACAACTACAGTCCTGAGCTATCATCCCTGGGCTATGGATGGAATGGACTGGGGAGAAGATGCTGAACTGGTTTAGTCTGGGTGTCACAGTGCAGGTTGTTAAAATGGGTGATCCAAGCAGCCATATTCAGAAGTAACACCAAAACCAAAACTAAACTCTGAGTAGTATGTCAACTTTATTTGTCAGTTTCAAGGCAAAGAAAGAGGAAAACCTATGCAATAATCCCTCTGGTCAGAAACAAGAAATTCCAGATAGGAAGAGGGAAGTTTTGGACCAGAAAGGTGAGGGGTAGAGCTTAAAAATCCTCTTGGTCTGTGGCTACTTTTGATTTTCACAGAGCACATGAAAACTTGGAGAATAGAAAAGAAGAACTAAGGGAACAATTCTCAATTTAGTTATTGAAAATGAATGTTAGTGATTGCCTGCTCAAAGAAACTCAACAAATCAGTTATTGCAGCATGGGTTTTAAAGCTCCCTGAGATTAATTCATTCTGTATCACCCAAAGGTTAGTTTATTTAGTGAGCACAAAGTGCCAGAAGCTGAAAATAAGGCAAGGAATGGACAAACTCTCTATTCTCACGGACCATTTTAGGGGTGTCAGGATCCAAAAACAATAATCACAAGAAAATTAATTTGAATTCATGTAATAAGAATATGATTTTAAATCATTTGGGAAAAGACAAAAATAATGTGATAAAATCTACCAAAGTATTGTAGCAATTCATAGCTTGAGAAAGCATGAGATTTTGAAGCCAAGCTCAAATATTGCTCTTCTTCAGAGGCTTTTCTAAATTAAGTGGTATCACATTTGCCTCCGTTGGAAAGTCTTCAGATCCAAGTACTTATTCAGACAATGAGTGAAGTCTCATTTAGGGGACTCATTTATCTCTGTTTTTGCTCCATCCTGTGTTCTCTAACTTTATTACAGAGTCCACTTTGGAAGCCTATCTTCAAGGAATTTGACAGATTTGATCCCTGGCCAACATACCAACCATTCTTCAAAGGAGCTCATAATGTTTAAACAAACGTCTTTGGAAGCACAATAGATCACATAGGTACTTTGGGCTCTAAACTACAGTCCTCATCTGGGCCACCAACACATCTGGAGCAGTTGGTTAGCTACTTATTATCCACTCTATAAATACTTATTGACTCAACTGTGTGTGAGGTTCTATTGTTTGCCCTCTGTAAGTCATATTTCCACAAAGGGAATGTAAACAATATGAGGTTCAAAACAGCACTGTCTTCTCTGTTCATGTATCATTCCTTATTTTTCCCTTCTAAAATTCACAACAGGAAAAAACAGTCATTTTTTTTTAATCTTTCACATGATTTTCCTACATAAACTTTAGAGACATGTTGAGTTAATGTAAGTAGAGAGCCAAGTTGCAATTTCAAAAAAGTGAAGCCAAGTTCAGTTACATTTGTAACATATCTTAATACCTCTTAAAAGGGAAAAAAGAAGGTTTGAAAAGATAAATGATGGTGATGATGAAAGAAAAAACACACAGGGAAGATTTAGAGGAGTTCAGTGAGGACCACAGAATCAGAAAGAAATACATGATGACTGAGGTTAAGAAAGAGACAGAGGGAAAACTTGTCATATATTCTGTTTTAAATAACAGACAACTATGAAGCGTAGCTTTTTATACATGGGATAAGATTTGACTTGCATTATAAGCATATGTCTGCTATCCTTAAACAATATAAAATAAGGATTCACATACTTGTAATTAAGATGTACAATAAGAACTGTACAAGTATAAAATAATGTTATTGTTAAATAACTCTTAAAGAATTTATTTTACAAAAATAGAAACTGAGGCAGAAATGATTGATTGGCTTGCTACTGGTCATTGCCTAAATTGGTAGTAGAACTAGCAGTTCAACTGGTGGTTGAACTCAGTCTTGTATCATTCAACCCAATACATAAATATGATTTGCTTTTGGTACACAAGGCTTGTCTTTTGTTATATTGAACTTTACTAAGATAAAGCGGATGGTTGTACATAGCAATAAAACTGGTTGTGTGGCTCTTTAACATATTTCAACAGTTTGAAATCTCCCAAGAAGTAGTAGAAGAGAAACCATCCTTACGTTTTTCTGTATTTTACTATGATAGAAACACTATCAAGAGATTTTTGAGATAAACAAATTCTTTTTTAGACCATTCACCCATAACTATAAATTGAAAATATTCTCCTCCACCAAATGAATATTTCTGAATGCTGAATTTAGTCAAAATAAAGAAATGCAGGAGCTGGGTCACCTAGGGATCTCAGTAGTGAGTTTTACCCCTCATTGGGCTCCAGAATGGGCATGGAGACTACTTAAAAAAAAAAAAAAATGCAGGAGTTATGGCAGGATGAAGAATGGTCCCTACTTTTTGATGCTCTCCAAAGCAAAATATATCTCAAGCCATTCATGAAATTAAATTATAAGTATGAATATATATATTTTGAAAAATATATATATTTTGAAAGTAGAGTATTTTAATATGCATTTTTAGCTAGCATTTTCAGATTTTTAAAGTTAACATATAATGTATTACTTGTTTCAGGGATACAGGTCTGTGAATCATCAGTCTTGCACAATTCACAGCACTCACCACAGCACACACCCTCCCCAATGTCCATCACGCAGCCACCCCATCCCTCCCACCCACCCCCCAGCAACCCTCAATTTGTTTCCTGAGATTAAGCGTCTCTTATGGTGTGTCTCCCTCGCTGATCCCATCTTTCCATTTTTCCCTCCCTCCCCCCACGATTATGCTAAGTGAAATGAGTCAATCAGAGAAAGAGAATTATCATATGATCTCATTGATAGAAGTATGGATATTCGAGATTCCATACAAATTTTAGGAATATTTTGTTCTTTGTGAGAAATGCTTTTGATATTTTGACAGGGACTGCATTAAATGTGTACATTGCTTTGGGTAGTATAGACATTTTAACAATATTCGTTCTTCCAATCCATGAGCATGGAATGTGTTTCCGTTCCTTTGTGTCCTCTTCAGTTCCTTTCACAGCGTTTTATAGTCCCCAGAGCCCAAATCTTTCACCTCTTTGGTGAGGTTTATTTCTAGGTATCTTATGGTTTTTGGTTCAATTGTAAATAGAATTGATTCCTTAGTTTCTCTTTCTGCTTCTTCACTATTGGTGTATGGAAATGCAACAGATTTCTATAGGTTGATTTTGTACCCTAAGATTTTACTGAATTTATCAGTTCTAGCAGTTTTTTGATAGCATCTTGGTTTTCTATATCATGTCATCTACAAATACACAAGAGTGTATTGTCATGTCATGTGCAAACAGTGCCGGTTTGACTTCCTTCTTGCCAATTTGGTGCCTTTTAATTCCTTTTCTTGTTGTTTAATTGCTGTGGCTAGGACTACCAGTACTATGTAAAATAACAATGGTGATAGTGGACATCTCTGTCTTATTCTTGGCAGCAGAGAAAAAACAAAGCTTTTCCTCTATGAGGGTGATGTTAGCTGTGAGTTTTCTATATATGGTCTCTCTTTCTCTCTCTCTCTCTCTCTCTCGCATGCTCTTTTTTCCCCCCCAAAAAATTGTCCTGGGCTTCAAACAACCCTGCTATTTATTTATTTATTTATTTATTTATTTATTTATTTATAACATCTTAATTTAATTTTATTTTTTCAGTGTTCCAAGATTCATTGTTTACAAACCACACCCAGTGCTCTATGCAATATGTGCCCTCCTTAATACCCAGCACCAGGCTCATCCATCCCCACCCCCTCCCTTCCAAAACTCTCAGTTTGTTTCTCAGAGTCCACAGTCTCTCATGGTTCATCTTCCCCTCCAATTTCCCCCAAGTCACTTTTCCTTTCCTTCTCCTAATGTCCTCCATGTTATTCCTTATGCTCCACAAGGAAGTAAAGATGTGGTCCATATATACAATGAATATTACACCTCCATCAGAAAGGATGAATACCCAACTTTTATATTAACATGGACAGGACTGGAGGAGATTATGCTGAGTGAAATAAGTCAAGCAGAGAAAGTCAATTATCATATGGCTTCACTTACTTGTGGACCATATATGGTTCTTATATTGAGGTTTATTCCCTCTAAACAGACTTTGTTGAGGGTTTTTTTTTTTTTATCATGAAGGGAGGGTACACATTGTCAAATAATTTTTCTGCATCTACTGAAATGGTCATATGGTTCTTATCCTTTTTTTTTTTTTTTAAGATTTTATTTATTTGACACAGAGAGAGAGAGATCACAAGTAGGCAGAGCAGCAGGCAGAGACAGAGGAGAAGCAGACTCCCCACTGAGCAGAGAGTCCGACGCGGGGCTCGATCCCAGGACCCTGAGATTATGATCTAAGCTGAAGGCAGAGGCTTTAACCCACTGAGCCACCCAGGTGCCCCCTTATCCTTTCTTTTATTAATGTGGTGTACCACACTGATTGATTTGTGACTGCTGAACCACCCTCACAACCCAGGAATAAATACCTCTTGACTGTGGTGTATAATTTTTTAAAATACATTTTAGATTCAATTTGCTAGTATTTTATTGAGAACTTCTGCATCCATGTTCATCAGGGATATTGGCCTATAGTTCTCTTTTTTAGTAGAAAAATAGGCACATAGATCAATGGAACAGGATGGAAAACCCAGATAAGATCCCACAATTATATGGTTGATTTATCTTTGACAAAGCAGGAAAGAACATCCAATGTAAAAAAAGACAATGTTTCGACAAAGGGTGTAGGGGAAAATGGACAGCAACATGCAGGATAATGAGACTTAGCCACTTTCTTACACCTTATACAAAAAATAACTTCAAAATGAATGAAAGATCCAAATGTGAGACGTGAAACCATAAAAACCGTAGAGGAGAATACAGGCAGTAATCTCTTTGACATTGGCTGTAACAACTTCCTTCTACATATGTCTCCTGAGGCAAGGGAAACAAAAGCAAAAATATAATATTGGTATTTCATCAAAATAAAAAGCTTCTGCACAGCAAAGGAAACAACAAAACTAATAGGCAACCTACTGAGTGGGAGAAGATATTTGCAATAACATATCTGATAAAAGGTTAGTGTCCAAAATATATAAAGAACTTATAAAGCTCAACACCCAAAAAGTAAATAATCCAATTTTAAAAATGGGCAGAAGATATGAATAGACATTTCTCCAAAGAAGACATACAGAGGGCTGACAGACACATGAAAAGATGTTCAACATCACTCATCATCAGGGAGATACAAATTAAAACTGCAGTGATATATCACCTCAAACCTATAAGAATGGCTACACTCAGCAACATGGGAAACAACAGGTGTTGGTGAGGATGTGGAGTAAGGGGAACTCTCTTGCACTGTTGGTGGCAACACAAACTGATGCAACCATACTGGAAAACAGTATGGAAGTTCCTCAGAAAGTTAGAAATAGAACTACTTTATTCACTGAAACTACAACTACAACAATTCACTACTAGGTATTTACTCAAAGAATAAAAAAAAAAAAAAAACTAATTCAAAGGGTTATATGCACCCTGATGTTTACATCAGCACTATTTGAAATAACTAAGATATGGAAAGATCCTACATGCCAATTGATAGATGAAAGGATAAAAAAGATGCAGTCTATATACACAATGGAATATTACTCAGCCATAAAAAAGAATGAAATCTTGCCATTTACCACAACACAGATGGAGCTAGAGAACATCATGCTAAGCAAAATAAGCCAGTCAGAATAAAATAAATACCATATGATTTTACTCATATATGGAATTTAAGAAACAAAATAAAAGAACAAAGGGGAAGAAAAAGAGAAAAAGAGAAAGAAGCAAGCCAAGAAACAAACTCTTAATAATAGAGAACAAATTAATGCTTACCAGAAGGGATGTGGATGGAGAGGTGTTCTAAATAGATGATGGGGATTAAGGAATGCACTTGTGATGAGCATAGTATGGAAGTGTTGAATCACTATATTTTATACCCAAAACTAATATTACAAGTATGTAAACTAAGTGGAATGTAAATAAAAATTTTAAAAATAAAAATATTTGAATGAATCTGATTTAATATGTTTTAATCCTTTAAAAGAGGGTAACCACTTGATGTAACTTCATACTTCTTACTCTTGGCCTGCTTTAGGCTTTGACTTTTCTTCTACCTTCTTTCTTTTTTGGAAGGTTTATTCTACTTATGTTGTAGAAATACTAACATAGAAGTAAAACAAAACAAAACAACAACAACAATAAAAACAAAAACAAAACCTCTTACAAAATCCATTCCTCCTCTTGAAGTAGGAAAGAGCTGTAAAATAAGTTAATCAAAGCTTTTTTTTTTCCCTGCCAATATCCACCCCATCACATTTTTTGTTCCTTCTTAGTAGCTTCACAAAGCTAATAATAACTAACATTTGTATAGTGCATTCTAGCTTATCATTCCTGCTTTTTCACAAGCATTGCCTCATTTAGTCCTCACACTAAGCCTTTAGGGTGGCTATTATTATCACCGTCAAGCTGCAGACAAGGAAACTGGGATTCAAAGAAGCTACACAGCTTGTAAAGTCGTTTTCAATATTCACTGGATTCATTATACAGCCATTAAAAAATGAGAATTTTGTTGACAATTTAATGACATGGAAAAAATAATCATGAAAAAATAATTTAAAAAATAGCAGACCATAAACTATAGTAAGTGGATCCAATTTTCTCCTTTCTGCACTTCAAATTTTCCATAAAAAGCATGCACCAATTTTCATAATATGATTAGATCTATAATAGTTTTTATTGTCTCGCAAAATCAACATTGACCCCAAACTATGTTCAGTTCCACTACCAAATTGCTTACAGAAGAACTATTAATGTTATAACAATGTAACTATTAAAAAATCATTTTGCAAAGAATGAATTCAGCTTTGCACATGAAGAGGTTAACTTTTAAATAAAATCATCTGTGTTTTATTCTCATTTTTCACCAAAAAACTATCAGATTAGGTGCCTATCAATAGAAATGGACTAAGAGGATATACATTGTCTAGGAAATCTTAACATCTTTCCATTTTTCTGAGGATAATGCAGGACTTAAAATATCTAAGACTTATTGCTAGTTAATTATTTTGTGCTAGGTGTTTTTGAAAGCATTGAAATCTGACAACATTTATATGAAATTGGTCTTATTTATGACACACTTTTACAGCTTAGAAAACTTAGACTTGGAAATGTAAGATGCATTGCTCATATTTATGACAAATGAATACAACTCAAACTCAGCTATTTCTTTTTCCAAAGCCCCTGTTCTCAAGCTATTAATCCTTCACTTCTTATACTGAAGAAGGAAAGAGTGATCTTAACCCCAGTGACCTAAACTTCACCTAGTAATCTTAATTTATTAGCTCTAATTGTTAACCTCCTTCATTATTTATTTTAAGTTTTAGAACCAAATTAATTCTTGGTTCTATTGTTTATTAGGTAGCTATTATTATAGAGATAAATATAAATGCACTTTTTTTGCTGGCTTCTATTAACTAGTCATTTGGAGAGTACAGTGAACTGAGGAGTAAACAGAAATTTCCCCCAGTGATGAATTCACAATTTTCCAGGCTTAATGAATCTTGAAATGTCAAGTCATCAGATTTTTATATCCCAATTGAATTTGCATTTTGGAACTTACAAACAGAAAAAAAAAAATCACTCAGAATATTCTTATTCATCAAATACCGATCACAAAGGGTCTTCGTCTTTATATCACGAAGTGGAACTTTTTGAAGGTGCTCTCCATTTGAGTTTTTACATCAGTAATAGGTTGTCTTGACATTTATCCAAACCACATTTGAAAAACTAAATTATCCCCTTATCTTTGCAGTAATAATTCTGACTCTTCTGACTCTGCTAAACTCTCTGGAAGGTCATAGGTTTAAGACTGTAATGTGTCAAGATAAAAAATGCCAAATGTCATGTGGGAATTGAAAAGGCACATCCAAAAAGAAGTGACTAATCTGAGGAGAAGCATTTTCTTGGTGATTGCAGCTTTCTCTTGTTTATTTTCTATGTAAAAATACATTTTATCATTTTATTTAGTTTCATCTTTTAGTGAATCATTGCCTTCATATAATAGTCTATTATGTTCTCTACATTCAATTTGGTATAACATACGATAAGAATAATTTTAGAGTTGACATAGTCTTTCTAAATATTTCACTGATCTTTATTATTTGCTTTTGAGACACTGGCCATCATCATGCCTATTGTTCATTCATTATACTTTCACTAAAGCAGAATAATATAAATTGTCAGCTTTTATATGTATGCGTGTGTGTGTGTGTATGTATATATGTATACATATATACATATAAATATATACTAAATTTTATTTATTTAATTGACAGACAAAAATCACAAGTAGGCAGAGAGGCAGGCGGTGGCAGCGGGGGGGTGGGGGGAGCAGGCTCCCCACTGAGACCCCGATGCAGAGCTCGATCCCAGGACCCTGAGATCGTAAACTGAGCTGAAGGCAGAGGCTTTAACCCACTGAGCCACCCAGGCACCCCTGCTTTTATATTTCATATGAATTGTTTTGCTCATTGCATAAAATAAAATGCTATGCTATTTTCTGTGACATTGTGATCCAACCTGCAAATGCCGATGTACAAGATTTTAAAGGTTCTCAAATGTGAGCGTTCTTCAGTTACAAAGTAATTTATTCCAAGTTCCATTAAAAAATATGCTTTGCCATGTACTTATATTTTAAATATTAAGTCTTATGAATCAAACCCAAAGAATGTGTAAGTATAGAAATATCATAATTGTAAATAATATAATAATTGTAAAACATTCATTGCAAATAATTTTGTCTTTATTACAATTAACAGAATTGCAAAATTTTATTTATTATAAATAAAAACTATCTATTGCCATTGGAATTAGACTTGTCTAGCAATAAGGAAATTCTGAAATTAAAAATAAAAAATCTGGCTTATAATTTTTCCATTTACTAAGTCTGTGAACTCCAATTTAATCTTCACTATGTATGTTAAGGGCACCTTGCAAACTTTGATAGGATTAACAAGGCATAATTTATTTATAAACCACTTGAGACTCAAAAAAAAACTAGTGGAGGATATACACATCTTTTTTTTAATTATTTAATTTATTTATTTGACAGAGATCACAAATAGGCAGAGAGGCAGGCAGAGAGAGAGGAAGGGCAGCAGGCTCCCTGCTGAGCAGAAAGCCCAATGCAGGTCTTGACCCCAGGACTCCAGGAACACGACCCGAGCCGAAGGCAGAGACCTTAACCCACTGAGCCACCCAGGCGCCCCTATACACATTTTTTTAATTATAAATATCATTATTAAGAACAATAATATTCCTTTAAATAAGATAATTATCTGAAGCTTGTTATTTTTCACTGGGTGAATATTAAATTGATTCCCAAATGTACAGTGCAAATCTGATATCTCAAGGTATTTCTTGTCCAGGGGAAACAAGTCTGCTAGCTTCAACATTGTAATTTTGTTTTAAGCAGTTTCTTTAAACTTATGGTACTGTAAATATTATATCTATTTATGTTATTTTCTTTGTACTAGGATCAAAGTATTCTATAGCCACATCTATGTACCTCTAGGCAGCCTACAATTTTTTGTGTATATTCCTCTATCTTAACATTATTGATACTGTTTGTTGTTTTTATAGAAACTTTTTACCTAAAATAATTATAAATTCACTGGAAATTTTAAAAGTAGTAGAGAGGTTGCACATACTGTTGACCTTGGTGCAATACACAGACCCCTTCAGATTTCAGCATTTTTTCATGCACTTGTTTTTTCTGTGTAAATTTCTATACAGGCTTACTGCTTATACACGTTTATTTAACCACTACCATAATTGAGATACAGAATTTTTCCATCACCACAAAAACTTCCCCCAGGCTACTCCTTCATTAATGACAGCTGTCCTTTACTAATATAATCTGTGTATGCCATTATTACTTTATCATTTCAAGAATTTTATGTAAATGGTATCATATAATATGTAATCTCTAGAGATTACTTTTTTATTCAATGTAATTCTTTTGATATTTAATCAGGCTTTTGTGTGTATCAATAGTCCATTCATTTTCATTAGTGAATAGTATTCTATGATACACTTGCATTCCGTGTGGAGGTGCCACTGCTTTATTAATGACAGCTGTCCTTTACTAATATAATCTGTGTATGCCATTATTACTTTATCATTTCAAGAATTTTATGTAAATGGTATCATATAATATGTAATCTCTAGAGATTACTTTTTTATTCAATGTAATTCTTTTGATATTTAATCAGGCTTTTGTGTGTATCAATAGTCCATTCATTTTCATTAGTGAATAGTATTCTATGATACACTTGCATTCCGTGTGGAGGTGCCACTGCTTTATTAATGACAGCTGTCCTTTACTAATATAATCTGTGTATGCCATTATTACTTTATCATTTCAAGAATTTTATGTAAATGGTATCATATAATATGTAATCTCTAGAGATTACTTTTTTATTCAATGTAATTCTTTTGATATTTAATCAGGTTTTTGTGTGTATCAATAGTCCATTCGTTTTCTTTAGTGAATAGTATTCTATGATACACTTGCATTCCGTGTGGAGGTGCCACAGCTTTATTTTTTTGTTTTTTTTTTGTTTTTTTTTTTTAAGGCCATTTAGGTTGTTCGCAGTTTGGGGTTATGACAAGTAAAACTGTTGTGAACCTTCATGATACATTTTTGTGCATATGAATGTGAGTTTTCATTTCTCTGGGATAAGTGACCAGGAATGGGACTGGATTGTAGGAAAAGTGTATTTTTTTAAAACGAAATTCTGAAAGTATTCTTCAGAGTTGCTGTACCATTTATATTTATATTCCTACCAGCATTCTATGAATGAAAAAATTTCTCCACATCCTAACCAGATTTGTTATTGTCACTATTTTTAAACTCATAGTAATTGTAGGAATATCTCATCATGGTTTTAACTTGCATTTCACTAAATGTTTGATGATGATGTTCTTATATGACATTTGTATATTCTTTTTTGGTACAATGTTCCATGTCTTTTGCCCTATTTCAGATTAGATTGTGAGTGTGAGTGTGTGTGTGTGTGTGTGTGTGTGTGTGTGCATGTGTGTGTGTGTGTTTATGTTTATTATTATTTTGAGAGTTTATATATACATTAAATATGAGTCCTTTTTCAGATATGTGGTTTGAAAATGGTTTCTCCTATTTTAAATTGCCTTTTTATCATCTTAAAAGGATCTCTTTTTTTTTAAAGATTTTATTTATTGCACAGAGAAAGCATGCAAGCAGGTAGAGTAGCAGGCAGAGGGAGAGGGAAAAGCAGGCTCCTCACCGAGCAGTGAGCCCAACTTGGGGCTGGATCCCTGAAGGCATATGCTTAACCAACTGAGCCACCAAGGTGCCCCTTAGCAGGATCTTTAACTTTGATTAAGTAAGTTTATTAATTTTTTTATTGTGTTTTTCTTTTCCTGTTTAAGAATTCTTCACCTACCCCTAGGTCCTCCATATTTTCTCCTATATTTTCTTCCATAAGTTTAAATATTTCCTTCTATAAGTTTAAAATTTAATCCATTTAGAGTTAATGTTTGTATAGCATGTGAGGTTTAGGCTGACTTTTGTTGTTGTTATTGTTGGTTTTTGTTTTTTATATTGTTCTGTTTTGTTTTGCTTTTGCCAATATTTATCCAGTTGTTCCAGCAATTTTAGAAAACTATAACATCTGGGATCAGGACATGAGCCAAAGGGAGCTGCTTAACCAACTGAGCCACCTAGTCATCCCTATTCATCTTTTTCAAAATTATTTTAGCTATTCTAATTTCCTTGCTTTTTCATATAATTTTTAGGATAACCTTTTTAATATCTATAAAACATGTTCCTAGGATTTTGATAAGAATTGCTCTATACTTATAAATCAGTTGGGGAAGAGTCAACATCCATATTACATTGAGTTTTCAAAATCATAGAAATGGTCGTGTCTTTTCATTTACTTAGATTGTTGTTTCCTTTTATCAGTGTTTTGTAATTTTCAGTATATAAATACTATACATGTTTCAATATTTTTATACCTATGTATTTCATTTTCTGAGATATTATAAATGGTATTGTTTTTAATTTTTGTTTCCATGTGTTTATTGCCACTCTATAGAAATACATCTTTATATGTTGATTTTGTATACTGAGAACTTGCTGAACTCACTATTAGTTCTAGGAAGTTTTGTTTTGTTTTTGGTCTTTGTTTTGTAGACTTCTGGGATTTCTCTATAAGGATTATAATGTCCTTTGCAGATGGGGAAATTTTTATATCTTCCTTTCCTATGCTTTTTCTTTCCTTTTTTTCCCCCTTATTAACTATCTAGGCATTCCAGTACCATACTGAATAACAGTGGTTAGAGTTGACATCCTTGCCTTATTTCTCATTTTACTATTAAGCATTATATTAGCTATAGAGTAGAGCTTTACTATTTTAAACTTAGTTTTGAATTATTGACCATTACATTAAACAGTCTTACATTTGCTTTATAACAAGCAAATGCTAAGAATTCTTAGAAGTTCTTAGAAATTCTAAGAATCTAAGAATTCCTAGATTTCAGATGTCAGGATAACAAACAGTTACCCGCCTCTTACAAAACGTGCAGTTTCATTACATTCATGTTATTTGGTAATTCTTTAGCTTCAAGTGAAATGCGATATGAAGTAGAGGGCTATGAGGGCTGACCACAGAGTCCATGCGTCTGTATTTATCTCATAACTCATATCACCCAGTTTTACCTCTCAACACTAATTAAGAATCAGTTTCTTATCCTGGGAAAGTTTGCAAAAGTTGACCTTGCCAGATTAATAATATATGACAGGGATTAGAATACCCCAAGTCAGGGCAGTTATCCAATCCTGAAGGGTAAGAGAATGGAAAACATAACTCTTCCTTCTGGAAACAAAAAACAAAAAAACTCCATTCTGAAGTACTTCTAAAAGCATAAATGATATTACTATGCCCTAAAAAATTATCCCCAGTACTATATATATTTATATATATTTGTAAGTCCTTTAAATTCACCAGATTTATAATTTTATTAGAGAATAACTATATATGTGTTTAAGTATTTTTTTTTTAATTTTCAGATGTTCATCTTAAGTTAACAGCAATATGCACAGTTTAGGTAAGTTGTAAGCAAATTTTCACATTTAGGTAAATATCAAATATGATTATGGTTGTAAAATCTCTTTTTCTCAGCAATATTCCTAAGTTTTAAACAAAATGTCTTGGAAAGAACATCAACTTGTCATTTTTTGGTAGTTTTAAAGTCTAATTTTTAAAAGTCTATGTACAGTACAGACTTCTATTTATAAGATAAATAAGTTCTAGGAACATATAATTTTTGGCTTGTAATAGATATTCAGTGAATACAGGCAGAGTTAAACTGTACTTTTCATAGTCTTGCAGACTTTTGGAAATGTAGCAGTAAATTGTCTTTAATTAGGAATTTTAATGCTATACATACTGTTCTGTGTGGAACAACTTAGAAGGCACAGAACTTTTAGAAATTGGAACATATTTGTAGTCCTTCTATCTCCCTCACTAATAATAAAGTGAGAATATATGAAGGTCACAATTTTCCAGCCCCACCAACAAATAATTGCATGCCCTTGGGAAAGAAAATTAGTTTTATGGGAAAATTCTCAAAAAACATGTAAAGGGTTGAATCACAAAATTTATTATTTGATTTCTCTTCATTTGAAGATTGATTAATGCTTTGTTACATGAACTTTCACATAATATTTTATAAATTTGGAAAAGACTCAAATAATATCTGGAAACATAAATTCTTTGATTTTCTGGCTAAATTTCTAGATTTCATATTATCTGGATAATTGACAAGGCAGGTAATGCCATTACATATATTTAAAATGAAAAAAATCGTTTTTGTATTTTTCAAATATATTCATCAAAGAAACAACATAGGAAGAACTATAAAGCAAAAACAAAGTCAGCTCATAGATGATGTTATTTTATTCTTTCTTAATACCAGTGTAGTGTGCTCAGTATTAATGAAGAATGTTTCTGGATATTTGCCATTATATTTCATAAAGTCGATGCTAGAAATGTTATGCAGATTATTAGTAAATTATCAACAACCCTGTGTTCATCTTTTATGATGCCCCTAGTGTTTCTGGATTTTGGCTTCTCAGACACCTAGTAGGAATGATTTTGGACTCCACCATAGCTTGGTGGAATTATATGATGAGTGTTAGCCAATATATTGTTAAGTGCAAGTGACAGGTGTCATTTCTTGATTGCATTATGATTTCGTGGGAGCTCTTTGCCTCGGCTTCAGCTAATCACAACTTTGAGGTAGTGTTTTCCCTATCAGACTGTGTCACAGAGAGAGCAGATGTGATGGAGAGCAGATATGATAGAGTTTGTCAATTCGTGACAAACAAAAAACCCTTTCTTTTGATAAGCCACTCAGGTTTGGGGGTTATTTGTCACTGCAGCCTAACCTACACTACTATTAACTATTCTATTTTATACATTAAAATAAATTACACAGCTAGTAAGGGGATGAGTTAAGATACAAACTGGTCTGTTTCTGTACAGCCCACAGTGTCAACGGTCATCCCATATCCCAGAACCAACTCTTTTACTTTCAGTCATTCAGTTTTCGAGCCCTGGTGAATATCTCAGGTATTTTTGGTATTGTTGTAGAACACTAAATTCACTTCTCTAAGAATGCATTAAAATGCATTATTTATTTAAGGCTTAAGTTCCTGACTCTGCTACTGTTATGATTTTGCATAAGGAGAACATTGAGAATTATGTAGAACATTTCATGGTCTTGATGTTACATAACTCCCAGCTGCTGACCATATGAAGAAGACACATAAATGATTGCAAACAAAATAGAGAGTTTTATTAAAAATATATGTGCTCTGAGATTGGCCTACCAATAGTGCAAATTCTTAAACTTTTTGTTTGATTTAGAACATATAATAAATTTGCAGGAGGAGCTTAATTATAATGAAGTTCCATGTCTTTTAATTTAAAATAATATTTTCAGTAATGGAAAAATGTTTCATTGCTCATGCAGGGCATTTGCTATTAAAGTTCAGAAGTTTGGGGTAAAAGTAGACATTCTTTGTTTTACATGAGTCAACTTAGTTTATACACAGTCTTTATTCATTTTGCACTAAAATGTTACACTAAATAATGGATTATTGGACACTACTTGGAATGAATAATAATCCAGTATTCACGGAATATGCAACATTTTTAAAAAATTAAAATTGGACTTTATTTCCATAGTTCTGACACAAATCAGGTAACCATTAAATTATATAATATTTTAGTTTTGTATTATACTTTTAACTATAGATTTCACTGATCTATAATGTGTTTTGGTTCCAAGTAAAATTATTGATTTTACTTGCTCAAGTGGCAATAGAAGTGACTAAGGGCATCTCAATCCAAAATCTAAAGGCAGGAGACTCAATTAATATGTCCAATATCCCAAGAGGGTAAAAAAAAGTACAAGCTGGATCCAATCCTCATACAAGAAAGTATATTTATTCTAAAGAAAAGTGTTCTAAAAATGATGCCTTCTAAAACCGAAACCATGACCAAAAAGCATAGTCTAGAACATAATTAGATTTCAAAAACATTCTGATTTTACTTTGGAAGGGTAACTTTTATCCTCTGAGTGGATTTCTTCTTCCTCAAAAATTTCATAAAATTTTAGAATAATATCATCCTTCCAGTATTATTGTATCTAATATAAATAGCTTGAAAAACTGAAAAGACTAATTATACAGTTACATTTTTTATAAGCTTTAAAAGATTACAAGAAAAAGGTAAGACAGGCTAGGAGGAATCAACTGCAAACAACATAACCAATAATTAATTTTCAGAACATATAAATGACAGCTAAAGAGGAACATGATAATATACATTCAACTCCAATAAATGAGAAAATATGAATACTATTTTCATAGAAGAAAAAAATGTATATAATAAACATAATCATGGGATTTCAAATTAAACCACAACTGCCATCATCTTATACTTATTGGTATGAAAAATCTAGAAAATGAAAAAATTAGCTAATAAGAAAAAGAAAAAATTCACATTCATAAAAATGTGAATAACTGTAATTCATGTGTACTACTGGTGGCATATACACAGTACCCTCACTTTGGAAAACAATTTGGCATGATTTTTAAAAATAGACATGTACACATATTACAAACTATTTCAGTTCTAGAAATATACCATGAGTTTCTCCAGGATTATGTTCCAGGAGACATGTACAAAAATATAGAGTTGTTTATAATATAAAAACACTGGAAACAAATCAAAATATCTATCGTACTGAGAATGGTAAACATGATGTGATGTAGTTACACATTATAATGCAAAAACAACAGCAATAATACATGAGCCTCATCTACATATACCAACAGAGCTGCATTTTATGAACATTATATGTAGTATAATAAAAATCTTGTAATAGAATACATACTTTCTGATATGTTTAAATTGAGTTAAAACATAAGTAAACTAAGGTATTCATTGTTATGGAACATGTATATGTGTTAAAAGTATAAAGAAAGTAATGTGTCAAGTAGTTAAGTCTATATATAAAGTATCAAAAAGGTATAACATTGCAACACTCCAATATTTACTTTCACACCTTATACTGGGCAGCTTCATGCTAATGTGCTTTTTCAATGATGTTTTCAGTTATATAGTGAAAAGCCATGAACTAAACTCCTATGTGTATTATTAATTTTAAAATTTCTATTAATGTGCATTTTCTGTCTAAATCAACCAATTTTTTAAAATATTTTATTTATTTGTTTGAGAAAAAAGAGCACTAAAAGAGTACGTATGGGAGGGGAGCAGAGGGAGAATCAGGCTCCCTACTGAGCAGAGAGCTGGATGTGGGGCTCTATCCCAGGACCCTGGGATCATGACCTGAGCTGAAGGCAGACAGATGCTTAACCAACTGAGCCACTCAGGCATCCCTCAACCAATCTTACATAATTTAAAGAAAATGTCTTGTTCTGGTATTAAGATTGAGACATGAGCTTCATAAAACCATTGCAAAAAAAGGAAGTATATATTAAAAAGGTAACCATATAAAACACTTAAAACTCACTGATACTTATGATTCCAAGAGGAACCAGAACCCATAGGAATGGTGGCAGTTACATGAAAGATACCAGTAAGTGTAAATTGAATAAATGGATTTTGGCACAAAGGGAGGTAAATGTTTGTGTGTAAAGGGAAATTCTAGACTAAGATTTAAACATTTTCACACTCTAAGAAAGGACATTGCATAGGACATTATAAAAGTTTCCATTCAGCTTAATGGTTTCATTCCTAATTTTCATTTATGTAAGGATTTTATGCCCAATTCAAACTTCTCCTTTTCTTTTTTTTTTTTTTTAATTTTTTATTTTTTATAAACATATATTTTTATCCCCAGGGGTACAGGTCTGTGAATCACCAGGTTTACACACTTCACAGCACTCACCAAAGCACATACCCTCCCCAATGTCCATAATCCCACCCCCTTCTCCCAAACCCCCTCCCCCCAGCAACCCTCAGTTTGTTTTGTGAGATTAAGAGTCACTTATGGTTTGTCTCCCTCCCAATCCCATCTTGTTTCATTTATTCTTCTCCTACCCACTTAAGCCTCCATGTTGCATCACCACTTCCTCATATCAGGGAGAGCAGAAAAACTTCTCCTTTTCTTTCTCCAAATAAGATTCTATCCTTCACTGCAAGGTGAAATAATTTGTTTAATAACTTTTTTTGTTACTGTTGATTCAAGTGGAAGTATAATCAGTAGAAGGAAATCAGAAGTGTAAGTTCTATTAATCTTATACACATACTGTTTTGTTTCCTGCAAGTTTGAAAAAGATACCCAAGGATTGCCTGAGTGCTTAGTGGGTTAAGCCTCTGCCTTCGGCTCAGGTCATGGTCTCAGGGTCCTGGGATTGAGCCCTGCACTGGGCTCTCTGCTCAGCGGGGAGCTTGCTTCCCCCTCCCTCTCTGCCTGACTCTCTGCCTACTTGTGATCTCTGTCAAATAAATAAATAAAATATTAAAAAAAAGAAAGACACCCCAAAAGTAATTTTTCTTTCTTTTATTTTTTTCTTATTCTTAAATTTTTATTTTAATCACCTGGTGCTCATCACATGTGCACTCCTTAATCCCTGCCACCTATTTAATCCATACCCCCACAAATCTTCCCTCTGCTAACACTCAGTCTGTTCTCTATAGTTAAGAGTGTTCCTTGGCTTATCTCTCCTTCTCTTTTACCCTTTGCTCCTTTGTGTTTTGTTTCGTTTTTTGTTTTTTTCTTAAATTCCACATATGAGTGAAATCATATAGTATTTGTCTTTCTCTGACTGACTTATTTCCCTCAGGATTATACTCTCTGGTTCCATCCACATGATTGTAAATGGCAACATTTCATTCTTTTTTACCTCTGAATAACAATTCACTATATATATAATATGTGAATTCATATATATATATATACATATACATACATATACATATATATAGCTCACATCCTTATTCATTCATCAATGGACTGAAGGACTTGTGCTGTTTCCATATCTTGTCTATTGTAAATGATGTTGCCATAACCATAGGAGTGCATATATCCCTTTGAATCAGTATTTTTGTATACTTTGAGTAAATACATTGTAGTGCAATGGCTGGATCATAGGATAGTTCTATTACCAACTTTTTGAGGAATCTCCATACTGTTTTCCAGAGCTGTTGCAACAATTTGCTTTGACTTTTTCTCCACATCCTTACCAGCATCTGTCGTTTCTTATGTTTTTATTGTAACCATTCTGATAGGTGTGAGAGGTTATCTCATTTTAGTTTTGATTTGTAAATCCATGATGATAAGTGATGCTGAGCATCTTTTCATATGTCTTTTGGCCATCTTTATGTCTTCTTGGAGAAATGTCTGTTCATATCTTCCGCTCATTTTAAAATTGGATTTATCTTTTGCGATGTTGAGTTTGATGAGTTCTTTATATATTTTGGACACTAACCCTTTATCAGATATGCCATTTGCAAATATCTTCTCCCATTCAGTAGGTTGCCTATTAGTTTTGTTAATTGTTTACTTTTGCTGCACAGAAGCTTTTTATTTTAATGTGGTTTCAGTAGTCTATTTTTACTTTTTTTTCCCTTGCCTCAGAAGACCAATTTAGAAAAAGTTGTGACAGCCCAATGCCAGAGAATGTCTGTGTTCTCTTCTAGGATTTTTATGAGTTCCGGTCTCATATTTAAGTATTTAATCTGTTTTGACTTTGTTTTGTGAATGGTGTAAGAAAGTAGTCCAGTTTCATTCTTTAGCATGTTGCTGTACAGTTTTCCCAGCACTATTTGTTGAAGAGACTGTCCTTTTCTCACTATATATTTTGTCCTGCTTTGTCAAAGGTTAATTGACCGTATAATTGCAGGTTTATTTCTGGATCTTCTATTCTGTTATATTGATTTATATGTCTCTTTTTATGCCGATACCATACTGTTTGATCATTACAGCTTTGTAATATAACTTAAAGTCTGGAATTATTATAACTCCAGTTTTGCTTGTATTTTTAAAGATTTAGGGTTTTTTGTGACTGGTTCTGTACTAAATCTGTACTAAATCTAGAATTGTTCATTCTGGTTCTGAGAAAAATGTTGGGATTTGATAGATATTGCATTAAATATGTAAATATTAAATATTACTTAGGGCAATAAGGCATTTTAGCAATATTTGTTCTTCAAATCCATAAGCATGAAATGGTTTTCCATTTCTTTGTGTTGTCTTCAATTTCTTTCATCAGTGTTTTATAGTTTTCAGAGTACAGGTCTTTTACCTCTTTGGTTAGGTTTATTCCTAGATATCATTATTTTTGAAAATAATTTTTGTAAATATTTTTGGGATTATTTCTTAATTTCTCTTCCTGCTTCTTTTTCTGTGATGTATAGAAATGCAACAGATTTCTACATGTTGATTTTGTATTCTGTGTGTGTCTTTATTGAATTTGTTTATCAGTTCTAACAGCTTTTTGGTGGTCTTTCAGGTTTTCTATATAGAATATCATGTCATCAACAAATAGTGACAGTTTGACTCATTCCAAGCTGCTTTGGATACCTTTTATTTCTTTTTGTTGTCTGATTACTGTGGCTAGGACTTCCAGTACTATGTTGAATAAATGTGATTGGTGTGGACATGTCTTGCTCCTGACTTTGTTCCTGACTCTCAGTTGAGAGTATTAACTGGGGAGTTTTCGTATATTACCTTTATTATGCTAAAGTATGTTCCCTCTGAATGTACTTTGTTGAGAGTTTTTATCAGGATGGATGGTGAACTTTGTCAAACGCATTTTCTGTTTCTACCGAAATGATTATATGATTCTTACCCTTTCTTTTATTGAAGTCACGTATCATACAGTGATTAATTGGGAATATTGAACCACCCTGGCAACAAGGAATAAACCCCACTTGATTATGGCGAATAATTTTTTTTTAAAGATTTTATTTATTTGACAGACGGAGATCACAAGTAGGCAGAGAGGCAGGCAGAGAGAGAGAGAGAGAGAGAAGCAGGCTCCCTGCTGAGCAGAGAGGCCGATGCGGGACTCGATCCCAGGACCCCGAGATCATGACCTGAGCAGAAGGCAGCAGCCCAACCCACTGAGCCACCCAGGAGCCCGTGAATCATTTTTTTAATGTATTTTTGGATTCGATTTGCTAGAATTTTTTGGAAAATTTTTGCATCTATGTGTATTAGAGATATTAGCCTACAGTTTTGTTGTTGTGTCTTTTTTTTTGTGTGGTATCTTTTTCTGGCTTTTGGTATGAGATAATGCTGGACTTATAGAATGAATGTGGAAGTTTTCCTTCCTTTTCTATTTTTTGGCAAAGTTTGAGACAAATAATTATTAACTTTTCTTTAAATGTTTGGTAGAATTCACCTGTGGAGCCATCTGATCTTGGACTTTTGTTAGTTGGGAGTTTATTGATTGTTGATTAACTTCCTTGCTGGTGATTGGTCTGGTCAAGTTTTCTATTTCTTCCTATTTCAGTTTTGGTAGGTTATCTATTTCTAGGAATTCATCCATTTCTTCTATGTTGTCCAATTTGTTGGCATATAGGTTGTTTTTGTTTTTGTTTTTTAAGATTTATTTATTTATTTGACAGAGAACACAAGTAGGCAGAGAAGCAGGCAGAGAGAGAGGAGGAAGCAGGCTCCTTGCCAAGCAGAGAGCCTGATGTGGGGCTCGATCCCAGGACCCTGAGATAGTGACCTGAGCCGAAAACAGAGGCCTTAACCCACTGAGCCACCCAGGCACCCCTAGCTTTTTAATATTCTCTTATAATTGTGTTTCTGTGGTGTTTGATGGTATTTCTCTTCTTTCATTTTGGTTTTATTTATTTGGGTCTTCTCCCTTTTTCTTGATAAGTCTGGCCAGAGATTTATCAGTTTTATTGATTTTTTTTCAAAGAAACAACTCCTGGTTTCATCAATCTACTCTATTGTTTTATTTCCTATATCATATATTTCTGCTCTAATTTTTACTATTTTCTTCTTTCTGCTAATATAGGTTTTGTTTGTTTTTCTTTTTCTAGCTCCTTTGGATGTTAGATTAGGCTTTTTTATTTGATTTTTCTTGCTTCTTGAGATAGATCTGTATTGCTATAAATTTCCCTCTTAGAACCTCTTCTGCTGCATCACAAGATTTTGAAACATTGTGTTTTCTTTTTCATTTGTTTCCATGTACTTTTTAATTCATCTTTTAATTCCTGCTTGATTCAGTCAATATGTAGTAGCATGTTACTTAACCTCCACGTATTTGTGGTCTTTCCAGATTTTTTTCTCATGGTTGACTTTTAGTTTCATTGCATTGTGCTCAGAAAAGATGCATGTTATGACTTCCATCTTTTTTAATTTGTTGAGGCCTGTTTTGTGGCCTAATATGTTATCTGTTCTGGAGAATGTCCCATGTGAATTTGAAAAGAATGTGTATTCTGCTGCTTAAGATGAAATGTTTTGAACATATCTGTTAAGTCCATCTGGTCCAGTGTGCCATTCAGTGCCATTGTTTCCTTGTTGATGTTCTGTTTAGATGATTAGTCCATTGATGCAAATGGGAAGTTAAAGTCCCCTAGAATCATTGTATTATAATCAATTAGTTTCTTTATGTTTGTTATTAACTGTTTTATGTATTTATGTATTTGGGTGTTCCTATGTTGTGTGCATATTTATAATTGTCATATCTTCTTGTTATATTGTCCCCTTTATTATTATAAAGGGATTTTCTTTGTCTCTTGCTATAGTCTTTGTTTTAAAGTCTGTTTTGTCTGGCATAAGTATTGCTACTCCAGCTTCTTTTGACATCCTTTTGCATAATAAATATTTCTTCATTCCCTTACATTCAATAAGTGCCTTTAGGTCTGAAATGAGACTCTTGTAGGCAGCATATTGATGGTCTTGATTTTCTGTCCATTCTGTCACCCTATGTCTTGACTGGAGCATTTAGTCCATTTACATTCAAAGTAATTATTGATAGATATGTATTTATTGCCATTTTATTACTTCTTTTATGGTTGTTTCTGAAGACTTTCCTTGATCCTTTCTTGTCTTTCTCTTTTTCACAATGTGTTGGTTTTCTTTACTGATATATTGGATTTATTTCTCTTTATTCTTTGCATATTTATTAGTGGTTTTTGACTTGTTGTTCTCATTAAGTTTGTATATAATGTCTTCTGTACATAGCTATCTATATTCAGTTGATATATTGATCGTTTAAGTTTGGTTGTTTAAGTTTGAACCAATCCTTACTTCTTCCCTCCCCATGTTTTAGGCATATGGTATCATAATTTACATCCTTTCATTTTGTGAGTTCCTTGACTGATTTTTTAACAGAATATTCACTTTTACTCATTTTGTGTTTCCTACCGTCACACTGCCATTTTTTGTTCCCCCCCCCCAACTCTAAGGGTTCCCTTTAATATTTCTTGCAGGGTTGGGTTAGTGGTCATGAACTCCTTTAGTTTTTATTTGTCTGGAAAATTCTTTATCTCTTCTATTCTGAATGATAGTCTTGCTGGATAGAGTATTTTTGGCTGTAGGTTTTTCCCATTCAACACTTTGAATAGATCATGCCACCCTTTTCTGGCTTAGAAAGTTTCTTTTGAAAAATCCACTGGTAGCCTTTGTATGTAACTGTCTTGTTTTGTCTTGCTGCTTTTAATTTTTTTTCTTTATTACTAAATTTTGCCATTTTAATTATAATATACTTTGGTGTAGATCGACTTTTGTTGATTTTGTGTGTGTGTGTGTGTGTGTGTGTGTGTGTGTGAGAGAGAGAGAGAGAGAGAGAGAGAGATTCTCTGTGTCTCCAGGATGTGGGTATCTTTTTCTTTCCCCAGATTAAGGAAGTTTCCAGCTATAATTTCTTCAAACAAATTTTCTGCCACCTTTTCTGTCTCTTCTTTTTCTGGGATTCCTGTAATACAAGTGTTATTGGGTTTGATGGAGTCACTGAGTTCCCTAAGTTTGTTCTTGTTTTCTATAACTTTTTTTTTTTCTCATATTTGTTCAGCTTGATTACTTTTCATTACTCTGTCTTCTAGATCATTAATTCATTCATCTTCTTCCCCTAGCCTGCTGTTCATTCCCTCAAGCATGTTTCTTTTCTTTTCTTTTCTTTTTTTTTTTTGAATCCTTTATCTCTACTATGCTACTCCTTATCTCTATGCTGATGGTCTTACTGATGTCCTCCCCTCTTTTCCCAAATCCATTGAGTATCTTTATGATCATTGCTTTAAATTCTCAATCAGGCATGTTACTTATATCTGCTTCACTTAGAACTCTGGCCAAGAGATGTTGGCCTATTCTTTTTATCAGAACAAATTGTTCTGTCTTCTCAACTTATGTAAGTGCGTTTTTCTCTGTGTTAAGGAAGTCAGTTATGTCTCTTGCTCTTGAGAGTAATGGCTTTATGAAGGTCCTGTAGTGCCGTGCAGTGTAGTGTCTCCTGTTCCCCAGGACCTGACAGTTCTGGGTGTGTCTCCAGTGTGTGCTATGTGTGCTCTGTTGTGTCCTGGCCTCTTCATCCTTTAGGCCAGTCATTTGCAGAGGCTTTCTGTGCCTGTTGTGGGCAGTGTTTAGTCCCTGGGTTTAATGTGGCACATTTTAACTAGGTGTGCTCTGATCTGCCTGTGAAATGAGAACTGTCACTGCCATTGGATCTGAGGACTTGCAAAACTTCCAGGTCAGGAGACGTGGTATTGGCAGGTGTTTGGGTCAGTCTTGGGATGGAGGAGGGAGGTCTGCCTCCCTGGGACTGAGGCAAGGGTGACTGGGAAGGGAAGTTCCACCAGAACATGGGTGTATAAGCCCTGCCAACTAGATTATATGGTGACATTTTCCGTAAACTGAAAGAGCTAAATCTATTACTCTGCAGTTAGAGTAAAATGCATTTAAAGCACTAATACTCACATACATAATACACAGGATAACATATCCTTTACTATTATTTAAATCATAGTCATTTTTTATATCAAATTTGAAATGAACAAGAGGGTGTACAGAATTTCAAAATTCTTTTACATGATATGCAAGCAAACATGTTCCATTTAGAATATGCAGACAGGGGACGCCTGGGTGGCTCAGTTGGTTGACGACTGCCTTCAGCTCAGGTCATGATCCCGGAGTCCTGGGATCGAGTCCTGCATTGGGCTCCAGCTCCATGGGGAGTCTGCTTCTCCCTTTGATTTCCCTTCGCTCATGCTCTCTCTCACTACCTCTCTCTCAATAAATAAATAAAAATCTTTAAAAAAAAAAAAAAGAATATGCAGACAGGAGAGAAATGAGCTGCCAGTATAATATGAAGACATATTTTGTTTAATTAACAATTGAGCGTGAGGCTGGGCCTATATGTTACCTACAAAAAGCTAAGGATTTATAATAAACTTCTAAAATTTCCACACACAAACCAAACGTGTAGGTTTTGTGATTGATACCTTCAAAGCTTTTATTTTGATGAGCTGTTATAAGAGCAGGTCTCACTACTGTGAAATAAGCACAGGAAATGCAACATAATGATAAGGATCTAAATGCCATAATGGTTATTCTCTTGCATCTAAATTATGTAGTCACTAGTCATTCATTGAGTATGCATTCACACATGGTAAACCACAATTGAGTATCTGGAAAGGTTTGTTTTGAGGGTGAAAACTAAATCATTTCAGGGCTACAATGACTGAATTGCTGGGTCAGCACCACCTGTTTCATTTATCAAAGTAGGTGAGGTGAAGGTGCGGTCAAACAATCAACCTTCTGAAAAATATATGTAGTAGAATTGCTGGCTGTAAAGCAGCATGAACTGGATATATATATTATAACGTGGATTGGCTTAGACACTGGAACTTTTTTTTTTTTTAGCTACACAAGAGTTCTCTCGTTACAAAAATTGTGTTATACAACAATCACCTGCCAGTGAAATACTGAGCTTCTGACCTAAATTTTAAGATACATTCTTGGAAATTATGTTCTTACTCTTTACACGCTAGTTAAAATTCTGATTCTCATGACATTTCATCACACAATGACTGTATACATGTGATTCTAAACATCTACAAATAAACAAAAGCTCTTGATCAATGATTTATGTTACCATATAACCAGATGCTTCCCATTTTTGTTATTAAAAAGATGAAGAAAACAAATATTTCATTTCATTTAATATCACTTGGACACAACTTAGAAAAATAAAAAACTCAAACCAAAGAATACCATATCATTTTGGTATAAGTAACTGGTAACAAAGAATTTGGGAACCATGTTGTAGTAAAAGCTAAGGAATAAAATCTCTCCTCTAGTACTGTTAGAGCTATTCTCAATAGGTTAGAAACCTCACTTCATCTTCCTACATATATTATTTTTACTTTATATTTAACTAAGAGTACTGTTTTAAAGAAAAATATCAGACTTTTTAATATCACAGTTATTCTCAATGGAAAATGAATTCAGTAATTCAATATATTAAATGCATTTTCTAAGTTGAAATTCAACAAACTATTGATCCATTTCCTTAAGGAAACAAATACATTTTATAAAGTTTTCCTCTTACTTTACCCTAACTATAGAATTGAGGGTTTTAGAGTTAAGTTATCTTAGTTACCTTTTAAATTCTCTTTTGGGACTGCTGGGTGGCTCAGTCAGCTAAGCATCTGCCTTTGGCTCAGGTCATGATCCCAAGGTCCTGAGATCATGTCTTGCATTGGGCTCCCTGCTCTTTGGGGAGTCTGCTTCTCCCTCTTCTCCCAGCTTCTCTCTCTTGCTATCTCTGTCTCTCTCAAATAAATAAATAAAATCTTTAAAAATAATAATAATAAAAAATTAATTATCTTTTTAAATGGTCATTTTAAACTACAAGATGTTGCAACAAATGGCATATTATTTTGTATAGAAATTTTTTAAAATGTATCATATTTTTATTGAATTACCCTCAAACTAGCTGAGTATTTTGAAAGCAACTACATAGAAAGGATTGAATATATTTCTTCATTATTTTCTTTTTTTTTAATTTTTAATTTTTTATAAACATATATTTTTATCCCCAGGGGTACAGGTCTGTGAATCACCAGGTTTACACACTTCACAGCACTCACCAAAGCACATACCCTCCCCAATGTCCATAATCCCACCCCCTTCTCCCAAACCCCCTCCCCCCAGCAACCCTCAGTTTGTTTTGTGAGATTAAGAGTCACTTATGGTTTGTCTCCCTCCCAATCCCATCTTGTTTCATTGATTCTTTTTCTACCGACTTAAGCCCCCCCATGTTGCATCACCACTTCCTCATATCAGGGAGATCATATGATAGTTGTCTTTCTCTGCTTGACTTATTTCGCTAAGCATGATACGCTCTAGTTCCATCCCTGTTGTCCCAAATGGCAAGATTTCATTTCTTTTGATGGCTGCATACCCGAATGTTTATAGCAGCAATGTCCACAATAGCCAAACTATGGAAAGAACCTAGATGTCCATCAACAGATGAATGGATCAAGAAGATGTGGTATATATACACAATCGAATACTATGCAGTCTTCATTATTTTCTGACACCTCCCTTCCTCTTGATCTTTTCTCTGCCTTTCTTGTACTATTTTGTGCCCCAAGAGGCTGTATCATTTAATCCCCTTACCTTTGGCTTCCAATTAGATTTGGTCATTTTAAGAGTTTCTCAACCAGGACACCATTGACATGGTTGGATCATTTTTTGTTGTTTTTGTTGTTATTATGGGGGTCTGTCCCATGCATTGTAGGATGTTTAGCAACACCATTTCCTCTACCCACTAGATGCACCTCCTCCTTCTATCACTGCAATCAGAAAATGTTTCCAGACATTGTCAGATGTCCTGTTGGAAGGGTAAAATGGCCTCTGTTGAGAACCATTGTGTTAACAAGAGGAAGCAATAGGAGATGGAAGAAGGAAAGGAAAAGTAGTCTGTGTACTTAAAGCTACACCAGCCCTTACCAGGTAATGGCTTTGCCAGTTGCTTAATTCTTCTGTTTGTGACTTTTACCTCAAATCCCTTTTCAAGGCTGTGTTTCTCTCTGGGTTTTCCTAACAGTAACAACATCCCCTCTCTTTGCCACATCAGGACTAGGGGTGGTAATGACTTCCCACTGTTGCCAGTCCTTGGAGGATTCACTGGCCTTTGATGATTCTTTATATACTCACTCTCTAATTAAACTCTGTTTAAGCTACACCTTTTTGGAAGATGACTTATATATCTAGTAAGCACAGTGTTTTTACTTAGCACTAATTCCAGATCATTCTCATCTCTATGTCTCTCTCTTCCTTTATCTAACTCTTGATACACATTCAGTAGACCACATTGCAACACTGACATTATTTGGACTGTACTACAATCTGTATTAGGTTTTTTCATAAAATATTCATATTTACATTTATCGTATATATGCTAGAGTATCTGTTCCCCTGAATAAATACTCTCCCCGCTCTTTTTAAGGCTTGGAGCTCACTTCCATGTTCTCAGAAATCTTTCTATCCCCGCTAGTCTACACTGACCCTCTGATTTGGGTACTGAATGTTTGTGTTTTGACCCAAAATCATAGATTGAAACCCTAATTCTCAATGCAGTGAGATTTGGAGATAGGGCCTTTGAGGGGTGATTATGTCATGAGGATAGAGCCTCGTGATGGGGTTAATATCCTCATAAGAATAGACATCTCTCTCTCTCTCTCTCAGCCATGAGTTCTACAGATTGTCTCTCAGACAAAATTTGTTTAGTCCATGAACAAGAATTTGTTGAATATCTATTAGAGCCATAGCAAAGTATTCAATACACTTTTTGAGCAAATCAAGTCTTTTTTTTTTTTAAGAAGGTACAACTTAGGGAAAAGTTTAAATACATTAAGTAATGTAAATCATTGCATGTTACCTAATAGGTCTGATATGATGGGTGAGGGCTAATAGCTGGTATCTATAGGAAGGTGGCCAACAAGTCAGTTGTTGGAATATAAGATCAGTCCAGCTTTTGTGGGAAGAAGATAGGACTAGACTGAAGATCAGAGCTTATGCAAGAGGAGAGATAGCTGATCCTAGAAGATATCTATTCATATAGGGTTGACTTATACAATGAAATTAAATTAGAAACTTGCTGCTTAGCTGGCTCAAAGTAGCTTAAAAGCAAATTGTGACCTCATTGTGAATCTAGATAAGGCCACAAGATTAATTCAAGATCTTACCACTGATAAAGATAGAGTTTCTAATCTACTTCCAAATGTGATATGGATTGGCCCACAAACTTTGGTGGGGGTGAATCCACAGATTAAATTATCTGAAATTTAATTTAAAGACAAGAAGAAAAGATTTAAATACTTTCATTTATTCACATATTTAACTCACATTTATTAATAATTTACTAGATAGCCAACATCAGTCCATGCCCAGAGGATATACCAGTAAACAGCCTAAATACTTTTTTCATGCTCTTATGATGCTTATATACCAATGGGCATGTAGCGACATAATTCTTACAGACATTTTCATAGTGCTTTTCCTGTATAAAATAAATAAAGAAGAACTCAACTGAAACTGTCATATTGAAGTTTTGATTTTTGTCCTAATTTGCTCTTAAATAATCTGTGATTTCAACTTATCTCTTATTCTTCTTTTGTTTCTTTGGGATTGTGTAGAGCTGACCATGGAAAACTTCAAAATAAGGAAAACATGGGTTTTGATAGTTTTTTACATTTTAATTTTTTTTTAAAGATTTTATTTATTTGTTTATTTGAGAAAGAGAGAGCCAGAATGAACTGGGGCAGGGGGAGTAGGAGAGTGAGAATATCTAAGCACACTTTGTGCTGAGCATAGAGCCCAAGGCAGGGCTCAATACCACCATCCTAAGATAATGACCTGAGCCGAAACCAAGAGTTGGATGCTTAACCAACTGAGTCAGTCAGGCACCCCTGCATTTTAGTATTTTTTGTCCTCATCCCCTGTATGGCATTTTCCAGTGGAAAGCCAGGAAAAAAAAAATTAGAAATGCTGCAATTTGGAGTTTAGGGCCTACTGGGTTTGACTCTGTGTCGTTTCAATTTTAGTATATGTGCTGCCAAAGTGAGCACCTGGGTTTGACTCTGGAGTATGCCACATGAATGTATGTCTTTCCACCTAAATGTCTAGAAGACTCAGTTTTCATATCTGTAAAGAGAGTTGGGAACCGGGACTGTTACTGAGAAGGGATCAGCAAGTACTTTTAAAGAATAGTACTTTATTCCTACTCAGTTTTTATTTTTATTTCTGAATTTATTTTATTTCTGAATAGAGAGAGACTGTCGAGATTTATATATATAGATATATATATATATCTATATATAAATAGAGAGACAGAGAAATATATATATATATATATATATATATATATATATATATATGCCAGAATTAGTCAGGGGATTTACCTATTTCTTCAAACAGGGGAAATTTTAGAGGGTCTCAATATCTTTTATAGACTTCCAAACTGGCCAACACCCCCTTCTCTAGAGGTTCCTGGTGCCTTTGAGCCCTAAACCTTAGTGGATTTCATGGCAATAAAACCTTACTTATGGGCTTCTTCTCGTAGACCTCAGTTTTATTTTTACCCAGTTTTCTAAATCAATCACCATTTCCCATCCATTTTCTCACTTCTAGAAATTTAGTTGATACGTTATATTTGTTGTTATATCTACATCCTTTTTCTTTGTCCTCGTAGATTTATGCTATTTTGTTTCATCACTCTCACTTAAATCAATTTTCAGGAGGAAGCACAACTTAATAAAAAACTCAAACAACCCTTCTTTTAGAAGTCTCTATTCGGAGATATTACAAGTGTTTTATACTCTGTTGAGTCCAAAGTTTTTAGTTTACATAGACAAACACAAAAGCTTATGACACAAACACAATTTTTCTGAATCCTTAAAAGAATTGTTAGTGATTTCATCTTCAGAGAGAAGTCAATGTCATGAGATCTTATGTAAAATTCTTCTGACTCTTCCACTAATTGGCTGCATAGTCTGATTTCATTTCCCTTATATGGAAGAAATCTTGGTACTTTTGTAAAAATCCAGTGTGACATTTCATATATTAAAATGATTTGAATACAGCAAATATATAAATATAAGATTACTTAAAATAAAATATTCTCCATATTTAAGTTTAAAAATGCTGTTTTTTCTGAATCCTCAGTTTGATTGATTTCTCTCCAATTCTTTGATATTCTTCTTGAAGTTTAATGTTCCATCTTAAATGTAATATCTTTAAAAGAAACTTACCCATGTGAAATACATTGCTCTATGTTTTCATTCATTCCATTAACATGTTGAATTCCAGTGTTTTGTCAGTTTTTGAAATATATGTGGAATTCTACTTAAAAAATACCATTGCAATGTCCAGTTCTCCAAAAAAGAATATTTCTATGTTCCCAAACACATGAAAATAGAGTATGACAGTTCAAATACTATTTTACCAACTTGGATATAGTAATCTGTATTAAATGAAAAATGCTCTTCAAAACATATTCAGAAATCCTTGTCTACCAAGTGATATTTTAAATGTAGATTGTATCCTTTAAGTATTGGGCATAGCAGATAATTGAAGAGACTAAGTTGTTATTTAATATTCTATATTTTGAATTACTTAGATTAAAATATATACTTATATAATCTGTATGACTATGACAGCAAATTTGCTAAGAGGGTTGAGAGGGTCACAAATATTGGCAATTCAAAGGGGATGAATCTGGATTTAGAAACTGAATCTTTGAGGAAATCAAAAGCTAACTTCTAAAAGTGTTGAGAGTTTCACAATAGCTTTTCTGTTGCAAATGTGCCCCATCTCAAAAGTGGTGAGGATAGCCACTCTGTGTCACTATTCATGTCTGTATCAGTTTTGAAACATGGTCACAAAATCTTTGATACTTATTCCATCATGCTATACGGTCTCTGTCACCTCTCTTTGAATCTGGGCAAGCTAGTGACTGCTTCAACTAGAATATGGTGCAAATGATGGCATGTGACTCTAAAACTAGCTTATAAAAGGTCATACAGCTCCATCTTGTTATCTGAAGCACTCTTTCTTAGAGCCCTGTGTCATCATGAAAGTTATCTTACTAGCTTGAGGCAGTGCCATGAGAAAACTCATGTTCATAAAAATACCACATAGACATTCTGGTTGACAGTTCCAGCTAAACCCAAATTTGAGTTGTCCCAACCCTGGCATGAAATAATCAGTTGAAAATACATCTATATGATTCTAGTGCCCGGCTACTCAAGTTACCTCCAACCATTTCAATCTTATCATCTGAGACCCCAGACATCGTGGAACAGAGACAAGGCATACAAACTGTGTCCAATCCAAGTTTCTAATCTCCAAAGCTATATGTATAATAAACTGATTCGTGTTTTATGCCTCTAAACTTCGGATGGTTTATTTTGCTGCAGTAGATATCCAACTAATCTTAAATCAGCAATGATCTTGAAAGAGTTTCATTCTTTGCTACCTAAAATTCAAAAATAACATCGAACAATTATTGAATCAGTCACTTTGCAAAAGCCAAGGGAAACATAACAAAATATCTTTTGAAATCGACCCATGCTAATGCTATAGTGTTTACTAATAAATATATTGGACATCATTTTTATTTTTTGCTTTACATAAGCACACTTTATACTTTTTTATTTTTTTATCTTTTTATTTTTTTAAGATTTTTTAAATTTCTATTTTATTTATGTGACAGAGATCACAAGCAGGCAGAGAGGCAGGCAGAGAGAGAGAGAGGGAGGAAGCAGGCTCCCTGCTGAGCAGAGAGCCTGATGCGGGGCTCGATCTTACAACCCTGGGATCATGACCTCAGCTGAAGGCAGAGGCTTTAACCCACTGAGACACCCAGGCACCCCACACTTTATACTTTTCTTAAAAATTTAGACTCTTAGAATTATATGTACATTTCTGATGTGTGAAATAAGTTATATTCACAGATAATAGAATACAAATATATCAGAATTTGTAACATAGATAATCATGTATTACTTACTAAGTAAATTTCAGGGAAGCCTGGATGGCTCAGTTGGCTGAACACCTGACTCCTGATTTGGCTCAGGTCATGATCTCAGGTAGTGATTTGGGCTCCATGCTCAACAGAGAGCCTGCTTGAGGTTCTTTCCTTCTCTATCTCCCTCCATCCCTATGAAACTCTATTCCCCACTCTCTCACTCTTTCTATCTAAAACAAATAAATAAATCTTTAAAAAACAAGCAAACAGGGTGCCTAGGGGCTCAATTGGCTAAGCTTCTGCCTTCTGCCCAGGTCATGATCCAGAGCCCTGCATTCAGCTACCTGCTCAGTGGAGTTTGTTTCTCCACCCCTCCCCTGGCTCCTGCGCTCTCTCTCTCTCTCTCTCTCTCTCTTGCTCTCACTCTCTCTCTATATATAAATAAATAAATTTTTTTTTAAAGCAAAAAGTACACAAAGTTAGGGTTAGAGATGGCAAGTTTGTGTTGGGAGATGGTCCCAAGAATGTATCTTAACTATTGGTATTGTTTGGTCTCTTATGTGCCATTTTTAATTTATAAAGTCCTCCTTGCTTACAGTCTTTTCCCCTTTATTTTTTTCTCATATCTAGCTCCCAATTTTTATGAATACTCATAAGGCATAATATTCTTTACACCCAGAATGCTTCTCTCAAATTATGCTTATCTTTTTCTTTGACATGTTTTTTTTTAACTAATATCTGTGTCAAATATGATTTTTAAAAAACTAGATGTCTTTTATATCTTTTGCAGTGGCTTATAACAAAGATGTAGCTAGACAATTACACAGTTTATGTTAAATAAATGAGGTAGAAATGCTCATTTAGAAGTGAAAAATATTCAACTGAAATTACTCAGCTATCTTCATTAAGAGACAAATTTAGTAAGGGAATTCCCAAGTAACTTTTATCCTTACAGAGTGAATAAGAGGTGATTATTTTTTAAGAGACCCCAACTAAAACTGAGCAACCATTTATAAAGGGTCAGTCTACAATGTAAATTACCAGGTGAATATGAACAATGACATGCACAGGAATTCTTGCTGACTACTAAACACATAGCAAGTTACCTCGATATATAGCTTAAGCTATCATCATTAGCATCATTTCTAAGAATATACATTCTAAGAATACCTATTTCAGGAGAAACATGGTTATGTCCTACTATAGAACTACTAGCATTTTGGAGATTGAAAACACATGACATGAGTCAAACCTCACTCTATCTATAAATGGGTATATTTATCAACATTATAAATAATGAAGAAAAATAACAAAAATAAAAGGAAATGTTAATTGGGCCATATATATATTATATTATATATATATATTATATATATATGCAGTCTTTTCAATGCTTTATATCTATTAACTCATTAAATTTTTAAACAACCATATGAGGTGGCATTATTTTATTCATTTTATAGATGAGTTAACTGAGGCCAAGAGAGTTTAAGTATTTCTTTCAACATCATTTAGTTAGAAGTAGTAATATGGAATTTAAACAAAATACACTTTTCTCTGAACCTGTATTCTTTTTTTGTTTATTTGTTTTTATTTAAATTCCAGTTAGTTAACATACAAAGTAGTATTAGTTTCAAGTGTAAAATTTTGTCATGCAACACTTACATACAACACCTGGTGCTCATCACAAGTGCACTTCTTACTGCCCATCACCTATTCTGAACCTACATTTTTAAACCTTGTGCTCTAACACACCAATGTCTATACCAATTTAAACCAGTTAAATCTTTCCTAAAAAGCAGGAGTTTGCACCTCAATTGCTCACCAATCTTAAAATTGGACAAGACAGACAATTTGCTAAGATCAACATAACGTTCTTATAATTTTTCACAATAAACAGATTTAAAGACTTCTTCCTTGCCTTTCTATTAGCTAAACATTATTGGGGAAGGAAACTGATCCCAGACTCACTGACTTCATGTCCTGAACCTCTGCTCTGTGGTACCAGTGAGTTAAGATCCAGGCATTAGGTAACTTGTTCCCAACCTAAGAGCCATAATGTGGTAGCAGGAACAACTTGATTCTGAGTTCTCTGGATTTAAATCACCTGCTTTTAATGTTTTTTAAACCACTTCAGAAATGTCTTTTGTTCATTCTCCCATCGACCTTTTTCCATGTGCTTTTTGATATATCTCCCAAAATGCACATGAATTTGTTATGATATATGCTTCATATTATCCCAAATTTCATACATAAAATCCTCGTTCCCCATGAAGGACTGAAAGCAAGACATTCTGGGAAATACATATTCCCACAAAGATAGGGTTAAATTATATGTGCAAGACTTCTGTCAACAGCTTGACTAATTTATTTTTAAAATAAGTTTAAATGTCAATTTTGCCTTTGAAACATTTCCTAAGTCTATATTTAACCTAATTTCACCACCACTCAAATTTAAGCTCACATTATGCCTGACATGGATACTTGAGTTGTTCCTTCAATGGTCTCCAGACATCCACTCTGGCACACTTTCAGTCTGTTCTTCATAGCACAGCCAGGGAAGTTTTTGAAATGCAAATATGATCATTTTTATACCCTGTCTAAAATCTTTTGTTCTTTTCCATTGTTCTTAAAATAACCTGACCAAGAGGTTTTCATATAGTTCAGCCCCCAGGTATCAACAAAGCCATATTGGCCCCATATTCCTTCTTTTCCTTTTCACTTGAGATATAAACCAGTTTCATTTCAGTCCTTTAGACCCTCTTTACTCCCTCCAGTCACTTAATTCTCTTTCATGTTTATTTTGCTTAGATAACTCGGACTCATTTTAGATTCCATGTCAGGTATCACTACCTAGGGTCACTTTCCCTGGCCCTTTTAAATGTCTCTATTTTCACCTCTCTTACATAGCACAATATACCAATATGTTGTTTGTTTGTTTGTTTGTTTGTTTTTTAGGATCTTTCTTCTCTGAAGTCTGTAAACTCCATGAGGGCATTGACAGTGTCTCTCTTGCACATTGTTGGACACCTAGAGCCTGGCTGGGTGTGCACCTCAGAGTAGGAACTATTTGCTAAAAATATTCATATTGCTTATTGGAAATACTGATTCCAACCTCATGGAAAGGTTATAAATGAAACAAAGACACGAAAGAAAGAAAGGAAGAAAGAAAGAAAGAAAGAAAGAAAGAAAGAAAGAAAGAAAGAAAGAAAAAGAAATTTATGTCATTATATAAATGTTAAAAGAAACACTCATTATTTAGCTATTGCTTAAAAATGCTGTGAAGTTCTAATTATATGCATGACATGTTTTTGATTTTTAACATTTAATAAGTTACTTCTGTAATCTTTGGAGTTAGAGAAAAAACAAGATAGGGAATTTCTTCCAGAATTAGCTCCTTATAGAGGCTCGGACTCAAACTCTCAGAGATGTTTGTTATACTAGACAGTAGTCTAATTACACAATTCCCAACATCTAGCATATCCAGTGCATGGAAAGCCATAGTTCATTCCAAGTTACATCACACCAAGGCCAGGTCAGTTATGTCAGGCATTCCTTTATTTTGAGAGGAGTGGAAGATGAAGTTGCCTATCCCAAGTATTAAACTATTCTTCATCTCTCTACTGTGACTGCATGCTTGAATAAATAAGTACCAATAGTAACAATAATTTAAAAAAATAACAGTCCTAGAATTCTGGAAAAATCTTAATCTGAATTTGTAGAGATTAAATAAAGAATATTACTCCACTGTGCAGGTCATAATTTTGGAAAAAAATATACCCAATTTACACTGAAAAACAGAACACTATATGGTATTTACATATGGTACTTTAGCACTTTTGGAATGTCTAGTGAATAGGTATTTGTTGTATGTTTGCATAATAGGAAATGATAACAGAATTCATTCTCCCGTATCCACCCTTAAAAAGGTATTAACTCTCAAGGTCAGGGATTTGCATTACCCTAAGAGTAAGTTCATTATTAAATTTTGCACTCTAGATGCTTCACTGGCCTCACCTTAGTCCTGAGCCTGCCTGAGTGACATTATCAGTGGTGGCTTGAGAAGCTTGTAAAAGCAATCCAATGGAATGAGCACAAATAAAAATATTTCAATTTGATATGTATTTGAAATTATGCTTGAAAATAGGGTTTTATTTCATTTGACAATGAATATCAATATGAACAAGCCTCCTAAATATCAGATTAAAAAGCAATATAGTGATTTCTGCTTCCAACCAACATAGTGTAATAAGGATCCTATTTATTCCCCTACCAAAATAATTAAAAACTAGGAAAATACATAAAGCAAAAATTTTCAAGACTCAGGACAACAAAGGATAGTGATCCCTGAAAGAAGGAAAACAAATGAGGTGTGGGTTAAGATGGCCCTTATAATTGTTTGAAGTATTTGCAAGCAGTGTAATAGAAGAGTAAAGCCAGGCTTTATGGGGCAGAAAAAGCCAAAAGTCCTCAGAGAACATAATGCTAGAATTTATGGGACATTCAGAGAGAAAGTACTTGTTTCCACTAGCCAGAGTGGAAAACCTATATTCAAGGAGCATGGGGTGGATTACTTAAGAGTGCCTTATCTCAGTAGTAATAGAGTGATCAACCATACTGGGTTGTGGACTGAGAGTTCTATCAGGTTGTTACAGTGAATATTTGCAAAATAATCCCTGAAGTCCTGGCAGGAGAAGGGTAAAGTAAGCACTGGCAAACACATCTACCACCTTCTCCAACACAAAGGCCTACTCTTTAAGGGAAAAGATTTCAGCAAGGTATAATTCTAAAACTTTGTATCAGCTGAAAGAAGGGAACTCCTCCTCCCTTCAATCCCCTCCAGTCTTCTGATCTTTCCTAAATTAAGAAAATAGAATAAACAGGAAATTGGTCTCCAAAAATATAAGATGGAAACCCAGCAGATAAGGGGAAAAGCAGGATCCAGAGAAAAGATTAAAGTTATACCACTGGAAGCAGGAAAGACACACATGCAAAAGCCACAGGCATGAATGGAAAGCCGCCTAAAATATTAGTTTACCAAGAAGTTCATTGAACATACGCTGCCCCTCACAACCGACTGCCACACCAAAACTCCAGTAGAATAACAGGGAATTACAGCTGAAGAGCGAGACAAAAACTCTTTCCAAGGTATTATACATAGAAAGGCTGTAAAGCCAAAAGAGGAGATAAAAACAAATAAAGTAGACTGGTTTGAAGACTCTCACACCTATAATCACAATAAACATTAAACTCAGCCCAACTTCCAGCCAGACTAACATAAATCCTTATAGTAAAGGCCTATTCATCTCAGTTTTTATGAGCTAATACAATATTTCCAGCTTTTAACAAAAACATAGAAAGTATGACAAAAGGTGAGAAAAAAAAGGCTAAAGAGACAAAGTAATCACCAGAGTCACTCAAATACACAACACAGATGTTAGAATTATTAGACAGGAAGTGTAAAATAACTGTTATGTTAAAGGCTCTAATGAAAAAAATAAATAGTATGCAAGAACAGATGGGCAATATAAGCAGAGACATAGAAATTCTTGAAGAAATTCTAGAAATCAAAAATAGTAACAGAAATAAAGAATGCCTTTGATGGGCTCCTCAGTAGACCAGCCATAGCTGAGAAAGAATCAATGAGCTTGAAGGTCATTCGGTAGAGACTTTCCAAACTAAAATTCTCAGAAAAAAAGAATACTGAAAAAAGAATAACACATTATCTAAGAACTATGGATATTAGGAACAAATTAAAAGTTGTTACATACACTCAATTTGAATACCTAAAGGAGAAGACATGGAGGAAGGAACAGAAGGGATATTTGAAGGAAAAATAGCTGAGAAGTTTCCAAAAACTAATGACAGACATAAAACCACAGGTCTAGGAAGCTCAGAGCACATCAAGGGAGATAAATGTTGAAAGAAACCCACACTTAGGCACATTACATTGATTTGGGGTTGAATTGTGTTCCCCCAAATGACATGTATAAGTCCTAATCCCAGTACCTGTGAATATAGTCTTATTTGGAAATAAGGCCTTTGTTGATGTAATCGTATTAAAATGAAGTCTTATTGGATCAAGAAGGGCCTTAATGAAGTAAATGGTGTCCTTGTTAATTAAGGGAAATTTGAGCACACAAACACACATACAGAGAAGGCTGTCATACGGAAACAGGGGAAACACAGGAGAATACCATGTGACACCAGAAGCAGATTTTAGAAGTGATACAGGTGCAAACCTGGAAACACAAAGAGCTGCTAGCAACTACCAAAAGCTAGCAAGAGGTGAGGAATGATTATTCCCTAAAGTCTTTAGAGGAAGTGGACCTGTGTCATGTTGCTTTTAGAATTCTGGGGCTCCAGAACTATGAGGAAATAAATTTCTTTTGCCTAAAGCTATCTTTCATGGCACTTTGTTACAACAGATCTTAAAACTAACAGTCAAATTGCTCTAAACAACCACTAAAATCTTCTTCAAAGTAAAAATACAGTAAGAGGAGAGAAAAAGAAATTATATTAAAAGTTTACTTAAAATGAAAGAAAGCAAAAAAAAAAAAAAGTAGAGGGAGAAGAAAAGAGCTAATGCAATGAATGGAAAACAGTTACCAATACAGTTACAAGGATGATAAGTATTAATTCAACTATATCAACACTTTAGTTGAGAATGTTTTAAACATACTAATTACAGAAAGATTGTCAATGGTGTTTAAAAAAATAAAATAGGACTATATGTTTTCTATAAGAAAACTACTTTAATATAAAAACTTTGATAAGTTAAAGGTAAAAGTATGGAGAGAGAGAGAGAGATACATGATGCAAACTCTGGTTAATGAAAACTAGAGTAGGTTTACTAATTTCAGAGGAATCAGATTTAAGAACAAGGAAACCATCAGGGTTAAAGAAGGGCATTATGCACTGACAGGTTCATTCTCCAAGAATATGTAACAATCCCAAGCATGTACATGCCAAATAATAAAGAATAAAAACACATGAAGAAATAACTGATATAACAGAAAAATTGTTACAGTTGGAGACTTCAATCCTCCTCTGGTGGGTCAAGCAGTTAGAAAAACAGTAAGAACTACTTTAACAGCATTAATTAGATCAATATTATCTAATTGATATGTATAGAATACTCCATCCAACAATAGAATATACTTCTCAGGTTTACATGGAACACTCATCAAGCTAAACCAAGATTTATGTTAAAAGAACATGAATTACAAAAAATATGTTCTTATACAATAATGACATTAAATTAGGAGACCAAAAACATAAAGATAGCTAGAAAATTCCCCAATGTTTGGAAAGTAAACAATAGTCTTTTAAATAATACAAGGACCATAAAAGTCTTTTAAGAGAAATTTAAAAGTATTTTGAATTAAATGAAAATAAAAATACAATTTATCAAAGATTGCAAGGTATAGAAGAATCCCAAAATCCTTAGGGATGTGGTGCTAAGAGGAAAATTTAGCACTTAATATAGCATTAAATGCATATACCAGAGAATAAAAAGTATATAAAATTAATAATCTGAGTTCTTACTTTAGAAAAGTAGAAAAAGAAGAGAAAATTAAATAAAAAGCTAGCAAGAGAAAAGAAATGAAATCATAGCAGAAATAAATGAACTTGAAAGCAGGAATAAAAATAGAGAACACTAATGAAACTAAAAGCTATTTTATTTAAGGATCAATAAAACTGATAAACCTCTAGCTAGGTTAACCACGAAAAAAATTTTACTGATTGGCATTAAAAATGATAGAATATTTTAAAAACTCTATGCTCACAAATTTTATAACTTAGATGAAATAGAACTTTTTTGGTAAGTTTATATATTTACTCAATTAAACACAGGTAAGATGAATAGCCATATGCCTTTTAAAAAGAAGTTAATAATAATAACTGAGTTAATAATTTAGAACCTTTGAAAGAAAGACAAGGAGAGAGGGAGGGAGGGAGGGAAGGAAGGAAGGAAGGAAAATAAAAAATACAAAATAAAAAAAGAAATAAACAAAGAAAAAGAGTGAAGCATTAGGCCCAGACAAATTCAACCAAATATTTAGGGGGAAGATAATACTAATTTTTCACAATCTTCCCCCAAAAAAGAAGCTATGAAACACTTCTTGACCCATTTCATCAGCTTAGCATTATCCTAATACCAAAACCTGATAAAGACTTTACATGGAAAGAAAATAACAGACCAGTATCCTTCAGGAACATCCTCAGGAAAATATTACCAATTTAGGGGCACCTGGATGGCACAGTCATTGGGTGTCTCCCTTTGGCTGGAGTCATGATCCCAGGATCCTAGAATCAAGCCCCGCATCGGGCTCCCTGCTCCACCGTTCGTCTGCTTCTCCCCCTTCCACTCCCCCTGCTTGTGTTCCCTCTCCCTGTGTCTCTCTCAGTCAAATAAATAAATAAATAAATATATCTTTAAGAAAAAGAAAAAGAAAATATTACCAATTTAATCCAGCAATAAATAAAAAGAATAATAACTCATAACCAATGGGGTCATTGCAGGAGTGGAAGGTTGACCCAATATTTGCACATCAATATAATTTATTATATTAACACATTAATAAGAAAAACAGTTATATAAATAGATGTATAAAAGTAGTGAATAAAATTCAACATCCGTTTATTAAAAAAAAAAACAAAAAAATTCTCAAAAAACTAGGAATTAAAGAGGGGAGTTTCTGTAACCTAATAAAGTATATATATGAAAAACCTACAGCTAATGTGGTGCTTAGGGGCACCAGGATTAACACATTATCCCATAAGATCAAGCACAAAGAAGGAATGTCTGATTTTACCATTCATATTCAACATTGTATTGATTATCCTAGCTAGTACAATAAGAAAAAATAAATAAAAGATAATACAGATTGTAAATAAAGAAATGAAACTGCTGTCTTTATATATAGGCAAGATGATTGCTTTTGTAGATAATCTCAAGCAATCCATAAAGTAATCCTGAACTAACAGTAAAAATGCATTCCAGATTCCAGGATATAAGGCCAGGATACAAAAGGCAACGGTTTTCTATATACTAGCAATAAAAAATATAACTCAGAAGTTAAAATAAGCAATACCATTTACTATATCATCTCCTCTTCTCCCTCCCCAAAATACTTTTCTGACAAAATAATCAATATGCAGAAAAATATAAAACTATGATGAAAATATCAAAGAAGATCTAAATAAATATAAAGATATTTCATGTCCATGGATCAGAAGAATCAAAATTGTCTTGATACCAATTCTGCCCAACTTGATCTATATGATCAACATAGTCTCAATAGAAATTCCATCTAGCCATTTTATACATATTACTAAATTGAGTCTATAACTTATATGGAAAAGAAAAGGCCCTAAATAATACTGAATAAGAATACAGTCTGATCTCAGGGTCCTGGGATCGAGCCCCACGTCGGGCTCTCTGCTCAGCAGGGAGCCTGCTTCCTCCTCTCTCTCTCTGCCTGCCTCTCTGCCTACTTGTGATCTCTCTCTGTCGAATAAATAAATAAAATCTTTAAAAAAAAAAAAAAAAAGAATACAGTCTGAGAAGTCACACTACTTAATTTTAAGTCTTTCTGAAAAGCTACAGTTATCAAGAACATGTGGTGTTGGTGAGAGAGTAGATACATACATCAGTACTATGGACTAGAATGCCCAGAAATAGACCCCTACTGCCGGTGGAAGTGTAACCTGATGAAATCACTATGGAGGGGGATACTATTTATTAAATTGAACATATGCACGCCCTGTATACTCTTAAGTATCTACTCAACAGAACTCTTAGTTATGATCAAAATATATGAACATGTTTATAATAGCTGAAATGTAAATAACCTAAATCCCCAGCAATCTTAGGATGGATACATTGTGGTAGATTTATAACGGAATGCCATATTCAACAATGAAAATAACAAACTCCAATTATATGCGAATGACCTTGATGAATCTCACAAATATACTGTTGAGTGAAGAAGATAACAAATTCACAATGTATAATTCCATTTCTATAAAGTAAAAAAAAAAATAAAATAGGTGAAACTGACTTATATTGTTAGAAGTTAGAATAACGGTTATCCCTTAAGGGAGAGGAATAATCAGAAGGGTCAACAGATGGCTTTTTTCACAAGGAAACAATCTCCTTTTTCCGAATGTTATAATTCTTTATCTGAGTTTAGGTTACATGGTCGCGCTTACATTGTAAAAATTCTTGGAGGTCTACTTTTTTGTTGTTGTTGTTGTTTTGGTTTGTATTGCACATATGCTATACTTTAATTAAAAAAAAAATGACAAAAAGTTCCACTGCTTTTATATCCACCAGTGTTATTTGGTAAATGCAAAATTTATTTTCCTTAAGTATTTTCCTCATGTGGAGACTGGGGCTCCTTTGTTCAAAAAACAAATTGGTGTTTTTTCCTCAACTTAGTAAAAGTTAATGAATCTATTAAATGAGCATTACAGTTACCAAAAAGAGAAATAGAGTATTATTGTGCCAGTATCGATATCAATAGGTTTTCAAATAAACTATTTCAAAACTCACCAAAATTAGATTAATGGAGCAAAGCAACACCCTCTAATATAATGTTATAATAATTTTAGAATTTTGGCCTTAAGAATCCTGTTTATCTTGAAAATGTTTCCCAGTTTGACCAGTGCTCTCATCCATTGCCACCATCCCAGCCCAAGATTCTATCACCTCTTACCTGGAATTTTATAGTGCCTCCTCCTCCTGGTCTTCCTTATTTTTATCCCTAGCCCCCTTCAGTCCATTCCCAACAAAGAAGTCAGAATGTTTGTGAAGACATACATAAATCATGTCATTGTCCATCTCAAAATTCTCCATGGCATTCCATCTTGCCCAGATTAAAAATCAAAGTACTTAATAAAACCCTCAAGATCTCATGGTTCTCTTCACACTAGCCACACTGGTTTCCTTGTTTCTCAACTTGTGATACATACTCTTGCCTCAGGGACTTAGCACTTGTTGACCTAGCTTGGAATACTTTCCTCACCTGATTTGCTTGCTCCCTCACTTTTTTCTTGTTTTAAATATACTTTCCCAATGAAGCTTTTCTTTATCTTGCCAACTGAAATCTCACAAACACACCCCATTTTACAACCCCTTTTCCAGATGTATTTTTCCTTTGTAGCAATTTCATTCTCTAACACACAGGCCTACCCTGGAGATATTACAAATTCAATTTCCCACTACTGCAATAAAATGAGTATCATGATAAAGTGAATCAAATTAGTTTTTGGTTTCCCAATGCATATACAAGCTATGTTTATACTATGCTATAATCTTTTAAATGTGCAACAGTATTATGTTTCAAAAACAATGTACGTACTTTAATTTTAAATGCTTTATCACTAAAAAATGCTTTAACCGTCATTTAAGCTTTCAGTGAATTCTAATCTTTTTTCCTGGTGTAGGGTTTTATCATGATGTTGATGGCTGCTGACTGATCAGGGTGGTGGCAGCTACAGGCTGGAGTGGCTATGGCAATTTCTCATATAAGAAAACCATGAAATTTGCTGCATTGATTTTTTCCCCACAAATGATTTATCTGCTCTGTGAAATGCTGTTTGATAGCATTTTGTTCATAGTAGAACTTTTTCCAAAATTGGAGTCAGTTCCCTCAAACCATGCTACTGCTTTATCAACAAAGTATATGTAATATTCTAAACCCTTTGTTGCATTGTCAACAATCTTCACAGGATCTTCAACAGGAGTAGACTCCATCTAAAGAAACTACCTTTTTTTTCCTCATTCATAAAAAAAGACTCCTCGATCCTTAAAATATTATAAGGTTTCAGCAATTCAAATGTAATAATAATGAAAAAGTTGGAAATTTTATAAGAATTACCAAAATGTGACACAGAGACACAAAGTGAGCAAATGCTGTTGGAAAAAACGGTGGTGATTGCTCAATGAAAGGTTGCCACAGACCTTCAATTTGTAAAAAACGCAGTATCTGCAGATTGCAATAAAGTGAGGTGGGTGAAATTAGTACATATTTATTTTGTTAATTTTTAGTCTCCTGTCCTAGAAAGGAAAATCCAGATAGCAAGGGGCTTTTTGTCTGTTTCGTTTTGTTTTGCTATTACATTACCAGTGCCCTAGTCTTAGCTCTTAGTAGATACTGAACAAAATTTAGAGAACCTTTGAAGGAATATGGAGGAATATTTTATTAAATATAGACATTGTTGGCCATCTTTATCTTTTGAAATTTTATACCCAGAAATTCCAAATATCCATGTAAAAAAAAAAAAAAAAAGAAGAAGAGAGCACTTTAAGAATTTCCAGAGCTTGGGCTATAGAGAGAGATTTCTAGCATGAGGTAGGCCACTAAAAATTAAAGTTATAGGCTTGGGGTTTCCGTATGTAAAGGACGTGGAAAATCATCCTAACAGACATGTAAAAAGATGAAAAATCAACAGCACTTAAGTCCATTGGAGAAGTAAGTTCACAGCAAACTGCCACCCCCAAAATTAGAGAGGCAGACAGGAAGATACAGAGAATCACAACTTACTGTAACAGAAACCCATGAGCAGAGCCCATGAGCAAATATCCCTGCAGGAACTAGTAGTACCAGCAGAGGAAAATCTAAGCTATAAGTGATGAACTGCTATAGGCTCAGTGTGGGGAATTCTGAGTCAAAAACTTCAGGGTGAGTCAGTCAAAAAAAAATCATGCTTGTAATTTTTCGCTATAGTAGCCCAACCAGATTTTCACAGTGAATATTAGAGAAAAATCCATCCATGCTTCTGACAGGGAGAGAGGAGAAGGAACCACACTAAAACATACAACAGTATTCCATTCTTAATGAAGTGTGCTCCCTTGAGACACTGTTTTACCAGAGCCCAATCTTTGGGGGTTTTATCAGAAACTGACCTACCACTGACCTGGGAGAAGAGCAATGTGTTCATTTTGCAATTCATTTGGATCTTATAATCCTTTCAGGACAATAACAGAAGTTAGAGTGGACAGAAAAACCCTAAATTAATCGCAAAATCAGTGTGCATAGCAGCAAAACAGTGAGGAAGGGTAGAGGACCAAATAGCTAAAATGTCAAATGCCTCAAAAGGGCCTGAGTTTTTACGCAAGGATGGCAAGTTAATGATCTCTAAGCTGTGAAACAAAGAGAAAATGAACTTCACCTACTGACCCTAAAGTGTGGAAAGCTCTGAGACTCCATTTCAGTCAAGCAGAGAAATGGATATGTTGTGAACTTGAGAATGAAGGGGAGTTCCTTTATCCTGATTCAGAGTTCATAAGAGCATAGTGCAGATTATGAAGAAGAGCCATTAGAGGTTATGCAAAGATATGTATAGTGTTCACAGATGAGTGTGAGTACAGACTGGAAAATGAGGCTCTAGAGGATACAGGGAATATGAAGTGCAGACAGTCTGAGATTTGCAGACACCTGCAAGATTTTAGAAGAAACAGTTTCAGTGATCCCCTGGTGTATGGGGGTATCAGTGTCAAGATCTCTAAAGGTCTTGGGGAAGACAAACACTTTTTCAAAGCTTCCTTTATCCTTATGATTTATCATATGTGTCAACTTGGGGTGTTTGGGAAAGCTTTTTTCTTTTCTTTTCCTCTCTTCTTTTCTTTTTTTAATAAAAAGAAACAAATTTTAGTGACTTCCAGGCTGAATTCCAGCAGCTACATTGTGACTTAGAAGGAAAGAACTTGCCATCCTTCACTGAACTGCTGACCTAATCTCAACAGTCACCTACCTTTGCCATGTGATAAACAAACAAGAAATTCTTTTCTTTTATTTAAGTGGTTGTAGTTCAGTTTTCTGTTATTTGCAGTCCAAGGCAATTCTGTCTGCTGTAACTTCCATGCTCTTCTGTTACATAAGGAAAGTTAATAGATAATGTTAAGTTAAGAGATGAATGGTGGATCTAGTGGAAACCTATAGTTTTATCTGCCCAAGAATCAATTCTGGGAACTGCCTTTGCTTTCATACATACATGGTCACTATGAAAGTCATTTTTCTAAATTTAAAGGAAAAAAGAAAAAAAACCTTGATCCCAGTTTGCAAAAGACTGATTCAGAGATGGGGTTCTCCACATTACTGTGCCTTTTCCTGGGCATTTGGAATACAGAACTAAGAGTCATGGAAGCAATATCATACTATTGATAATACCTCAGTGGTCAAAGTAATATTTTTGTTGTTGTTTTTGTTTTATTTGTTTTGTTTTGCTAAGGACCAGAATTTACTCTAATTACCACGTGTCCTAATACTTGCTTGAATCACTTTCTCTCGGATTCAGAAAGATACTGATGAATTTCTTTATCAGTAATTACTTTAAATGTAAATGATATAATTTACCTATCAAAACACTGAAATTGACAGAATGATTTTTTTTTAAAAGATTCAACTAATGTTGTCTACAAGAGACTCACTTTAAATCCAAAGACACAAGTAGGTTGAAAATGAAACAATGGTAGTCAGCTTGGACTGCTATAAGACATTACTACTGAGTGGGTGGTTTAAACAACAGTTATTTCTCACAGTTCTAGAATCTGAAAATTTCAAAATCAAGTTGTTGGCAAATCTGGCGTCTGGTGAGGTCCTACTTCCTGGTTTCACCAAACAGTAGAGTCTCAAAATAAATGACACAAATATTAACATAATTGAAAGAGGAAATATACAGTCCTGCAATAAGAGTTGGGAGACCTTAATAATCCACTTTCAATAATGAACAGAGCATCTAGACAAAAGACTAAAGAAAATAGAGACTTGACCAACATTATAAATTGACTAAGCCTAAAAGACATAAAAAGCATTCTGCTCAACAAACCACAGTACATACTCTTCTCAAATGCACATGAAACATTCTTCAGGATAAAACACTTTTTAGGCCACAAAAGAGAACTCAATAAATTTTAGAAGATTTATAGCATATAAAGTATTTTGTTAGAACACAAATGATGAAGCTAGAATTCAACAACAGAAGGAAAACTATACAGATATGTGGAAATTAAATAATACATTCTTTAAAAAAAAATTTGTTTATCTGAGAGAGAGAGAAAGTAGGGGAAAGGGCAGAGAGAGAATCTCAAGCAGACTCCCCTCTACACATGCAGTCTGATACTCAGTTTCCACGATACTGAGTATCATGATAGATCTCAGTATCCATGAGATCTTGACCTGAGCCAAAATCATGTGTTGGTCACTTAACCTACTGAGCCACTCAGGTGCCCCTAAACAACATAGTCTTTTTTTTTTTAATATTTTATTTATTTACTTGACAGACAAAGATCACAAGTAGGCAGAGAGATAGGAAGAGAGAAAGGGGTGAAGCAGGCTCCCTGTTGAGCAGAGAGACTATGTAGCGCTCGATCCCAGGACCCTGGTTTTACCCACTGGGCCACCCAGGCACCCCTAAACAACATATTCTTAACAATTGTGTCAAAAGAAGAAATCATGGGGAAAATAAGAAAATACTTATAAACTTATCAAAACAAAACAGAATATTCCAATATTTGTGAGATAGAGTGAAAACAACACTCTGAGTGAAATTTATAGCACTAAAGAGCATACTTTATAAAAGAAGATTACAAATCTGATAGCATAACACCTTAAAGAATTAAGGAAAAAAAAAAGGTGAACTAAACCAAAAGCTAGCAGAAGGAAGGAAATAATAAAGACTGAAATGGATATGATCGAGAATAGAAAAACAGAAGAAAGAATCAGTGGAACCAAAAGTTGGTTCTTTGGAAAAGTCAACAAAATAGACAGACTTTAGCCAGAATGATGGGGGGGAGGGAGAGATGCAAATATCTAAAATCAGAGATGAAACCAGGAATATTAGTACTGTTCTTACAAAAAGAAAAAGGCTTATAATATAATAGTATAAAAAATTATGCCAATGAATTAAACAATCTAAATGAAATAGATAAATTCTTAGAGACACACAAATTACCTAAACAAACAGAAATTCTGAACAGACCCATAAAAAGTAAAAAGATTGAATCAGTAATGAAAGCATTCAAGAAAGAAAAGTCAATGATCTATGGCTTTGATGGTTAAGTCATCAAATATTTAAAGAGTACACAGTAATTTTTCTCTACTATTCAAAAACTTAGAAGGGAACACTGTATAACTTATTTTACAAGGCAAGCATTATCCTGATACCAAAGCCAGACAAAGACACCATAAGAAAACTAGTCCTTAAAAATATAGATGCAAAAACATCAAAATACTAGCAAACCTAATCCTATAGTGTACTAAAAAGATTATGCACAATTACCAAATGGACTTTATCCCAAGAATATGAGGGAGTTATCCCCATATTAATAGATCAAAATTTTAAAAATCACATGATCATCTCAACTGACAGAAGAACCATTCAATAAAATTCATAATTTTATTATAAAAAATCAGAAAACTAAAAATGGAGAATTTCTTCAACATGATTAAGGGCATTTATATAAAAACATAGTTCAATAGTGAAAGACTGAAAACTTTCTACCTAACATCAGGAACAAGACAAAGATGCCTGATTTTACACATTTTACTGGAAGTTACACCCAGAGCAACTAGGCAGTAAAAAAGTGACATAAAAATAAAAGACATCCAAATTGGAAAGCAAGAAGTAAAACTAACTCTATCCACAGATAACATAGTTCTATCTACATAGAAACTACTAGAACTAATAAGTGAATTTAAAGAATTTGCAAGGCCACCTGGGTGGCTCAGTTGGTGGTTAAGCATCTGCCTTCAGCTCAGGTCATGATCTCAGGGTCCTGGGATCAAGCCCCACATAGGGCTCTCCACTCAGTGGGGAGCCTGCTTCTCCCTCTCCCTTTGCCTGCCTCTCTGCCCACTTGTGATCTCTTTCTCTCTGTGTCAGATAAATGAGTAAAATCTTAAAAAAAAAAAAAAAATGTTTGCAAGGTCCATGATCAGCACACAAATATCAGTTGTGATTGTACACACCAGCTAAGAACAATCCAAAAAGGAAATTAACAAATAAATTCCATTTACAATGACATCCAAAATAATAAAATATCCATGAATAATTTAACCAAAAAGATGATAGAGTTGAATACTAAAAACTACAAAATACTCTATTTTCAATATTGTAATTTTCTGAGAGGTTAAAGAAAATCTACATAAGTAGAAAGGTATACCATGTCCATGGATCTTAACATTTTTAAGGTAGTAATGTTTCCCAAAGTGATCTACAGATATGGTTCAATCCTTATCAATGGCAATAGTCTCTTTGCCAAATGGAAAAGTTGGAACTCTGATTCATATAGAATTGCAGGTGGCCATAAATAGCCAAAATGATACTGAAAAAGCAAAGTTGGAAGATTCATATAGTTTTCAACTTCAAAACTTACTACAAAGCTACAGTAAACAATGCAATGTACTACTGGAAAAGGCATAGACATAGTGACCTGTGGAATAAAACTGAAATACAGAAATAAACCCATATATCTATGGCAAATTGATTTTGACAAAGAAGACAAGACGCTTCGTGAGGAAATAAAAGTCTCTTCAACAAATGGGGCTGGAACAACTGGATACCCACATGCAAAAAATAAAGTTGGGATCCTACCCCATATCATATACAAACATTAATTCAAAAATAGATTAAATAAAGGAGCTAAAATTACAAAGATCTTAGATAAAAACATGAGGATAAATCTGTATGATTTTGCCAATGAATTCTTAGATATGACACCAAAATCATTAACAACAAAAGAAAACATAGATAAATTAGACTTCATGAGAACAAAAAGCTCTGTGTCTCAAAAGATGCATTATAAAGAAAGTGAAAAGACAACCTACAGAATAAAAGAAAATATCCATAAATCATATATCTGACAATGTATAGAATGTATAAGGAGCTCTTATACCTCAACAACAAAGCCAAACCATTTAAAAATTGGTGAATGGCTTAAGTAAGCAATCCTTCTAAGACTACAAATTGCCAACAGGTACATGAAAAATGCTCATCGTCATCAGTCATTAGGGAAATTTAAATCAAAACTACAGTGAGATCTCACTTCTTAACTACTAGAACGGATATGATAATAAAAAATGAAAACAAGGGGTGCCTGGGTGGCTCAGTGGGTTAAGCTGCTGCCTTCGGCTCAGGTCATGATCTCAGGGTCCTGGGATCAAGTCCCGCATTGGGCTCTCTGCTCAGCGGGGAGCCTGCTTCGTCCTCTCTCTCTCGGCCTGCCTCTCTGCCTACTTGTGATCTCTCTCTGTCAAATAAATAAATAAAATCTTTAAAAAAAAAATGAAAACAAGTATGGTGATAAGGTGGAGTAATTAGAACCAAGTCTCATACTTTGTTGGTGGGAATGTTAACTTTTTAGCTGCTATAGAAAATAGTTTGGTAGTTCTCAGAAAGAAAAACACAGAATTCTTATATAACCCCACAATTCTGTGCCTAAATACATATCCAAAAGATTTGAAACAGGTACTACAACAAATAAATGTACACACATGTTCATAGCAGCACTATTTACAATAGCCAAAAGGTGGAAATATCCCAAATGTCTATCAAGAGATGAATGGATAAACAGATTGTAATGTATACATTATTTGACCATAAAAACAAATGAAATACTGATACATACTGCAATGTGGGTAAACCTTAAAATATTATGCTAAATGAAAGAAACTAGACATACAAGATCTTGTATGATTTATTTATATAAAATATCTAGAAGAGTTAAATCTATAGAAAGAAAGCATTTTTGTGTTTGCCATGAGTTGGGAAGATTAGAGGACATGCTTAATCAGTATGGGCTGTCCTTTTGGAATGAAGAAAATAGTTTGGAGCTATATAGAAGTGGTGGTTGCACAACACTGTGTACTAAATATCACTGAATTGTTTAGTTTAAAATGGTCAATTCTGTGTTATAGAAATTTCACCTCAATTTAAAACAATTTCATACCATTTGGTAAGACTTTTATTTTTTCCTTTCTTCTTGCTGTAGTAAGATGGCTTAGATTATACTAGTAAAACAATATGTCTCAAATACTTACCAGAAAGTACTTTAGAAGAAACATAAAATAGTGCCAAAAATTTGGAGAAGAAATTCAAACAAACTGCACAGCACCAGGGTTTCTGTTGAAGGAAAGTTCAGATGTTTCTAACGTTTCTCAGGTTATGATGATGGTACAATCTGCCTCAATAATAAAACTGAAAAGACAAATGTTTTGTGTGTGGTCGGTAAAAGAAAGATGCACTGGAGATTATTTAAAAGAATCTTTAATAAAAATAAAGTTTCTTGAAAAAACAGTTTAAGCATAACCATTTTAGTAACCCGATTTGAAAGCAATAAAGACAAGATAATTTTGAAGTTATGTTCAGCAATATTACTATAAAAATATTCATTTTCAAAATCATTCACAAACCACTGCAGTAAAGCATTGTAGCTGAAAAGACACAAAGAGGTCATCAATGCAGTTAATTTCAATTAAAAAGACTTTTAAAATATAGTCAACTGTAAAATATACCATCTCTTTCCCTCTTTCGTTTATGATGTATGCAAAGCAAATATTTTAATTCATCTAAAAATGGAAAGGTAAGAAAACAACAGCTCACCTATTTTTATAAATAAGATTTATTATAACACATACAAAAATATAGTTGACTTATTGTAATACTTAATATGTGAGGGAGAGCAATCATAAAAATATCTGGTGGCAAAGTATTTGAAAGAACTGTGAACACAATAACACATTTTTTCTTTTATCTCCGCTAAAGTTTAGATTTGCTGAACTTCTTTTTTAAAGATTTTATTTATTTATTTGAGAGAGAAAATGCACAAGCTGGGAGGGGGGTGCAGGGAGCCCACCACTGTGGGGCAAGAACATCACTGAGTTCAAGAAAAACATTCACCTAAGTCATGGGTAGAGAGGAAGAGTAAATATCATTAATACTCAGAGTAGACTCTTTCCACTCACAGCAATTAAATTATCAAGATAAATTAAATGTAGAACCATATATCTCATATTTTATGAAGCAACCTATAAAGTCAACATTTTAAAAAATAATGAATTCATTTCTATCATATGCCTCCCATTGACAATATTATTGATATTTTATAATTTAGAGAGACCAAATATCAAGATAATAGTAATGAGGTGACATTAGCAGGTTAATAGAACAAGAAGTCCCAACCCTTATTCCTCCACAGAAACACTGATACAACAATTATATTTGGGCCAAAATGGCTTTAAGCGAAATCCAGAATACAGGTAAGAAGTTGCAGCACCTCTAGAACCTAAGGCTGTAAAAAGTCACACCAAGATATATAAGAAGAGCAAATTCACTTTGCCTGAATTAGCTCTTCTCTCAAACCAGTTAGTTCTGTTCCAAGAAGGTCTCCTTGGCCTGTGACCTCTCCCTCAAGGATAAAGTGAGAGTTGGATGCGTTTCTGACTGTCTGGTCTCCTGGCTTTGTGATGTGCTTCTCTGAAGGGCTGGTTTCTATTTTACCTCAATACTGAGCATCGAAAAGTCAGCAGAGCCTAGATACCAGGGACAGCTAGGAACAAAGAGAAAGAAGTGGGTTTCCCCATACAGCAAACACTGCTCAGTAAAACTGGGTAAAGCTGCAAAGCATTTGAGGCCTTCCCTCTCAAAGGAAGGGAGAAAGTAAAATGATTCTGTTCTAGTCTTTTAGTCTGCTCCTTCAGGGGCTGGTTTTGATCTCACTTCATTGTAAGTGCTGAAGGACTGGCAGAACTGGAACACGGGGGACAGCTAGCAACAAAGGAAAAGAAATTGTTTCCTCCTACAGCTGGCATGGCTCTGAGAGTTTGGGAATGGGTACTGTGTCTTCAAATGAGCAGATACCAGTACATCTCTACAAGAAACACGAAGAATCGGGAAAACAGACCACAATCAAAGGGGAAAAAATCAGTCTCCTATAACTGACCTAAAGTAAATGAAGATTTATGAATTACTAGATAAACAATTCAAGTGGATGGCCTAAAAGTAGTTTAGTGAGTTACAGGAAAACACGATAGACAATTAAAATAATAATCAGGAAAATGATACATGAACAAAATGAGAATACCAGCAAAGAGACGTAAACTCTAGTAAAAAAGCAAACAAAAATAGTGGAGTCGAAAAATACAATAACTGAAATTCACTGAGGATTTCAACAGACTGAACAGGCAGAAGAAAAAAATCAACAAGCTTGAAGGCAAGTCATTTAAAGTTATTCAGTCAGAGGAGCAAAAAACAAAACATAACAAGAAGAAATCCCAAGAGGGTCATAAGATCAATAAGTAAACTAATATATACATTATAGGATACCCAAAGGGAAAAGAGAGAAAGAGGAAGGGGGAAAAAGTCTATTTAGAGAAATAATAGATGGAAACTCCCCAAATCTGGGGAGGGAAATAAACATCCAGATTTATGAAGTTCAGACAGACTGAATTAAAGAAGTTACATACACCAAAATGCATTTAATCAAATTGTTAGAAATCAGAGAGAATTTTTAAAGCAGCAAGAGAAAAGTGATTCATTATATACAAGGAAGTCTCCATAAGCTTATTGGCAGCTTTCTTGGCAGAAATCTTACAGGCCAGGAGAAAGTGGATGATACCTTCCAAGTGCTGACAGAAAAAAACTTGCAGCTAGGGTTACAATACCTGGTAATGCTGTTCTTCAGAAATGAAGAAGAAATAAAAATTTTCCCAAACAAAAGTTGAGGGAGTTCATCACCACTGACCTACCTTAAATTAAATGATAAAGGGATTTCTTCTAATTCAAACAAAAAGACATTAATTATTGACATGAATATGAAAGGATAAAGACACATATATAAAGACAAATATATACAGATATATAATCAATTCAGAATGCTCTAACTCACCTTTAACTCTAGTATAAAAGTTAAAAGACAAAATAATAACTATAACGATAACTAGTTAATGGAAAAATATAAAATATGCAAATAGCAACATCAATAACAAAGTACGGTTGGGGAATAAAAAAATAGAATTTTTGTATGTGAGTGAATTTAAGTTGTTACTGGCTTAAAAATGCTGTTCTAAATATGAGATTCATGTGATTTCCATGTGTGATATTGTGATGGATAAGTGTATATTTTATCTTTTTTTTTTAAAGATTTTATTTATTTATTTGACAGAGAGAGAGATCACAAGTAGGCAGAGTCAGGCAGAGAGAGAAGGGGAAGCAGGCTTCCCGCTGAGCAGAGAGCCCGATGCAGGGCTTGATCCCAGGACACTGAGATCATGACCTGAGCAGAAGGCAGCGGCTTAATCCACTGAGCCACCCAGGCGCCCCATAAGTGTATATTTTATCTTGATCCCCATTTCTGTCAGAAAGCTCATAAACCCCTTGGGATTTCCTAAAGTGAGGAGCACCATAAAGGTACCTTTTGTTGTGCTAATGAGATGACTTTTAGAACTCACCTAAGGATAGGGGCTCATTGCCAGGGGAGTTAACTGTGTGACTAGAGGGTTGGATCTTTAATCCCACTCCCCACCCTCTGGGAAGGGAGAGGGGCTGTAGATTTAGTCCAGGCACCAGTGGTTAATGATTTAATCAGTCATGCATGCCTAATGAAGCTTCCATAAAAATCCAAACCTAAGCGCGAAAGAGGGCTTCTAGGCTGATCAACAAGTGGCAGTACTGGAGAGTGGTACACCTGGAGAGGGCCTAGAAACTCCACACTCTTACCCAAACTTTGCCCTGTATATCCTCCCCATTTGGCTGTTCCTGAGTTATATTCTTTGTAATAAACTGGTGATCTTGTAAGTAAAAAAAAAAAAAAAAAATTACTGTGAGTTCTGAGTTGCTTTAGCAAATTAATTAAACCAAAGCAGGGGGCCCTTGGAACCTCCAGTCCATAGCCAGTCAGCCAAAAGCACAGGTAATAACCTGAATGTGTGACTGGCACCTGAAGTGAGGAGAGCTGGGTGAAATCTTAGAGGACTAAGCCTTTAACTTGTAGGATCTGATGCTATTTCCAGGTAATGTCAGAATTTAACTAAATTATAAAACCTTGAGCTGGTGTCAGAAAATATCTTGTGGATATGTGGAAACCCTCCCCCACCCACTCACCCCCACGTGTAGGGTGGCTATACTTAATACAAGAAAAAAATAGATCTTAAGTAAAAAAAAAAACTGTCACACGAGATCAAGAAAGTCATTACATAATGAGTCAACTTACCAGAAAGATATTAAAATTGTAAATACATATGCACCCAGTTTCTGAGCATCTAATATATAAGGCAAATAGTAACAGAACTTAAGACAGAAATAAACAGGAATACAATAATTGTATTTTTATTACTAACAATAACATTATTTTTGTGTTATTTTATATATAATAAAACTATTTAAAAAATTATTGAAGGAGACTTCAATATCCCACACTCAACAATGGATAGATTAAACAGATAGAAAATCAAAAAGGAACTGCAGAGTCAAACAACATTTTAGACCAATTAAACATAACAGACAAATAAAGACTATTCCATTCGAGATTATAATACACATTCTCCTTGAGTACACACCGAACTTTATCAAAGATAGCTCACATATTAAGCCATAAAACAAGTCTTAAAATGTTTAAGAAAATTGAAGTCATATAAGTATCTTTTCCAACCACAACAGCATGAAGTAGAAAGCAGTAGGAGAAAAATTGGGAAATTCACAAGTATGTGGAAGTCAAATAATACATTTCTGAAGAGGGACACCTGGGTGGCTCAGTCGGTTAAGTGGCTGCCTTCAACTCAGGTCATGATCCCAGAGTCCTGGGATCGAGTCCTGCATCAGGCTGCTTGCTCCGTGGGGAGCCTGCCTTTCCTTCTGCTTCTGCCTGCCACTCCACCTGCCTGTGCTCTCTCTCTCACTCTAACAAATAAATAAATAAAATCTTAAAAAAAAATACATCTCTGAAGAACCAACTGGTCAAAGAAAAAATTAAAAGGGAGATAAATATTTTTAGACAAATTAACATAAAAAACACCCTACTAAAATTTATGGGATTCAGCAAAATTGGTACTAAGAGGGAAGTTTGTAATGATAAATGCCTATATTAAGAAAGAAAAAGATGTCAAATAAAAAATCTACATCTCAAGGAACAAGAAAAAGAACAAACTGAGCCCAAAGTTTGTAGAAGGAAGGAAATAATAAAAGAGCAGAAATAAATGAAAAACAGACTAGAAGGACAATAGGAAAAATCAACGAAACAGGAAAAAAAGAAGACTGAAGTAAAATTATAAATGACAGAGAACAACTGATACAACAAAAATTCATGAGAGAATACAATGAACAATTATATGCCAACAAATTAGGTAACTTAGAAAGAGAGGATAAATTCCTAGAAACATACAATCAGCGATGAGTGAACCATTTAGAAGTACAAGATAAGGGGCGCCTGGGTGGCTCAGTGGGTTAAAGCCTCTGCCTTTGGCTCAGGTCATGATCCCAGGGTCCTGGGATGGAGCCACACATCAGGCTCTCTGTTCAGCAGGGAGCCTACTTCCTCCTCTCTCTCTCTCTGCCAGTCTCTCTGCCTACTTGTGATCTCTGTCTGTCAAATAAATAAATAAAATCTTTAAAAAAAAAAAAAAGAAGAAGAAGAAGAAGTACAAGATAAGAGCAGACTAGGGGCATGTGGGTGGCTCATCTGCCTTCAGCTCAGGTTATGATTCCAGGGTCCTAGGATCAACTCTACAGCATGGGACTCCCTGCTCAGCAGAAGCTTGCTTCTCCCTCTCCCATTCTCCTTGTTTGTGTTCTCTCTCTTACTGTGTCTCTGTGAAATAAATAAAATCTTAAAAAAAAAAAAAAAAAAAACAGACTTGTAACAAGTAAGGAGATTGAATCAGTAATCAAAAACATACCAACAAAGCAAGCTAGCTACAGATAGCAACAGGTAGCTACACTGGGGAATATGTAGCAAACATTTAAAGAAAAATAAATGCCAGTCTTTCCAAAAAATTAAAGGGAAGGAATTCATAAAACTGCCATTACCCTGAAACCGAAGTGAGACAATAATACAAGAAAAGAAAATTATAAGCCAATTCCTGCTCAATATAGATCGAAAAATACTCAACAAAATTTTAGCAACCAAATTCAACAGCACAGTAAAAGGCTCATACACCATGATCAGGTGGAATTTATCCCTTGGATGAAATGATGGTTCAACATATGCAAATGAATAAATGTGATACACTGCATTAAAAGAATCAAAGATATAAACCATATGATCATCTCAGAGATGTGAATAAAGCATCTGACAAAATTCAACACCCATCCATGATTAAGAACTCTCAAGATATTGAGAACACAGGGTACTTAGCTCAACATATTAAAGGTCATATATGAACAGTTCACAGCTTACACCAGAGTCAGTAGTGAAAAGCTGCTACCTTTTCCTCTAAGATCAAGAACAAGACAAAGATGTCCACTATCGTCACTTCTATTCAAGTCAGCTTCTATTCAGACTGAGAGTCATAGCCAGAGCAATTTTTAAGAAAAAAAATGGGAGGGGGGGGTGCCTGGGTGGCCCAGGGGTTAAAGCCTCTGCCTTCGTCTTGGGTCATGATCTCAGGGTCCTGGGATAGAGCCTCACATCGGGCTCTCTGCTCTGCAGGGAGCCTGCTTCCCTCTCTCTCTCTGCCTGCCTCTCTGCCTACTTGTGATCTCTGTTAAATAAATAAATAAAATCTTAAAAAAACATTTAAAAAAAGGGGGGGGTGTTATCCAAATCAGAAAGGAGGAAGTAAAATTGTCTGTTTGTAGACAATATGATATCATAAATAGAAAACTCTAAAAACTCCGTTCAAAGTCTGTCAGAACTAATAAGCTAATTCAGTAAGGTTGTAGCATATAGAATCAACATACTAAAATCAGTTGTTTCTACACACTAACAATGAACTATCCAAAAAGAAATTAAGAAACAATCCTATTTAAAGTAGCATCAAACACAATTAAATACTTAGAAATAAACTTAACCAAAGAGATACAACATTTTTAAGCTAAGTTATAATACATTGATGTAAGAAATTAAGGAAAACACAAATAATGGAAAGACATCCATGTTTATGATTGTTAAAATGCCACACAAGCCAAAGCAATCTACAGGTTCAATGGTATTTCCATCAAAATTCCAATGGCATTTTTACTGAAATAGAAAAAAATATACTTAAAATTCATATAGAACTACAAGACCCAAATAGCCAAAGTGATCTTGAAAAACAAAGCTGAAGATATTATACTTCCTGATTTTGAAATTTAGAATGGTATGGTACTGATGAAGTTTTAGAATGTAAGTGAGGTCCAGAGCTGCCGGCCAAGAAAGAATTCTTAAGATGTCTCTGGTGCAAAAAGGTGATTTATTAAAGCATGGGGACAGGACCCGTGGGCAGAAAGAGCAGCATGCTACCCCCAGGTCATGAGGGGTGGTAGGTTATGTACAATGGGGTTGGAAAGGGGAAACCCACCAAGGTAACCCATATGTACTTGACATGGACAAAATTCCACATGTCCAACAACCCATTTGATTTTGTAGTTCAGCATAATGCTAGTCCACTGTAGAAAGGAACTGTCAGTTAAGATAGGTGAAAGGAAGATAAAGATAACATACACAACATTCATTTGGTTTGAAGAGGAGTTTGAGGTCTTCTGTGGGTTCACAGGAGTAAGAAGGCATGTTAGTTTGCTCACTGGGTTCCTATGAAGGAAGTGCAGGTTTTATTCTAGATATATAGATCCATGAAAAGTGTCCTAGTTTTCCTGCAGTAGGAGTACATAGTATGACCTGATATGGACCTTTCCATTTTGGATTTAGGTTTTCTGCTGTATCTGACCTCCAATTTTTTAAATAAATCATATGTCTGGGATTTTTATGGGGTGGGTTTTCAGTTATAGTTAAATCAGGATTGGGGGTATATGATTAGTATATTCATTGAGTAACTTATGAGTTAAACCAGCTCCCAGTGAATAATTTAATAAATTATAATTGCATCTAATAACAGATCTACAGAAAGAAATGGTTTATCATATAAGAACTCAAAAGGGCTGAGTCCTAGAGGTAGTTTTTGAGCAGTTTTTACCCTGAGAAGTCCTATTGGTAAGAGAGTAACCCGATTTTCCTGGGTTTCTAGACTAAGCTTTGCAAGATGGCATTTTAAAGTATGATTAGTTTTTTCTACTTTCCCAGAGGATTGTGGGTGCCAGGCTGGATGCAAGAAATATTTTAATTTTAAGGTTTGGGCTATTTGTTGAGTTATTTGAGCAGTAAAAGAAGGGCCATTGTCACTCTGAAGAGATCAAGGAAGGCCAAATCTGGGGATAATTTCTCACAAGAAAATCATAGTGATTTCTAGGGCTCTTTCAGTTTTACGTGGAAAGGCCTTGACCCATCTGGTGGAGATATCAACAAACACTAATAGATATTTATAGCCTTTGCAAGGTGGCATTTGTGTGAAATCAAGTTGCCAGTCCTCTCCTGGATAGGATCCACGCCTTTGGACTGGTTTTAAAAGAGGGGAAGGGTGAGCTGCACTTCCCAGATTTACTTGGGCACCGACAATACAGGATCAGCAAACCTGTTTTACTGTGCCTGTCAAATTTACTCCATTGAATATATTTTTAATTAAATGTTTTAAAGCATCTTTGTCCAAATGAGTAGCCTAGTGTAGGTCCTGTGTTATCTTCCATTGACGAATTTTGGGTATAAAAAATTTTCCCTCATTGTTAACAAGCCAGTCCTGTGTGGTTTTAGTTTATCCTCGCTCCTGAGCAATGTGAATTTCTTGGTCTGAATAGACGGGAGTTATGGATCCCATTGGAGTTAAGACTGGTATCTGTTTTCTGTTTGCTGCCTCTTTGGCTGCACAGTCTGCTAAATTGTTTCTTGTAGATTCTAAGGTCATATCCTTTTGATGTCCTTTGAGGTGAATCACAGCTACCTCCTTGGGCAGATCTGCAACCTCAAGAAAGGTAATGATTTCAGACCCAGATTGGATTGGGGAGTTATGGTTTGATAGCAATCCCCTTTCTTTTCAAATAGATCCATGAGCACGCAGTACCAGAAAGGCATACTTGGATTCAGTATAATGTTAATTTCTAGACATTTTGCCAATTGAGTGAGTGCTATCATTTCAGCTTTTGGGGCAGAAATATTTATTGGAAGGGGTTTTACCTCAGTAGTGTGTTGTTTTTTTTTAAGATTTTATTTTTTTATTTGACACAGAGAAATCACAAGTAGGCAGAGGGGCAGGCAGAGAGAGAGGGGGAAGCAGGCTCCAGGCTGAACAGAGAGCCTGACATGGGGCTCAATCTTAGGACCTGGGATCATGACCTGAGCCAAAGGCAGATGCTGAACAACTGAGCCACCTTGCCTCAATAGTTTTAATCAGACTAACTAGCATATCCAGCCCTTTTTTCTCCCTTATCCATGAAGTTACTACCATCAGTAAACTAATTATCATCTGCATTTTTTTTAATAATTTTTTATTTTTTATAAACATATATTTTTATCCCCAGGGGTACAAGTCTGTGAATCACCAGGTTTACACACTTCACAGCACTCACCAAAGCAAATACCCTCCCCAATGTCCATAATCCCACGCCCTTCTCCCAAGCCCCCTCCCCCCAGCAAACTTCAGTTTGTTTTGTGAGATTAAGAGTCACTTATAGTTTGTCTCCCTCCCAATCCCATCTTGTTTCATTTATTCTTCTCCTACCCACTTAAGCCCCCATGTTGCATCACAACTTCCTCATATCAGGGAGATCATATGATAGTTGTCTTTCTCTGCTTGACTTATTTCGCTAAGCATGATATGCTCTAGTTCCATCCATGTTGTCGCAAATGGCAAGATTTCATTTCTCTTGATGGCTGCATAGTATTCCATTGTGCATATATACCACATCTTCTTGATCCATTCATCTGTTGATGGACATCTAGGTTCTTTCCATAGTTTGGCTATTGTGGACATTGCTCTATAAACATTCGGGTGCACATGCCCCTTTGGATCACTACGTTTGTATCTTTAGGGTAAATACCCAATAGTGCAATTGCTGGGTCATAGGGCAGTTCTATTTTCAACATTTTGAGGAACCTCCATGCTGTTTTCCAGAGTGGCTGCACCAGCTTGCATTCCTACCAACAGTGTAGGAGGGTTCCCCTTTCTCCGCATCCTCGCCAGCATCTGTCATTTCCTGACTTGTTGATTTTAGCCATTCTGACTGGTGTGAGGTGATATCTCATTGTGGTTTTGATTTGTATTTCCCTGATGCCGAGTGATATGGAGCACTTTTTCATGTGTCTGTTGGCCATCTGGATGTCTTCTTTGCAGAAATGTCTGTTCATGTCCTCTGCCCATTTCTTGATTGGATTATTTGTTCTTTGGGTGTTGAGTTTGCTAAGTTCTTTATAGATTCTGGACACTAGTCCTTTATCTGATATGTCGTTTGCAAATATCTTCTCCCATTCTGTCAGTTGTCTTTTGATTTTGTTAACTGTTTCCTTTGCTGTGCAAAAGATTTTGATCTTGATGAAATCCCAATAGTTCATTTTTTCCCTTGCTTCCCTTGCCTTTGGCGTTGTTCCTAGGAAGATGTTGCTGCAGCTGAGGTCGAAGAGGTTGCTGCCTGTATTCTACTCAAGGATTTTGATGGATTCCTTTCGCACATTGAGGTCCTTCATCCATTTTGAGTCTATTTTTGTGTGTGGTGTAAGGAAATGGTCCAATTTCATTTTTCTGCATGTGGCTGTCCAATTTTACCAGCACCATTTATTGAAGAGGCTATCTTTTTTTCATTGGACATTCTTTCCTGCCTTGTCGAAGATTAGTTGACCGTAGAGTTGAGGGTCTATTTCTGGGCTCCCTATTCTGTTCCATTGATCTATGTGTCTATTTTTGTGCCAGTACCATGCTGTCATGATGATGACAGCTTTGTAATAGACTTGAAGTCCGGAATTGTGATGCCACCAACGTTGGCTTTCTTTTTCAATATCCCTTTGGCTATTCGAGGTCTTATCTGGTTCCATATAAATTTTAGAATTATTTGCTCCAATTCTTTGAAAAAGATGGATGGTACTTTGATAGGAATTGCATTAAATGTGTAGATTGCTTTAGGTAGCATAGACATTTTCACAATATTTATTCTTCCAATCCAGGAGCATGGAACATTTTTCCATTTCTTTGTGTCTTCCTCAATTTCTTTCATGAGTACTTTATAGTTTTCTGAATATAGATTCTGTGCCTCTTTGGTGAGGGTTATTCCTAGGTATCTTATGGTTTTGGGTGCAATTGTAAATGGGATTGACTCCTTAATTTCTCTTTCTTCTGTCTTGCTGTTGGTGTAGAGAAATGCAACTGATTTCTGTGCATTGATTTTATATCCTGACACTTTACTGAATTCCTGTATAAGTTCTAGCAGTTTTGGAGTGGAGTCTTTTGGGTTTTCCACATATAGTATCATATCATCTGCGAAGAGTGAAAATTTGACTTCTTCTTTGCCGACTTGGATGCCTTTAATTTCCTTTTGTTGTCTGATTGCTGAGGCTAGGACCTCTAGTACTATGTTGAATAGGAGTGCTGATAATGGACATCCCTGCCGTGTTCCTGACCTTAGCGGAAAAGCTTTCAGTTTTTCTCCATTGAGAATGATATTTGCGGTGGGTTTTTCATAGATGGCTTTGATGATATTGAGGTATGTGCCCTCTATCCCTACACTTTGAAGAGTTTTGATCAGGAAGGGATGCTGTACTTTGTCAAATGCTTTTTCAGCATCTATTGAGAGTATCATATGGTTCTTGTTCTTTCTTTTATTGATGTGTTGTATCACATTGACTGATTTGCGGATGTTGAACCAACCTTGCAGCCCTGGAATAAATCCCACTTGGTCGTGGTGAATAATCCTTTTAATGTACTGTTGAATCCTATTGGCTAGTATTTTGTTGAGTATTTTCGCATCTGTGTTCATCAAGGATATTGGTCTATAGCTCTCTTTTTTGATGGGATCCTTGTCTGGTTTTGAGATCAAGGTGATGCTGGTCTCATAAAATTAGTTTGGAAGTTTTCCTTCCATTTCTATTTTTTGGAACAGTTTCACGAGAATAGGAATTAGTTCTTCTTTAAATGTTTGGTAGAATTCCCCCGGGAAGCCGTCTGACCCTGGGCTTTTGTTTGTTTGGAGATTTTTAATGACTGTTTCAATCTCCTTACTGGTTATGGGTCTGTTCAGGCTTTCTATTTCTTCCTGGTTCAGTTGTGGTAGTTTATGTGTTTCTAGGAATGCATCCATTTCTTCCAGATTGTCAAATTTATTGGTGTAGAGTTGCTCATAGTATGTTCTTATAATAGTTTGTATTTCTTTGGTGTTAGTTGTGATCTCTCCTCTTTCATTCATGATTTTATTTATTTGGGTCCTTTCTCTTTTCTTTTTGATAAGTCGGGCAGGGGTTTATCAAGTTTATTAATTCCTTCAAAGAACCAGCTCCTACTTTCGTTGATTTGCTCTATTGTTTTTTGGTTTCTATTTCATTGATTTCTGCTCTGATCTTTATTATTTCTCTTCTCCTGCTGGGCTTAGGGTTTCTTTCTTGTTCTTTCTCCAGCTCCTTTAGGTTTAGGGTTAGGTTGTGTACCTGAGACCTTTCTTGTTTCTTGAGAAAGGCTTGTACCGCTATATATTTTCCTCTCAGGACTGCCTTTGTTGTGTCCCACAGATTTTGAACCATTGTATTTTCATTATCATTTGTTTCCATGATTTTTTTCAATTCTTCTTTAATTTCCCGGTTGACCCATTCATTCTTTAGAAGGATGCTGTTTAGTCTCCATGTATTTGGGTTCTTTTCAAACTTCCTTTTGTGGTTGAGTTCTAGCTTTAGAGCATTGTGGTCTGAAAATATGCAGGGAATGATCCCAATCTTTTGATACCGGTAGAGTCCTGATTTAAGACCAAGGATGTGATCTATTCTGGAGAATGTTCCATGTGCACTAGAGAAGAATGTGTATTCTGTTGCTTTGGGATGAAATGTTCTGAATATATCTATGATGTCCATCTGGTCCAATTTGTCATTTAAGGCCTTTATTTCCTTGCTGATCTTTTGCTTGGATGATCTCTCCATTTCAGTGAGGGGAGTGTTAAAGTCCCCTACTATTATTGTATTATTGTTGATGTGTTTCTTTGATTTTGTTATTAATTGGTTTATATAGTTGGCTGCTCCCACGTTGGGGGCATAGATATTTAAAATTGTTAAATCTTCTTGTTGGACAGACACTTTGAGTATGATATAGTGTCCTTCCTCATTTCTTATTATAGTCTTTGGCTTAAAATCTAATTGATCTGATATACGGATTGCCACTCCTGCTTTCTTCTGATGTCCATTAGCATGGTAAATTCTTTTCCACCCCCTCACTTTAAATCTGGAAGTGTCTTCGGGCTTAAAATGAGTTTCTTGGAGGCAACATATTAATGGGTTTTGTTTTTTTATCCATTCTGATACCCTGTGTCTTTTGACAGGGGCATTTAGCCCATTAACATTCAGGGTAACTATTGAGAGATATGAATTTAGTGCCATTGTATTGCCTGTAAGGTGACTGTTACTGTATATTGTCTCTGTTCCTTTCTGATCTACCACTTGTAGGCTCTCTCTTTGCTTAGAGGACCCCTTTCAATATTTCCTGTAGAGCTGGTTTGGTGTTTGCAAATTCTTTCAGTTTTTCTTTGTCCTGGAGGGTTTTAATCTCTCCTTCTATTTTCGATGATAGCCTAGCTGGATATAGTATTCTTGGCTGCATGTTTTTCTCATTTAGTGCTCTGAAAATATCATGCCAGCTCTTTCTGGCCTGCCAGGTCTCTGTGGATAAGTCAGCTGCCAATCTAATATTTTTACCATTCTATGTTACAGACTTCTTTTCCCGGGCTGCTTTCAGGATTTTCTCTTTGTCACTGAGACTTGTAAATTTTACTATTAGGTGATGGGGTATGGGCCTATTCTTATTGATTTTGAGGGGCGTTTTCTGAACCTCCTGAATTTTGATGCTCGTTTCCTTTGCCATATTGGGGAAATTCTCCCCAATAATTCTCTCCAGTATACCTTCTGCTCCCCTCTCTCTTTCTTCTTCTTCTGGAATCCCAATTATTCTAATGTTGTTTCGTCTTATGGTGTCACTTATCTCTCGAATTCTCCCCTTGTGGTCCAATAGCTGTTTGTCCCTCTTTTGCTCAGCTTCTTTATTCTCTGTCATTTTTTTCTTCTATATCACTAATTCTTTCTTCTGCCTCATTTATCCTAGCAGTGAGAGCCTCCATTTTTGATTGCACCTCATTAATAGCTTTTTTGATTTCAACTTGGTTAGACTGTAGTTCTTTTATTTCTCCAGAAAGGGCTTTTATATCTCTCGAGATGGTTTCTCTAATATCTTCCATGCCTTTTTCGAGCCCGGCTAGAACCTTGAGAATTGTCATTCTGAACTCTAGATCTGACATATTACCAATGTCTGTATTGATTAGGTCCCTAGCCTTCGGTACTGCCTCTTGTTCTTTTTTTTGTGTGTTGAATTTTACCGTCTTGTCATTTTGTCCAGATAAGAGTATATGAAGGAGCAAGTAAAATACTAAAAGGGTGGCAACAACCCCAGGAAAATATGCTTTAACCAAATTAGAAGAGATCCCAAATCGTTTGGGGGGAGAAAGGGGATTAAAAGAGGTTCAAAAAGGAAGAAAGAACAAAAAAAAAGAAAAAAGAAAGAAAAGAAAAGAATTTTAAAAAAAGAAAACAAATAAGAACAATATAAAAAAGAAAAATATATATATATTGGATAAACTAGTTAAAAAACGTTAAAAAAGAAAAAGGTAAAAGGTAAAAAATAAATTTAACCGGAAGGCGAGAAAAAAAACAAAAAATGAAAAAGAAAAAAATTAAATTAACTGCAAGACTAAGAAAAAATCCCAGGGAAAAAGCCATGAGTTCCGTGCTTTGCTTTCTCCTCCTCTGGAATTCTGCTGCTCTCCTTGGTATTGAAACCGCACTCCTTGGTAGGTGAACTTGGTCTCAGCTTGATTTCTTGTTGATCTTCTGGGGGAGGGGCCTGTTGTAGTGATTCTCAAGTGTCTTTGCCCCAGCCGGAATTGCACTGCCCTTCTCAGGGGCCGGGGTAAGTAATCTGCTTGGGTTTGCTTTCAGGAGCTTTTGTTCCCTGAGCGCTTTCTGTAGAGTTCCGGAGGACAGGAATACAAATGGCGGCCTCCTGGTCTCCGGCCCGGAGGAGCCGAGAGCCCAGGGCCCCACTCTTCAGTGCGCCCTCAGAGAATAGCGCCCAGTCACTCCCGTCTGCCTGACCGGCCGCGCTTCGAGCTCACGGAGCCTGTTACCGGTTCAAGGTAACACCAAGCTGCGAGCTTACTGTCGGCTCTGTCTCTGCAGCCAGCTTTCCCGTTCCAATACCCGCAAGCTCTGGATTGGACACCCGCGATCCTTCTGTGACCCTGCGGGACCTGGGGCCACGCTGACCCCGCGTGGGCTTCGCCCCGGTTTAGCCTCTGGAGCGATGTCCCTCAGCGGAACAGACTTTTAAAAGTCCTGATTTTGTGCGCCGTTGCTCCGTCGCTTGCCGGGAGCCGGCCCCTCCCCCCGGGGTCTATTTTCCCGTCGCTTTGGATTCACTTTTCCGCCGGTCCTACCTTTCAGAAAGTGGTTGTTTTTCTGTTTCCAGAATTGCTGTTCTTCTTCTCTTCAATCTGCTGATGGATTTTCAGGTGTTTGCAATCTTTAGATAAGCTATCTAGCTGATCTCCGGCTAGCTGAAATAGTCTCAGCCTGCTACTTCTCCGCCATCTTGACTCCTCCCCCTATCATCTGCATTTTTAATAGGGGAGTCTTTTAAGTCTGGCCTGCTAGAATAGACAAGATCAATGATTTCTGAATAGTCATGTTCTAGAGAGGTACAATGATCAGGTCCACACATAAGAGTAGCTCAGTTTAAAGGCTGACAGGTTTTAAGTATTACTTCAGATATATCTAAAAGCATAGGGGCACCTGGGTGGCTCAGTGGTTAAGCCACTGCCTTCAGCTCAGGTCATGATCTCAGGGTCCTGGGATTGAGCTTCGCATCGGGCTCTCTGCTCAGCAAGAGCCTGGCTTCCTCCTCTCTCTCTACCTGCCTCTCTGCCTACTTGTGATCTTTCTCTCTGTCAAATAAATAATAAATAAAATCTAAAAAAATAAATAAAATTAAAAAGGGAAATAAAAATAAAACATAGCCAGGTACCTAGGAAGGTGACCTTCCATCATCCATTGCTGGCCCTTGGTCTCTAAGACATTCCAGACCTGACATAAAGTCATTACGGTCAGAGACTGTCCCATCATGAGCTTTGAGGCTTCTTCTACCAGGAGGGCTGTGGCAGTCAATGCTCAGACAAGTGGGCCAGCCTTGGGCTACATTGTCAAGTGACTTTGAAAAACAGCTCACCAGTCTTGTTTCATTCCCTGATTTTTAGGTGAGAACTCCCAAGGCTTGGCTGTGCTTTTCTGCTATGCATAGAGTGAAAGGTTTTTCTAAATTTGGGGACACCAAAGCTGGAAATGACAGAAGTTTAGCTTTTAATGTTTGAAAGGCCATTTGCTGGGCTTTAGTCCAGAGCAAAGTTTTCTCATCGGGACTTTTAACAGAATCATACAATGGTTTGGCTAAGAGTCCAAATCCCAGAATCCACAGGTGGCAAAAACCTGACATACCTAGAAAAGTGCAGAGTTGTTTTTTGTTTTTTGTTTTGTTTTGTTTCGTTTTTGTAGTCAGAGGCTCAAGATCCAGTATGGATTTTTTTCTGTCAGTAGCTAGAATATGGTGACCTGGTGTCAGTTCATATCCTAAATAGTATACCTTTTGTTGAGATATTTGTGCCTCTTTAGGGGATACATGATACCCTCTATCTTAAGTAAAGTTACAGAATTTTTATCAGATGTCTCCTTCGTGGGACTACAGATTAGAATGTTATCTACATATTGAATTATTGTCCCCTCAGACACGGATGTATCACGGAGATCTTTGCTAAGTGCAGCTCCAACTATATGAGGACTGGTTTTAAATCCTTGTGGCAAGACTGTCCAGGTTAACTGAGCAGCCTATGGGCTTGAAGTTGAGGTCCGTTCAAAGGCAAGCATCTGCATTTCCTCACTCAGTGGAATGTTTTTTAAAAAAAAAGGCATCTTTTAAGTCAAGTACTGTAAACCAGCTGGTGTCACCAGGGACGTGGGTGAAAGTAGTGTATAGATTTGGCACTATGGGATGAATAGGTGTTACTGTCTCATTTATAGCTCTTAAGTTTTGTACCATCCAATATTCCCCATTTGTCTTTTTTACTGGTAAAATTGGGGTGTTATAAGGAGATTGATAAGGTCAATATACCAGGTCTCAAAAACTTATCAATAAGTGGTTGCAACCCAGCTTTGGCCTCAGGTTTTAGAGGATATTGTTTTTTATGAGGTATACTCATTGGGTCTTTTAAGGTCACCTTAACTGGTTGGGCTGTAAGAACCCATCCTGGGATATCACAATCCCATACCTGTGGATTTACTTCCTTCCAGACATTGGAAGGGATAGTAAGGTATGGTTTTAGCTCTCCAGAAGTTAAAGAGAACAAGCCATCCCCCTCTACAGTAAGAGCAAATTGGCTACCTTGTTTATACATTAAGTCTCATCAGAGTCATGGAGTGGGACAGTATGGAAGGACTAGAAAAACATGAATGACCAATTGGCTTTTGTATTTACAGGTTAAGGGCATTATCTGATGGCATGTTTTAGTTTCCCCTTCTATGCCGACAACCTTAAGGTTAGAAAAACAAGGAGGGCTGGAGTTTTGAATAAGGACAGAGTAAGTGTCTCTTGTACCAATAAGAAAATTGATAAACTTACTCCCACATCCAGGATAACCCGAGGCTCAGTCATCTTGATGTCAAAAGGAGGTGGACCAGCCTCAGGGCACCGTAATGCCAGTTGCTCCAGCTTCGACACTCGGGTGGGGAAGTGAGTTCCTGTCTTCCTCTCTCTCTGGAGAGGACAACAGTCTCTCTCATCCAATGTCCTGTTTCTTTACAGACAGAACATGACCCTGGTGGAGAGCGCTTGTTTGGACATTCTCTGCTCCAGTGTCTGATCTAGCCACATTTATAGCATGGGAATTTACCCCGTTTTCTGTCTGTTACCAGCCTTTTCTTTTGACCCTGGTTAGTCTGGTGCTGTGGAGAATCCGCAATAACAGCAGCCACTATTGGAGCCTGTATCTTACCCTGTAATTTAGTTACCCGGTCCTTTTCTTGCCTTAAGGCCATATCTCTATTATTAAAGACTTCAGTTGCTATTTCTAGTAGGTGCTGGATAGGAGTTTGAGGACCTAAAGCCATTTTAGTTAGTTTTTCCGTGGATGTCAGGTGCCGACTGGCTTCTAAAACGCATATTTAGTATGGTTACTCCCTTGGGTGAGGCTGGGTTTAAATTTGTATATTTACAGATGGCCTCTATCAATCACCCCTGAAATAAAGCTGGATTTTCGCCAGTTTCTTGTGTAACTTCCTGAAGCTTATCAAAGTTTACAGGTTTTGAAAATCCTTTTTTCATTCCTTCTATTAAAGAAGTGATCATATGGTCTCGTTTTTCTCTCCCTGGACTCTCCTCCTGATAGTTCCAGTATTGTTCAGTGCTAGGGACAGCAGCACCCCCAGCTGGGTAACGTTCCCTATCTCTTATCGCCAGTTCCTCAGCGAACTCTTGTGCTCCCTCCCAGATCTGTTTCTTTTCCTCAGGGGTGCAACAATGAGTTAAAATGATACATATATCCTTCCAGGTCAAATCAAACATAATAGATACTTCTTGCGAGCCTTCAATAAATTGAGAGGGATTTTCAGAATATCATCCTAATTGTTGTTTTACCTTAGCCAGGTCTGCCACGGAGAATAGGACAGGGACCCTATCTGTGCCCACTTCTCCATTAGCAACTTGCCTAGGCGGATGCATCCCATACTTAGATGGAGCTCCTGGAAGATAAAGAGTCCCACTCCTGCTATGTCCAGCTGGGATGGGAGTAGAGGGCTCTTGAGGTTTATAAGGAGGAGGGACAGCAACAGAGCCAGTGTCCTCTTTCTTTATACTGGCTGGCAATTCCTCCAACATCCCAGGTTTATTAAGAAGAATAGGCCCATTTAGAAAATCAACAACCAACACATCCAGAGGGGAGGGGGTCTCTTAACACTCTACAAGAGGTCCACAGATCCAGATCCCAATTTACGGCCAAAAAGGCTTCGATGTATAGGACATCAGTCCATTTGCCCTTCTCCCTGCAAAAGAGGTCTCACTGATAGATTGACTTGAAACTTAATGTCTCATTTATGGGCCACTCTTCCTCATCTCCTAAGGAGTACTGAGGCCATTCAATGTTACAGAAGATCATTTTTTTCTTTCTTAAATCTTGAAGTTTGAATTGATTCTGGTGTGCTAAACGGCATCCCAAGAAAGAATCCTCAAGAACAGAAGAAGAGGATCCCATGCTCCTACAAAAGTATAGAAGGTCCATTACCAAAATCCTAATGTCCCACACAGGATATGTCAGAGGTTCCAGGTGTCAAAAGAGACCGGGGGTATCCCTCAACGAAAATCGCTATTGATCACCATTCTACCTTCTCGTGAAGTCATTCCTGCTGTTGAAGCTCTGGAGGGTGCTGGCATCCCTCCTCTTCCCCATTGCATCCTAAGCTACAGATGGGTGCCCGGTGAATAGACTAAGATACTATTCCATCCTGTCCTCTGGAAGCTGTGTTATTGCCCTGACATTTTAACCCATGGAAAATACAGAAAAGTTTGACAAGGGGAAATTATCGAATTCTGTAGCTTTAAGTAGTTAGTGAGAGGACACCCACAAGAAACAGTAAAGACTGAAATCCATCATGGTCTAAGTGACATTCCAATACACGAGGTCCTTACAGCCAACTTCCCTAGGAAACGGTCCCAGTTGGGCTTTAATTCAAGTACTGGTTTCGGCCGCCTCCCAGTGGAAGTCACACAGCCAGAAGGAGCTAGACCGGGATGTGGAGGGGATCACATTAGATCAATCAGGAGGAATCTGCACATAGGAGTCTTAAGATTGGCAGCCATCCTGATGACTTAGGTGGCTGTCCCATGCCCAAGACAAACAACTTTGTATAAGAAGAGAAATAAAGAGAGGGCACTAAATTTGGGGGGTCTTATCACCATTCTGACCAGGGTACTGACTTCCAGACAAAAGGCAGGCTTTCTCCTCCCCACAGAGCAGCCACGGGCTAGAGGATTACACCCTGAGCTATCTACATAAAAAAAGTATTCCAGTAAGACTGTAGTCCTTGAAGGCCTCCTGAAATGAGAGTCAAGGAAGAGGAGAGAAAGTACTCACCACTTTTGCACTGAAGCTCAGAGTCCAGATGTAAAGACTCAAACCTCCATGTTTGGGCACCAAATGATGAAATTTTAGAATGTAAGTGAGGTCTGGAGCTGATGGCCAAGAAAGAATTCTTAGGATGTCTCTGGTGCAAAAACATGTATTAAGGCACGGGGACAGGACCTATGGGCAAAAAGAACTGCTGCCCTGGGGTTGTGTACATAACTTTATGTACAATGGGGTTGGAGGAGGTCAGGAAAAGGGAGATTTCAATAGGACTTTCATATGCTAAAGAGGACCTAAATATACCAGATACCAGATGCCCTGCCATTGTCAAGGTCAGTTTTTTCCCTTCTTAGAAAGATATTAACATTAAGATAGTTGGGAGATTCCTAAAGAATGTCACAAAAGTCCCACCCCAGAGTGGGGGTGGGGGAAAGGTGTGGGATGCTTTTTCCTCAACCAGCCTTCTGTTCCCTCATACTACTGGCACAAAGACAGTCATAGACCAATAGAACAGCATAGAGAGCACAGAAACAAACCCATGGATATATGGACAACTGCTCTTCCACAAGAGTAGAAAGAATACACAATGGGGAAATTGATCATCTCTTTAACAAATGTGGTTGGGCCCTAAATATCCACATGCAAAAAGATGAAATTGGACCTCTTATCTTTCACTATACATAGAAATCAATTAAAAATAGATTAAAGATTTCAAAGAAAAATCTGAAAATATAAACTCTTAGAAGAAAACATAGGTGGGGAGCTTTCATTACATTGATCTTAGCAATAATTTCATGGGTATGACACCTAAAGGATAGGCAACAAACAAAATTTGACCTGTGGGACTACATTAAAGTAAAAAAAAAAAAAAAAAAATTCTGCACAACAAAGGAAAGGAGAGTTGTAGCATTCCTTGAACAACTGGGTTTTCCTCTTTTTTATAATGCAAGTAACTGATTTAAGTTTTGATTGCAGAGACACTCACTTCAACAATGCTTGTTTTGAATAAACACTTTGCAAGATACATGACTAAATAAAGAGCCAGGCTGCACCCCACCCCCATTTTAGTATGCCTATTTCTCTGAGTTACTTGATGCATTCTTCCATTGCCTTCTATTGGCTTCCACAGAAGATCTAGCATTTCTACTTCCTTTACTATGAATTGTAGCTTTCTGGATGCATCCAGGCTCTATTCTACAATGTTCCTTGAATTCTTGCCAGGGTTAAATCCTGTAATACAAGAGTGTGCTCCTAAATGGGTAAACTTTCTCTTCCTCAACTTTATGCTCTGCCTCCTTTATATAGCAAACTCTAGTCTCGCATACTCTTCCAGCTTTGATCTTACCAGGTCCTGAAGCTACTTCAAAGAAGTTATCATCTCCTCCTTCTGTTAGCAGGACCACCCACTTCCTGACTGGGTTATAATGGAATATATGTTGTGCCCAAAAAAGGAACAGAACAGTGCATATGTTTTCTTGCTTGGAGGAGAACTCTGCATCATCTTCAAGAAAATAAATACTCTAGAGTGCAGCATAATAGAGTAAGGTAATTTTACATTTCTAAAGGATTCAGAGGAATCTTATTTGATTCAAGTTTTTCTGGAACACTGAGTCATCTATCCTTTATGTCTTAACCCTTCATATTTTTCTAGTCAGGGCTCTTGCTGGTCCAGAATTTCCCAGATTGAGTATTCAATCTCCTCTGTTATAATGATGTGCTGGCCTGATGCTGTTTTTTATTGCCAATCATTCACAAGAAGAAAAAGAAAAAGAAAAAGAAAAAGAAAAAGAAAAGAAAGGAAAGGAAAGGAAAGGAAAAAAGAAAAGAAAAGAAAAAGAAAACAAAGTAAAAGAAAGTAAATTATTGTATTAACTACGAGGACGGCATTCTGGCTTCTATGTATAGCCTTTAATTGGTGGTTAAACATCTCATACTTAGAATTTCCTTTCATTTCTCAATTACCTCCAACAGCAGCCATCCAGTTTCATGGCTCTTACTTTTTCTGAGCTGTTTATATGACTGAAACATTGCATCTGCTTAGTTTGTTTGTTTTCATCAGTATCCCATTATAGTTTATCATGCGTGAAGGTTTAACAATAGCACATTTATGTGATGCAAGGGGTTACTACCAGTAAGGAGGTCCTCATTGCCAGATAACCAACTGATGATTCAACTGCAAAATCCCATTATAGTTCCTGCTTCCTTAACCTAGTTTTGACATTAACCCTCTCAGGTAATGTTTCCAGGAAACAGATTTAAACAGAGATTTGCTTGTATAATATTTATTGGAGACCGCCTTCAAGATAAATACCTGTGATAGAGTGAAGGAAGTAAGACTGGGCTAAGAGAGTTGTTAAACTGCAATCTAGGGAGTTCTAGAGCTGGGATAGACCTTAAGAATTGATTGGGATAGGAAGACTGTGGTATTCACACTTCTGTTGCATCATTGGATGTATGTTGCCCATGGGAAGAAGGAGATCTTTTCCTGGTATTAGATCACAAGAGTGGCAACCCTAAAGAATTGGCAGAAATCTTTCAAAGAACATGTGATTTTCACAGGGTATGCCTTAAGGCCCCATTCTGGATCCCAGCATTTTGGAAATTCCAAATAATATATAGGTTGTATGTATCTTCCTTTTGGTGTTCTTGATATATCAGGTACACCTGAAAAGGAGATTTATTTTTGTAATTATTATTATTATAGCCCTATTATTATCATTATTTTAGAAATTTCGAAGGTGGAGTGCCTGGGTGGCTCAGTCAACTAAGCATCTGACCCTTGATTTCAGCTCAGGTCATGATCTCAAGATCATGAGATTGAGCACTACTTCGGCTTCTTGCCAGTAAAGAGCCGGCCTGAAATTCTCTCTCCCTCTCCCTTTACCCCTCTCCCGTGCATGTGCTCTCTCTCCCTCTAATAAATAAATCTTAAAGAAAAGAAATTTCAAAGGCAAAAAATGTCAAAATCATGTCTCCAATGATAGCAACTGGGAATTCCTTATAGCACACTGACATTTCTTTGTCGAGCTTCTGTCAAAACATTAGCCTGTTACGTTATCCCCAAAAGTATATACCATAATTCTTTTTCAGAGAGCCATGCAATTATTATTGATAACTGAGATACATATTCAGATTTGGGGTGCACAAAAATATTTCATACTGAGAAGTGTTACAAGTTTTTAAGACTTCTTTCCCACGTTAGTTTTTTGTGTTTCTTTTTTTTAAGATTTTATTTATTTATTTATTTGACAGAGACAGTGAGAGAGCACAAACAAAGGGAGTGGTAGAGGGAGAGGGAGAAGCAGACTCCCTGCTGAGCAAGGAGCCTTATATATGGCTCAGTCCCAGGAATCTGGGATCATGACCTGAGCCTAAGCCAGACATTTAACTGGCTGAGCCACCTAGGTATACCCTTCCCATTTCAGTTTTTTCTACATGAAATGAAAAAAATAGAGAAAATGAAAATGAAATAGAAAAATGAAATAGAGAAAAGAAAATGAAAGCTTCAATGTGCTTCAAGGTGGCAGGTGGAGTAATTTGGTGTGAAGGTTCATAATGGAACCCAGACTTCTTCTTTCCTGACTACGAGTTCCATAACTGAATTTCTTTGCTTTCCACCACATCTTAAGCATTAAATTCAATTTAAAAATACAAATTACTCCAAGATTCTAGGATAAATGCCTTCAATCATTCTGATAATATTTGAAATTAAAAGTTAATGATTTTGAATTCTGTAAGTCTACTATTTTTTTATTTTTATTTTTTATAGTTTTTTTTTAAAAGAATTTATTTATTTATTTGACAGACAGAGATCACAAGCAGGCAGAGAGGCAGGCAGAGAGAGAGGAGGAAGCAGGCTCCCTGCTGAGCAGAGACCCCCCGACCCCCCAATGCGGGACTCGATCCCAGAACCCCAGGATCACGACCTGAGCCTTAAGGCAGAGGCTTTAACCCACTGAGCCACCCAGGTGCCCCTGTAAGTCTACTCTTAACATTATCTTAAATAGAATGATCTTAAATGTGTATAATGAACAAAATTATAGACCCCCTCATTTATTTTTGCATTGCTAATAAGAATAAATTGTACATAAATTGTGATTATTATTCAATTTTTATTTCTTTTTGGCTAGATTTTCTGCTCATGTCTATCCATTTTTAGCAGAGTTTCAGGCATTATCAAAAGCTTGTCAAGGAACCTGGGTGGCTCAGTGGGTTAAAGCCTCTGCCTTGGCTCAGGTCATGATCCCAGAGTCCTGGGATCGAGCCATGCATCAGATTCTTTGCTTGGTGGAGAGCCTGCTTCCTACTCCCCCCACCTCTCTTGCCTGGCTCTCTGCCTGCTTGTGATCTCTGTCAAATAAATAAATAAAATATTTTTTTAAAAAAAGCTTGTCAACATATATTGGATGGTTATTGTGTTTTTGACATCACTGTATGTACTTCAAACATCATATCTCCTTTTTTTAACACTTAAATGAGGTAGATACTATAGCATTCCCATTTTCCAGATGAAGAACAAGAAAGGGAGATTAAAGGACTTGCCTGAGGTCACACAGCCTGTTGAACTAGGAGTGTCGTTCCCTCATTTGTGCAAAAAGCTAGCTGATTTTCATCTTGAAGCTCTGATCAAATGTTACTTCTTCAAAAGGACATTTCCTGGTCATTCCATCTATTGTGGATTCCAATAATCCACTTCAGAGAAACTGCCATAATCTATAATTATATTATTCACTTATGTGTTGGCCTATTTTCTATCTTGTCAAACAGATTTCCCTGTTTTCTGGTATGTCATAAATGCCTGTCACATAGTAAGGGGTTCATTAAATATTTTACAAATGAATGAATAAACACTCCATTGATACAACAGGTTGCGTAAGTCTCCATCATACTTCTTCAATTAAAATAAATATATCTGATATTTTTTTTTAAAGATTTTATTTGTTGATTTGACAGACAGAGATCACAAGCAGACAGAGAGGCAGGCAGAGAGAGAGAGAGGGAAGCAGGCTCCCTGCTGAGCAGAGAGCCCGATGAGGGACTCGATCCCAGGACCTTGAGATCATGACCTGAGCTGAAGGCAGCGGCTTAACCCACTGAGCCACCCAGGTGCCCCGATATTTTTTACTCATATTTTTCCAGATGAACTTCAAGATCATTTTGCCCAAGTTTGATTGAAATTATTATATATCTTTAATATAGTATGAATAGATTTCTTTTTTTTTGTATGAATAGATTTCTTTGCATAATTCATATTTTCAAATATGAGAACATAGTATGTCTTCAATGAAAGTTTTATTTTTCCTGACTTTCGGATGTTCTGTTTTCCTCATGGAGCCTTTTCCTACTTATCAGTATGTCTACCCCTGGGTAGTTATTATTGACATGGTCTAATAGAAGGAGTGGAGCTAGTAGTAGCAATCATGGTGGTGATGTTAAAAGAAGAAATAGAGGTAGAAGTAGGAGTTGGGTAGGAATTAGTACTCTTCCCTAGAAATAATGTAAGGGCAGCATTAGGAATTGTTACCATGTGAATGGGATTTCTTCTCACTTCCTATTTTTTTAAGTGGTATTAGCTAACAAAGTCATTAACCTTTGTCAGTACAATTTAAAAAAGAAAAATCTTCTTTATGAGTTCTAATGATTTTTCAGCAAATATCTTGGTTTTTCTAAAGATGTAGCATTGTTTCATCATTTCCTAAGCTATAATTCATTCTGTTTGTGCCAGTTCTGGCTTGCCGGCCCGCAGGACCATTTCGTTGACTCTTCTTTGTTTCACAGGACAAACAACTCTTGCAAGAGTTATTCCCTACGTTGCTGTGTCAGCCAGCTTCTGGTGTGTATGGCCAATAGAAGGTATTAGCCAAACTTGGAGGATAAAATATGGAGAGAAACTGAGAAATCACTCTTTCCTCTGTGCTGATATCCCTGGCATTAGCAATTTCTCCTCTGTGGTGCCAACTACTTTCATTCTCGTTCACTGGATGATCAGGTCAGGCCACTTTTCCTTTAACCCTACAGACTGGCACCCTGTTTGGCTGCCAATCGTAGGGTAACTATTTAGCGTCATATGTCCTCCATCCTTCATGTAATCATTTTCTGAATTAAATTATCTCAGTTTTAGAAGCTTAAAAAGGTTCTGCCTTACCAGTTGGATCCTGATTGAGGGTTTAGTGTATTATTATTTTGGCTAGAAATCTTTGAACATTTTACAAATTATACTGATTTCCATATCAACATCTATACTGACAAATAAAATTCTATCCATGCTGAGTTTACAGAAAATTTAAGGGAAATGCATAAATATTTAGGGATGCATTGAGTACTACAATCCTTTTTAGAAATAGGCAAGATATGAACCAAAACACATCTTTTTTTAAGTGTGAATGAAAACACTTCTTTAAAAAGTTTTAACACGTACCTGTCAAACCAGTCATGAAATGTGTTAAATTTTAGTTAAAACTAAATAATTTCAATTATGCTATAAGTGACTGAGAAATTATAAATAAATGATTTTAAAAAAAATAGAGTTGAGGAATTCTATTCAAATTTCATGTATATGTGAGTAAAATCTTTCCATAAGTAAAGAGTAAAGAGCTGTTGATGAAATCCACAGCTTACTCTTATTTGGAAGATAAAACCACCAGCAAGGTTAAACAACTTTCATACAGGAATTGCACGTAATCCAAACAATATAAAATTACTAAGTACCATACACCATAGAAGTCATCATTAACTCTATAGATTTGGTAATAATTCCTCATAATTATAAAGCAGACACTTTACTAACATAATTTTCAAATAACTATTATTTAAAAAGTAGCTGTATTTGAGACTTTATATAGTTTTATTACATATTTTTACTCCTGAGCCACTCACTTTTCCCCTAAAGTTTTATTCATTCATTCATTCATTTATTCTTCAAATATAAATTAAGCGCCTACTATGTAACAGGCACTATTCTAGGAGCTTAAGATACATCAGTGAACCAAAGAAACAATATTCTAGTCCTTGGGAATTTCCATTCTAACTTTATAACTTTATAACAACAACAATAACAAAAACATAATAAAATATCAGGTAGTATTTAACTCTTTATAATAATGTCAATAGCCTCTATAGGTAATGATTGTATATATATAATATATCATATTATATGTATATATCATATAGGCAATGATATGGGAGATATATATCTATATATAGATATATATCTATATCTATAGATCTATCATATATCTATCTATCATATATCTATCTATCTATATATATCATATACACATACACACACACACATGCACACACACACACATATATATATATATCAACAAATCACCCTAAATATAATTCATAAAGATTCATAAGCCAGGTGAGTATTTTGTAAACACAGAAAAGAGTAGTTAAGTGATAAGTATTTCGTCCATGTGTGGGGGAAAAAGAATGTTAACAGAAACCCACTGATCTAATCTACTCTGTAAAATTCAACCTTCTAAAGGATCAAGTGGTTTAGGAAGCATTTTATCAATATTGGTGAGCAATTATTTTCCACTTTCACAAACTACAAGACAAAACAAGATTTAAAGTAAGAGGAAACTGTACATACAAGTTGTGAAACACTACAATACATTTAAAATATATGAAATGTTTTCTGGGCTCATTAAGCATTGGTTTAACAACTACATTTCTGAAATGATTTGGACATAGTAGGACAGAATGCAAATCAATGGACTATCAATGGCTTTTTCACTGTATCTAAGTTAGGTTTTCATTACTTTTTAGTGTTTACTTTCTTTTAGTTTGCCATTAAAAATTCAACTAAATCATTCAACTAATCATATTTATAATAAGGAAAGTTTGGGGTGATAAGTTACAGGTTTGTTTTTATTTATAAAATTATTTCCTTTCTTGAGAAAGAAACAATAAAGAGCACATTTAGTTTTGGAAGTCAAGGTCCCCTGAACATAGCTTAGATCAAAGAAGTTCAGACAGAGTCAATTTCCTCTCCTTAATAAATCCACAGAATGAAGTAGCAGGTCTTTCCCAGATATCTGTTGGGTACAGAATTGAGGCTGGAGTTGACAGCTGTAAGAAGGAAGTGGAGAAGTCTTAGTGACATAATGGCAGGCAGGAATTGGTTCAGGAACTTTTAAAAAGACCAGGATATCTAGTATTCAACTTTGATTTGAAAAACCCTGTATTCCATAGAAAATTGCTGATTGTAGAAGGCAATCAGGGAATATCTGGTGTGGGAAAATAATCTGGATAGGAAAAAAAGTCACAGGACTTTAAGGACTGATGAGAATACAGGAAGCTTTGAAAGAAGGTTGACTGGAAAGACTAGATAAACCAAAGGTCCCACCCACACTCCACCCCTGTCCATGCAAAGATACTGGAGAGTACCTAAGCTCTCCACTATATGTGGAAGCAAGATGGTAATCCTTGTATTTGAATATTTAAATATAACATCACTACTGGAAGACTTGAAGATTTTGGATTACCAAAAGTCATCTTGATTATGCTAAACTTCAAGTACAATAAGGTCATAATGAAGGGCGCCGGGGTGGCTCAGTGGTTAAGCATCTACCTTCAGCTCAGGTCATGATCCCAGGGTTCTGGGATTGAGTCCCACATAGGGCTCCTTGCTCAGCAGGGAGTCTGCTTCTTTTTCTCTCACTACCCCTACTTATATTCCCTCTCTTGTTGTGTCTCTGTCAAATAAATAAATACAATTAAATTAAAAAATAAGGTCCTAATGTATCTCCAAAAGTCTTTAAACAAATAAAATACAAAACTATTCATAATGACTTTTATTAACTACTTGAGAGAGAACATACTAGTTGCAACTTAAATGAGAAGCTAACAGTATGAGTACACAAGAAAGAATTCTGACTCTTTTAGATAAACCAATAGTATCAAACACCCTCTAAAATACTATCAGTGATGTTATAACACATGGACAATTCTATGTTAAATGAATAATAAATTTCAGCTGAAGGCTCATTTTTTTAAAAAATTAATATTTGGAAGGGTTAAATCTCATCTAATCCTTTAGAGAAGAAGCAGAATGAAATTATATTTACAGGATATACAAAGAGTTTATTGAAAGTCAAGTCTTCCCTGTAGTTTCAGGCTAAAAGAGGTTAGTTTCTTGCATAATACTAGCAAATTTAGGGAATCTTAATCATATTTTTGAGAAATATTCCCTCTCATGAGTATAGTTTTAAATATTTATTGCATTCTTATGGTACAACTTGGGGTCATCTTTTTCCTTTCGGTCAGAATACATCTCCAGGTTAATAACTGATGTCAGTGCTTCCTAACTACATTTTAAGGAAAATCTTAAATTAACCTGTGTACAGTAACATTATGGATTCTTCCCATCCCTTTGCTAATATGTAATGGAAAAAGGGAAAACAACAGTAAGTTGTGGTGGAGACAGGGAGGGAGAGATATGGTATGTGATCATGAATGTACAAAACATTTATAACTGGGGCTACAAATGCCATAGTTATCTTTTAATGATATTAAAGAATAAAGGTACCCTCACTCTCATATTTACCTTGGCAAGTTCGTAGAAGTATCTTGGGCTGAAATGATTGAGAAACAGTTATTTACACACATAGAAAAATATGATTTAACTAAAAGTAACTATATTCCCTTAAAATTTTTGTGCTCATACAGCCACTAGGAAAATATGATTTAAATAAAATAAATATATTTAACTACTTTTCTTATAAATGTGTGTGTGTGTATGTGTGTCTGAGATAATTTAATATTTACTTGGCTGGATGGGATGAAAGGGAATTATTTTTCCCATTATAGAAGGTACACTAATGTGGTAAAAGAGATTTGTATTCTAAAGCAAGTTCACCAACATCGATTGTTACATATGTGAATTCAGGCAACACCATTAACTAATCTATCCTTAGCTCCTCATTTATAAAATAAGTTGATTGAATTTTTAAACTCTTCAATATTCCTTTTAGGTCTCATATTCTTTGAAACAACATGTAAAAAAGAACATTTTAAAATATTACAGTCTTCTTCAACACCAAAATGAATTTTGTTGGTATGTTGATATTTTTTGTTCAAATTTAATGCTCTGTAAAAATTAAATAAGTCTGTGTTTCCAAAAGCACAACACAGTTATGGTCAATTACTGCATTCCAGGGAATGTGTATATAAAAAATATATATATAGAAAATGTTTTGATTCATTATTCATCCATGCACTCAGAAAATTTTCACTGAAGACTTAGTGTACACATCAGATTAGGTCCTGGAGATAAAGAGCAGGAAAACGAAGGGTTTGCCATTGATGAGTTCAGTTTCTTGATATTCTGCTTGGCAAATTAATTTTACCATTTTCAGAAAATCCTCATCAAAACAAGTCACAGGGGAAAATATTATAAAATTATAAATTGCAGTGGAAAAAAGTATTTGATCTGAAAATAAAATATGTCCTTGTGAACAGGTAAGACAAAACTAATAATGAGGTTGTTATCAAAAGCTATAGAATTTGAGCAGGTAATGGGATATGGAAAATCCATCCAGATTAAAGTGAGTCTAGAAATCCAGTTCCATTGCTTCAAAGATCAGTTATTATGGGACAACCTAAATATGGGGGGAAAAGTCCGATTATGAAACCAAACTGACTCCTTTCTTTGTGACTAATACTCTATTTCTGGAAAATATGCATTTCAAAGCACCACCAAAAGCTGAAATTATGAAAGAGGAATTCAAAGGGTTGAAAGCTCTGCTGGTCTGAGGTGAGTAGAAGAATGTGGGGTTTGAAACACCCAAGTAAATTACTCTAAGATTGAACTCTGGAAAATCAAGGACCATACCCTAGAATGACCCTTTTGAGGGTCAGGATTTTACAGAATATTACTATTTATGACTGTTAAACTTAAATTTCATACTCTTTTTTAAATCAAAATCTTTCTCATTTATACTAAATCCTTTCCGGATGAACATATTTAGTTTGAAACAACTTCATTATTTTTCAAAAACTGAATTCATTACAGTTTACTCTTAACAAAACTCTTGCTCCTTATTTAGTATTAGCATTAAGTACACTTACAGGAACATGATAAACATTTCAAGAATAAAAGCAGCAATAAGCAATGAAGAACATTTAACAACATCATTGTCTTTTCAAACACCAAATTAAATTTGTTGGTATGGGGTTTTTTGTTGAAATTTAAAAATATATTTAATTACTTGTTTTCCACCGAAGTATTAAAAACGTGATAAATATATGACCATAGAGAACTTTATTTCTAACGCTCAGCCTGGAGTCAGACAAATATTTTCAATTAGTGTTCCAGGAGTCAAATCTCCTGTCTAATTTAAATCAGCGCCATTAAAGCTATCATCTCTGTCAGAAAAAAGTTAAAGTTAGCACATCTGCAAGGCAGCGCAGCTTGCCAAGTCCCACTGTCTGCAGGCAGACTGCCCAAACAAACAAGAAGTAAATAAATAAAATAATGAATGTCACTTTTAGTCATTTGTGCTGAAGCACATTGCTGCTCTTTGCTTGAATGGTGCTAGTGGAGAGAGTTCAAAAACAGGAAATGAAAGGGGAAAAAGAGGCTCTTTCATGAATTACTGACTCTCTAGACACCAAACTTCTTTTACCTCTGAATTTTCTGCTTGTAAAATGCTAATTTACCATCACTCTGGAAGAAATTTAAAAATATGCTATAAATTAATAGTCTGATATGACTTAAAGTGTGGAAGTTACTTTTATCTTTTTGATAATATTTCCTTATCAAAGTTTGGCCAAAGAATCTGAAGAAAATAATCTTCTTAGTAGTCCCTCTCTAAAAGATGCTATTCTCAGAGATCTTCTCTGAAAATAGTCTAATTTCATGCACAGATGAAAAGTGTCTTATTTGTTTAAGAGCTCCAGTATGAAAAAATAGAAGAAAACTACTAAAATAGTAGAAAATGACATTTTGGGTTTCTAATTTTCATAAAATTTCTTAAATCACTTAAAAAAATCAAGGTCCTTAAATGGGAAGAAAAATGCATTTTTAGTAGTGCATGGGCTGTTTTTAATTTTTTCCACCCTACTTCAGTTGACTACAGTATGAAAAGAAACCAAAAACTATTTCACACTAAATGTACTGTAGGAAGGGAGTGGTGCTAGTGGTTAAAGAGTGGGACTTGTAGCTCAATTTTTTGAATGCTATTTCTGGCTTAATCCCTGGTAACTTCTGTGGTTTTGTGATAGTTGCTTATATGGTCATATATGGGTTTGCCTGTCTGACAACTGGGTGTTGTAAATGCTCTGCACTCCTAAGAAGCAAAGTGAAATAGAGACTTGCATTAAACTGATCCCTCCTCTTTTAATATAATCCTTAAGTTGTTTCATTTCAAGTTTGTCCTCCTAATATTCTCTGGTACCTACCATATCTAACCACTCACCAATGTTCTACCTTATAACCTAATTACCTCATAAAGACCCTACCTCCAAATACCATCACATCAGGGATTAGATTCCAATATATGAATTGGGGCACATTCAGTCTACAGCAAATGTCATTCATTTCACCTATCTTGGTGAGTGGAATTAGTGCTCTTTTAAAAGAAGTTTCAGAGAACTACCTTGTCCCTTCGAAGCATCATGTAAGTTTATAGTGGGAAGATAGTCATCTATGAACGAGGAAGTGGGTCCTCACTAGACACCAAATCCGATGGCATCTTGATCTTATACTTTCCAGCTCCCAGAACTGTGAGAAATAAGTTTCTGTTTATAAGTTATCCAATCTATAGTAGTGTTTTATTTTAACAACCTAAACAGACCAAAATATCTTTCTTTCAAAAGTATCTTAATTTTGATCAATAGAAGCAGACTATTGCTGTCCTGCTTGAAGCTATGTACACATCCCTGCTTCTTATAGTTGTAAATAAAAAATGTTCTTGTCACTGAAGTTGTCTTGTTGTTACTTTTTTTGTTACTGATAGAAAGACATATATTGGTATATTTATATCCTACAGCTATGTATCACTCCCAAAATACCACTTGAGAATTTGCCGGTGTGATAATATTTTCTCTAGATTCTACTGTTATTATAATTGAAATATAGGGAGGAGAAACCATTCTTGATTTTAATATTTATTATATAAATCTTGATTTCTCTACATGTGCTCTTTGATTCATTTTTTTTACATTATTTACAAGTATTATTTATATATAACGGTCTTCTAAAAACAAATATTTTGGATAGTATGAGAATATCTAAAATCTCTCTGACAGAGCTTCAAGAAAGTTGAGCAGTCCAAAACAATAAAATGAAGTCAATATATATGTATACATATATTTATGTATTTGTTCATTCATTCATTCATTCATTGTGAGTTGACTTCTGTGGTCATGGAGGCTGAGAAGTACCATGATTTGCCTTCTGTAAGCTGGAGATCCAAGTGATATAATTCAGTTGGAATCCAAAGGCCAATAACCAGGAAAGCCAACAGTGTAAATCTCAGTCATAGAGAAAGAGACAATAAGTTGAGCTAAGATAGCCCAGCCAAATGTTTGTCCTTGAAGCAGGAGAACGAGGGTATGTAGGGCACGTGACTGACCCAGTCAGTAAAGTATGTGTAACTCTTGATCTTGGGGTTCAGAGTTCAAGCCCCATACTGGATGTAGAGATTACTTAAAAAATCCTTAAAAATAAAAAAAAAAGGAAAAAATGGTGTGTAAGAAAATACATCATGGAATAACTTCTTCCAACATGTTTTTAGACCACCCACCCTTGCTTCAACATTTCTCACAATTACGTTAAAAGCCTATTTTTTTTTCCGGTTTCCATTGTGTTCTCTCCTCATCTTTTTCTTCTAGTACCCTGGAATTCTCCCTTAAGATATGAAATTTTCTCCCATGCTGACTGTTTTTCTTGCAAAAATATTCAATAATTTATCCCTGTTCTAGTCCCTGAAATTCTGAAAAATAAAATTCTCTGGCAATGCAAGATTCAGGAAAATGTCTTAGTAATAGATTTGGAATGTAAATGGACTCAAAGATGTTTACAGGCTACAAAAATAATAGGCTGGATGGGCACTCCTTTTAAATATTCCCCAGGAATATTGCTAAAGACAAGTGTGGTAAAGACCGAGTCAGGTTTTCAATAAATTGTAAGATGTATCTTTCTTGGTCTATAGTCAGAGACAAAGTAAGTACATACTTGTTCAGAGAACTATAATATCCATCACAAAATCTCTGGATAATGTTTATATTTCATTAAGTTATTTATTTGAGCTACCAAGGAATGTATGTATGTGTGTGTATGTATGTGTGTATTTATGTGTATATTTAAAAATACACATATTACATGATCAAATTTTATGTACGTTATAATCTCAAATAAACAGGACTATGTAGAATACAAATTTTATTTAAAAAAAATCCCTTTATATAAGTAATAACAGTTATTCCCAAAGTGGGATTTTTTATTTGCTAATTAGTTGACTTTTCTTTCTTTACCTGAATGTTAAGGTTCTAGGATTTTGGCTAAGATCCCATCCAAATATTTATGAAACCACTGTCCATATATAGGACATATTTTTGAGAATAACTTATGGCACTATTTTTGCCATGGTCTATATTTTAGGTATAATATGAATATGTTTATATATGAATTAAAAAATTTTGTCACCAATGACTTGAAACCTTTATGCAAATTCCCTGCCGTGTTTCTTCTTTCATTGCTACCCATTCAATAAAATTTACTCAGATATTCTGCTTCAGAATTTTTGGGTAGGAATAATAAGAGAAGGCAATGGAGACTAGAGGAAGCAGTGCTGGTTGGTTGTCATGATCAACATTCATAGGACGTTAGACAAAAACACAAAGATTCTTATTATCATGAAATGGTAGAGATGAGAAGGAGATCTAAACTTGATGGGACTGTAGAAGCAGAACGGATCTGTCTGAAGTTGGAACCCTGATATGGTAAAATATTCCAGTAAACTGTGCCTCAAGGAGTATGTTGTAATTTGTCTTGATTGTCCGCACCTCAGAAATCTTGTTTTATCAGTGCTGCTGATGTTTAGCCTTCCTTCCAGGTTGGTAAGACTCCCATGGTATTGCCAGTGTCTTCTTGGCAGGTTCCAATCTCATCTTGGGTCTCAGGAATGGAATGACTCTATATCTGAGTTTCAATGCTTTAAAATAATGGACAAAATCATTTAAACAGGCTCTTTTGTGCGTGTGTGTGTGTGTGTGTGTGTGTGTGTGTGTTAAGGTTTTATTTATTTATTTGAGAGAAAGAAAGAGAATGAGGGAGAGAGCATGAGAGGAGAGAAGTCAGTGAGAGAAGCAGACTCCCTGGCGAGCAGGGGGTCCGATGAGGGACTGGATCCCTGGAATCCAGGATAGTGACCTGAGCTAAAGGCAGTAGCTTAACGAACTGAGCCACCCAGGCACCCATAAACAGGCTGTTTTGTGTTTTAAACCTGCATTTAAAGTGCACAGTTAAGTATCAACAAAAGCATATAGAGATCAATGAGGAGAGGAAACCAAGACATTCAAGATACAAAATAAAATGAATGTATAGTTTAGAAGAAAATGTGTAGTCTAGAAGGCTTGATATATCTTCTGCTCAAAGTTTTAAAATTTTGAACTAGAAGTTTTTTGGTTTTTTTTTTAAGATTTTTTTTTTTTTTTTTTTTTTTTTTTAAGAGAGAGAGAGAGCACAAGCAGGGGGAGAGGCAGAGGGAGAGGAAGAAACAGTCTCCACACTAAGCAGGGATCCCAGGACCCTGGGGTCATGACCAGCCAAAGCAGATGCTTTAACTAAGTCACCAGGCAACCTGAACTAGAAGTTCTTAAATAATACTTGGAATTTTCAAGATGTTCCATGCATTTGCAAAATATTAATGTAATTCTGATAATTCTGTTTAACATATTGAATGCCTTTTTTTCTTTGTCTTGTTAGAAAGTATAAAATTACTTAAGGTTAGTGTCAGTAGTGTTTCCTGTCTGCAGAAGTGTATAAAGTCATAATGTGATTTTTAAATTCCAGAAGAGAATGAAACTTGAGATTTGGCATTGAGATAATCAGAATTTATCTTCCTTTACCTTTAAGAACAAGCTTTTTGTTTCTTAGAAATGTATTTAAAGATATAACTCTTTAGTTAGATTTATAAGTTTTTTTAAGGTTATAAATAAGGTCAGTAACATTACCTTTATTTTAAGATGTATAGGACTGGGGAGTTTATTCATTTTAATACTTAACCTATAAGAAAAATGATGTGCCTATTATAAAATACAAAAAAATCTAAAAATGCATTATTTATAAGGAAAGAATTAGTAATGAAAACAGAAGTGTGACATAAAATTTTTGTTACATATTCTGTTTCTGTATTCCTAGTTTGATCTCTGAGTATGCCTAACCTCATCCTTAAAATGAAACTATTAAAATTGCCACACTCTTGCCTAATGAAGATATTTGGAAGACCAACAACAACAAAATAAGAATTTTGAATAAAAAATTATTATAGTGACAAAAGTGTTTTGCATTTAAAAGTGCACCTTCATATCACATATTGCTTGTTTCACAATCATTTAAATCCGTATGTGATTTTCCAGTCTTAACCAATTACACTGTGAAAACTTTTGAAATAAGATCTATTATTTGTCCAGCATTTGAATGTGCAATAATTTGACCATACCAGTACTGGAAAAAAATATAATATTGGGAGGATTATTAAATGCTGAAAATCTGCAAAACAAATTAAGTTGGAGTTATTCATCACAGATGTTTTACAAATCAGATCTAGTTTGATATTTAACCATATTCACCCTTAAATCTTGTATTTGGCATTTGTTGTTGCATCAAGAGAATGTATGAGACTGTCATAGAAAAACAACAGCAATATTGTCTATAATTCAGAAATCCATTTTATATGAGTCTTCAGTTTCCAAAGCACATGCATTTGGCTCCAGAATGAAATGAATTGGTACAAATGGTAGAGGCACAAAACAGATTACATATGGCTGTCTGGAAATAATAATCTTCTTAAGTCAAAAATACTGACAGGGGCGCCTGGGTGGCTCAGTGGGTTAAAGCCTCTGCCTTTGGCTCAGGTCATGATCCCAGTGCCCTGGGATCGAGCCCCGCATCGGGCGCTCTGCTCAGTGCAGAGCCTGTTTCTCTCTCTCTCTCTGCCTGCCTCTCTGCCTACTTGTGTTCTCTCTCTGTCGAATAAATAAATAAAACCTTAAAAAAAAAAATACTGACAAATGCCAGTGGGGACTCTGTGAAGGCAGGATAGGGGTGGAAAAAAAGGAGTCTACGTATTTGAGAAGGTGCAATGATACATTTGGTCATCTTGGTTCTTCTTATTATTTATATTATGAAACGATGTGTCCAAAAAAAACCCAAAAAACCCACAACTATTTGTATGAGTAAATTCTTCTTTTTTTCCCCCATGACTGTATGAGTAAATTCTTAAGGGGAAGTAATCCCTTTAAAGAAGTTGAAATCTTTACCTTCAGCAACCTTTTTAAAAAAAAATTTTTTTTATTTATTTATATGACAGAGAGAGGGAGAGAGGCAGGCAGAGAGAGATAGGGGGAAGCAGGTTCCCCGCTGAATAGAGAGCCTGATATGGGGCTCGATCCTAGGATCCTGAGATCATGACCTGAGCTGAAGGCAGAGGCTTAACCCACTGAGACACCTAGGTGCCTCAGCAACCTTTTTTTTTTTTTTTAAACTAGGAACAGCCAGTGTGAATTAAGATGAATACTACTCTAATGATAGCCATATACAGTGAAACATCATTGGGGTATCTCATTGATGTGGTACTTCTTTTGGTCATGACATGTGGCTCATTGAAATATTTAAAATCCCATCTTAACTTCCGCTGGTAGAGATGTTGATGCGGTCCTGTGCCACTTTGTTAAAAAGTTGTGTTATATTTTTGCTAACACACAGGAGTCTAGTAAATGCCAAATCTATTCAATTAAGAAGAAAAAAAAGATACAGAGAGTAAAAATATCTTGACAAATGTAAAAAAAAAAATCCAAGTTTTTAACCTGAATCATTCTGTTCTGGTTCCTCTTTTCTACTTTGGACAATTATGAAAAAGAACTAGAATAACGAATATAGATAAGTGAAGTATATTTTCAGAGAGGTGTACATGCATGTACAGGACGTTATTCCTTGCTTGTTGTGTGTTCACTTATATTTTGTTTTCTTTAGGTTATTTTAAACAGGATGGGTCAGTCATTTCTGAGTTGGTGCCTTAAACACTCCAACAGACCAATCTTTTCATCTGAAGAGTCTGTTTTATCATGGAACTTGGGCTAAATTTGGATTTCTCTGAAGTTCTGTAAGTTGTTTCACAGGAAAGGTGCCAAAAAATACCCAGTCATCACTATGGGGTACTTGTGAGCTAGGATGGACTATGGAAACAAACTTTTCTGTCCTCTCCCGACCCCACCTTTTCACAGTACAATAGGCCATCTGTGAAGTAAGAGGGACTAACACCATTTTTAAACAGAGCCTAATTTTTAGCCTCTCATGTATTAGAAAAACTGTAAAATGAATGTCAAACTGCTTAGTCATTTCTTTCTTAAAATAATTGACCTAAGTTCAGAAAAGGGCAAGAAAGACAAACCATTAGGCACAGTTAGAGAGGGATTATATTCAACAGCAATTTTCTTTTAAACATTTTAAGTATTTCTGATGTGTGCAAGAGTTTCCCACCCCCATAATAATTTCTCATTCAGTAAGTCAAATTCTGTGCAATAGTTCTACTTACAGTAAAATGTCTGGAGAAAATGTATATACATATACTAGGCATATATGTGTATGCTTTATATATAATATGCCTATCAATATCTATGTTATATGTAACAAAAATAAGAGGATAAAACATCAGTATGAGAAAAGAAGAATGAATGTGAAATGATTTAAAAGATAATGTATCTTTTCTAAAAATCTTGCCACTTAATTCATTTCTTCTTTCCCCTAATTCTACCTGTAGTGATTTAGGTCTTATTATGTAGAGTTCTCTTTATTTCCAATACTTCATTACTATTTGTATTATGGGCAACCAGCTCTGGACCAGGTTTCTTCATTCCCAGCTTGGTTATTGAGGTCTTCATATTTAAAACATTCATTTTCAATTTGCGTCCCCTGATGCCTAGACATACGTGAAGAGATTAAAGGAGATCTATGAACTTTTCACAATGTTCACTAAAGCTCCATGAACTCTGAAGTCTGTCTAGAACATTTAAATTCCCCTAATCTGACCTCCAACTCAATTATCAAATTACTATCTTAGTTTCCCTGAGAAGCCAATATGGACAGTCAACCTAAAATATTGCTACAAAAGAAAGGACTATTTTTTTCTCTAAGCCATTTTCATCTTGGTTTTGAAAGGCTAACAATCGAATGAATTCTACAAATTTGAGCAAATACCTCCAAACATTGCTTTTAAAGTGACAAGATAGGAATGTCATATAGCTAATTGTGCTCCAAATTAAAGACCTATGTCAAGGAAACTGTCATATTTTGTTACACTCTGAATCTATATATGAACACCAAAGACTGACTAAAAGGTGACCTAGGAAGTCATGCCCCTGGCAGTTACACCTTCAGAATTTGAAGGTGGTGAGGCATGTGCCTTCCAGCTTCCCTCTGTTCCCTTTGTTACTTAATGTTACCTTTCCTTTTGCTGAATTCACTACCTGTAAATCCATGAGTTGACTCTGGGGAGGCTCTAGGTCTGGGAGCTGCCTACAGACTGCCAGAGTTAGACATAATTACCTACTCCTTTCCATGAATCTACTATAGTTCCTTCCAGAGGCATTAATTCAGACCTAGGTTATCCTAGCTGGGCAGTGGCCAGAGGAATTTAGACCACAGAGTACAGAAAGCATAAGGTAGTAATAACTCTATTCACCCAAGATATTTTGCCTGAAAGGACCCTTTCACCCCAGTGAGTAGGCCTGAGATGTGACCAGAAAGTGGGGCATGCTAGACTGACTGCATCATTTCTCACCTTCTAGAATGGTATCAGGCCATGGAATTCTCAGTAAATCAGGAGAGCTAATGAGAAACAATTTGGAATATCACTCTTACATGTTGCTGCATGCGTTGTTAACTATCTCTGGCTATTGAGTTGATTCAGGAATCTGGCAGCCTCACAGATACATATTTTAAACTTTGTATTTATTTTGCTCTTTTACATCTAGGAGAAGACCTGTAAAACAAGTTCAGAAAGTTACAAAGAATTGAACAGAAAAATCATGTTTCAGGAAGTATAGTAACTGAAAATGCACACAAATTTTTCATTTTGAGAAGGATAATTAAGAAGGTAAATTGACCTATATTTCCATCGTAAGGTTCTTTTTTAAAAATTTTATTTGACAGACAGAGATCACAAGTAGGCAGAGAGGCAGGCAGAGAGAGAGGAGGAAGCAGGCTCCCTGTGGAGCAGAGAGCCCGATGTGGGGCTCGATTCCAGGACCCTGGGATCATGACCTGAGCCGAAGGCAGAGGCTTTAACCCACTGAGCCACCCAGGCGCCCCCCTCATCATAAGGTTCTTAATTTATAATTGCACTTTCAATACAATATAATAGTTTACAATATAATATGTAATCATTTTATGAAATTATATTAGCAACTTGAGTTGGAATCTGAAAAGCTAGTTGGTGATATTCCTCTGCAGCTAGAATAAGGCATCCCAAAGAGTCTGCCAATAGCATTTCCAACATAGAGTGGGGTTTTCATTTATTTGTTTTAAACTGGTATCAAAGAGGTAAACATCTTGATGTGGGAATGGTTCTTTGTCACAGAGGGTGACAGTCATGTTGTAGGTATTTTTTGCTTTAGTAATAATTACTTTACCCATTTTATATGCCATGATCATCTATGTTGTTAATTCCATCTTGGGCCTCCACCCTGTCTCTGAAAACCTTCTTTCCAACTTCTAAACCACATACATGGATTATCTGATCAATTAATGGATCATGAGGTATATTTTGATAACTAACAGAAAGCTAGGTTACTAGAGAGTAATGGACATACGTGCCTCATAAACTTAGCTCAGAATCCTTAAGCATTGAAACATCTTAAACACTCAGCATAGGCCCTGGTCAAAGTGTCCAGTCTTTGTCAACAGAAAAATGTATTCATTAACTCAGTCCATCTCTACTGAGTGCCTGATGTATGCAGGATACCTTAATGGGCTCTGTTCTAGCAAATTCTTGAAAGAGACATCTCAGGAAATATTAAGGAACAAAAAGGAGCCAACAAGAGGGAATAATTTAAGCTTGGAAAACATGACCAGGGAATATATATTCCAGATTTAAGTTTATCACTTCGAGGAAGGGTAAATAGAAGGAATTTAGAAACATGCCCTTTATTATTTTCTTGGTGGAATGCCCATGCTTTCAGCTCCTCTGAGACCATTTACAGAAGCTGTGGGCCTAAACGCTTGGAGATCTCAGCTAGTTGCCTTCCTTGTCTTTTCTCCTCCCTTTTTGCCCCCTCATTTGAGATCAAGTCAGAATCAGCTGGAAAATTAAATTACTCACCCCCTCAATGTCAGCTCCCATACATCTCTTTCTCCTCCTGCCTCAAGAGTACCGTTCAGCTCTTTAAGAGATGAGACTCTGAATCAAGGTAGTGCAGAATTTAAACATTTAAGACAGAAACTTGTCAGTTTCAGAACTCGAAGGACAGCTTCACTAAAAGATCAGGGGTTTTGACCTTTTAGGTCCCTCCATCTCACCTTCGTCCCTTGTAATTCTCAGTTCAAAAATAAATAAAATAAAATAAAATAAAATAAAATAAAATAAAATAAAAATACTTTTCGGAGCAGGCAGAGCAATGAGTCCTCTGGTTCCAGGTCTGCTATAAGAAGCAGATTTTTGCACAAGGATAAGGTTACGGCTGCCAGCCCAGAACTCCAGCGGTGTGGCAAATCAGACGCTGGGCTCCTCCCCTCCCCCGCCGACGAACGAGAGGCTAACAGACGGGTGCAAGTAGACAAGTAGCTGTTTTTATTGAATACAGAAGCTCCTTGAAAACTCTGTGGGCTCCGGGGCTCTCCTGCAATTCCTTTCATTCCCAAAGTGCTGGAGCCAAGCACGCGTCCCGCGTAACTCCCTCCCATTTCTTCTCGGGGATTTGGGTAGGAGAGGAGGGAGGAGAGGAGAGGGGAGATGGGGGGTGGTTGGTGGGCTGGGCTTGCCCAGAGTCCTGATTCTCGGGCTGAGGGAGAGGGGGGCGGGCTTGCGGCCGCCCGAGAGGCGTGTGATTGGGTCTGACCCTCTGCCGGCTTGTCAGTTTCTCTCGGGGTAAGGGGGGCGCGGGAGGGGAGTGGGCGGAGGAGGGGGCTGCCCGGAGCCTCTCGTCCGGCCCACTGACGGCATGAAGCCTTTAGGGGCACGCAGTCCTCTCAGATTTTCGGTCGAAGCCCCTCATCTGCCTTCAGTCTGAAGGCAGGGCCCCGCAGAGGACGGATCGGAGGGTCCCGGCCGGCGGGGCCAACCGAGAGGGAGAGGAGGGGGCGAGACACAGGAAGGAAGCAAACCATCCAATTTTAAAGAAAAAGCCCTTTGACTTTTTCCCCCCTCTCCCACCTCAATGGCTGTGTAGCAAACACCCCCGACGATACCTCGGAAGGGACGAAGTTGGTCTGCAATCGCAGTTTCGTGGGTTGAGTTCACAGTTGAGTGCGGGGCCCGGAGATGGAGCGGTGGTCCTCTAGGTGGAAAACGAAACGGTGGCTCTGGAATTTCACCATAACAACCCTCGCACTGACTTTCCTCTTCCAGGCTAGAGAGGTCAGAGGAGGTAAGGAAAAAAAAAAAAAAATGGTTTTGGGGAGGTGGGAGAGTGCCGTCGGTCTTTGTCATTCTGCGCCCCTCCCCCTCTTTACGCTTCCTCCCCCGCCCGACCCCCACCCCCCCCAAAACCCCCAAACAATTGTCTTAAATGAAATCCAGATTGTAGCTGCCACCAGGTTGAAGTGAAGGCTGGAGAGAGAGATGGATGTAGGCGGGACAGTAATGGGAGAAGAGGTAGCAGGAAAAAAAGATCTGTCAGGCACAGAGCCTGCTGAAATGCCCTTCACCACTTTTCAGCCTCTTTGAAAAGAGGAAAAATATTACCTTGAACACAAGGGCAGTTGTACAAAGCTTTTGTTTGAGGAATAGTCCCTAGACTGCCCTTTGAACACATCTTCTGGTTTCTTCAGATTCTAGCTAATGGAAATATCTTTTTAAGGGTGAGCTGAGGAGAAAATATAGAGAAAGGGTATAAAATGAACCTTGATAAAGTTCTTTGTGTGAAACAAAGTGAGAAGCAGGCTCTTTTACTTTTCGGGATATAAGAGAAAGCAGAGGTGATGAATCTAGAAGACTTGAGAAGTGTGTGTGTGTGTGTGTGTGTGTGTGTGTGTGTGTGTGTGTGTGGCATTTTGAAGAGATTTTAAGTGGAAAAAAAAAAAAAACCTGGCAGCTTCTAAAGAACGGGTGGAAGATAGGGAGAACACGGCTCCCTGAATTTCAGTCCACTCCTCTCCACTGTGACCCCCACCCCCACCCCCCACTTCTTCTTGCAGGTTGGACGTGCAGTTCTCTTGGAGAATGATGAAACTCGCCAAGCAAACGGGGTGGGGAGGAGGACTAGGGATTGGGAGGGGAGAGGAGGGGGCCCGGGATGGGGTGGGAGGGGAGAGGTAAGGAAAAGTTCCTACGTGGCACCACCAAATATTCAATGACCAGACCTGCTCCGAAGACTGCAGCCCTGTCAGTACCCAAGAAGGGAGAGCGACTTCACTCCTCCCCTCGGCCTCCTCCCTCCCCTTCCCCCGCCCTTTCCCGCAAAGGCATCTGGCTGGAGCGGTCCGTTAGGTGCCGTAGACACGACTGGCGGGGCAAAGGCCTTTGGAGTTAACCGAGTCCAAACAGTTTAGAGTAGAAAAACGAGCTTTGTCGCGAGTGCGCAGAGAAGTGGGGGGTAGGAAGGAGGGTGGCGAGGATTGGCCGAGGGAGAAATAAGTTGTCAATTCCAAATGCGCAGGCTTTAGCCGAAACCTGAGTCTGGCCCTGGTAGATGCCAAGATCTGAGTTCTCCCTAATGGGAATTAGCGCTCCCGGAGGCCGAACTCTGGGAAACCAGGTCTGTATTCCTTCCCCAAGCTTAGTGGTGCTCACCTTCCTGAGTAGCAGGCAGTGCTGGATTCGTCTTCCTCCTGGCTTTCCCTGGTAAATGCAGTCAGAGCCTCAAATTTAAATTTTGCTTCAATGTGGATGCAAGTTGTGCTCACTATTTTAATTTGTTCATCTCAATATTTTCAAGGATAAATGGTAGAGTCTTTGAAAGTGGAATCCATCAAAAGTTTGCTTTTTACCTTTGGTACCTGGTCACCAGCTGGGTTGGTCATTTCTGTCAGCAGTTCTGCCCTCTGCTGGTATTAGTTATTATTTGGAATTTAAGCATCTCCCTTAGAACCTAGGGCCTCTTAAAAATCCTACAATGATGCTGGAAAAGGACACTCCCTTAAGAAAGTACAGATCTACCGTTTCTTTTTCAGCTTGTTACATACACATATAAACAAATGTATCACAATGCCAGCTCTTAATTTAAAAGTATAGAAACCAAACTTTCTTCAATGGAGATGGATGAAATATAAACTCAAGAGGCACCATTGTAGACATTCAGGGATTATTTCAGTGAAAATTTTTGTTCCTTTTCCACATTTGGCCTTCCTTAAAACTCTAAGGATATCAGAAAGGTCAAATTTCTACACTGGTAGTGCTTAAATTGTCTCTTTTCAATCTAGCTTCAGACCTGAAACACTTAATCATCATAGTACCACATGAAGTAAATGCTGGAAAAAGAACATCGCTTATTATTTTAAGGGCAAATAATGTGGGAAATAGTAAAATTTAAGGATCATATGTTGTTTTTGTTAGTCATTTCTGACGAAATGTCTTGAACCTTCCAGAGTATTTGGATGATCAGACTCTATGATCCGGTATTCGCGTCATCAACTTGCTAGGTGCTTATTATTTCCCACTAAGTAATATTTACAAATCTACTCTTGTTGGCATTTTTGCCACTTAATAAACTTTTAAAAAGGAAGTAATAGTATACTAATTCTTAAAAAGGCAACACTGGTCTGAATCATCACACAAGGAAAAAATAAATCCAGTGTTCAGTTCTTAGGGTAGCCAGTAGATTTGCAGTTGAATTAACAATGGATATGATTTCATTCCAGTTCCTAAATAAAGGTATTATGTACTATAATTTATGATGTCGGTGAGATGTAGGGTGTGATTTGGTTGCTAAATCGAAAGGTAATTTAAAACAGCCTATTTTCATCTAAAATTTGTATTTCTTGGATTTAAGACATTAAAGTCTTAAGGAGTTCTGGGTTCATAATAAATCAGATTCTAAAAAAAGTGTAGTTAGAATCCTAAAACATTTACCTTACAAAGCGTAGTTTTTGGAGTGAATGAATTAAAAGAAAATTTATACTCTCACACAGAATCATATTATTTTACTGTGCAAATCCAAACTTCATAACTTGGTCATCTTTAACATGCCTATTAAATTTTTTTTAGTATTTATTATGATTTAGTATAAAAGAGTGTTATTTTTATAATATATTCATTTGCATTAACTTCAAAATTATGCTTATTATGCTTCATTTGTTTTCCTGTGGTTAACATAAATATTTTATCTCAGAAGTTTATAGATTTATCAACTTGGCAATTGCTTATTATAGACAGAACCTGAGATTTACCTGAAATTTATAGTGACTGTGTTGTGATTGTGTTCAGAGTGATGGTTTTAAGACTTCTAAAAATAAGTTAAGCTATAATTGAATACTAAGAAAAAATAGTATCTAATTGAATCATTTTTTACTAGTTAAAATTGTATTCAGTCTTTGGTGGTTAAGCCAATAGCGTGTCTTGCAAAAAGCTGATTAATTTTATGAGCACCTTTCAGAGTTTGTCAGCAATTGGTAGTGAGCCTTGCTGGAGTGTTTTGAGTGCCCAGGATCAGCAGGTGAAATGGTGCTGGCTTCCAGAGTATGTGCTAATCCAGCTTTGCAGAGAGATCAAGTTTGTCCCTGCGCTTACTTAATCATGAATCAGTTAAAAGGTCAGATACACTTCTGATAACAAATGCAGTGTCTACTAGGGTTATCTGTATTGTCTTTCCTCTTATATTTTAAATAAAAATTGACACAGTCTGATAGAAAAACAGTAACGAAAACCAACTATCTTAGGAGAAGCATCTTCCTGTTTGTTTTACACAGACTTAGGTGTCACATATATATTCGATTAAATAATAGACACTTTCCCAGAATTGTCTACTGGTTTTAAAATTAAGTTTCTTAATATCTTAAAGTGACAATTTGCTTCATAATAAATACTGAACTGAGACTATAAAAATTACTTTCTAAGAGGTATTCTCATATTTTTTAACAAAATTGTGAAGTTGCAAATGAGAAATGTATATACCTAGGTAGTATAATGATTTACAATTTATTTAATTAATATTTTAGGTTTGCCTCAATGTGACTAACAGAGCATATTATTCAAATTAAGTTATGCCTAAAATATCACAAGGCAAACATGAATCTCTTTTCATATTCTTGGGTAGGATTTCTGACAAAAAATAAAAATAAAAAATAAAAAACAAAACACAAAACAAACCCCCAAACTAAACAGTTACCTTTCTTTTTTTAAAAACTTGCTTCTTTTCTGAAAAAAACTCTCCTCACTCTGGTTAATTTATTGAAGCATTGCCTGTTTGGTAGTGAATGTTAATGAATGGACTCAAATCAAGCTTGGCTGAGTGTGTAATAAAAAGCTGAATTTTTCAAAGGAAGAAAGGTGTTTAGATTTTTTTAAGAGAATGCTAGAGATAGGAATTATTGTAGAGATTGTTTCCCTTTACTGTCTTCTCACTTCCCTAATGAGGAAACCAAGGCACAGAAAAGTTATTAGCTGAATGGTTTTTCTCATGAAAACATAAAAAATATTTCTATAATATTCAGTGTTTTTCTAAGTAAGTATAGTGAAGGTCTGCAATAGTGGTAAAAATATCTGCAAATAATGGTGGGTCTGAGACTTTATGGAATGACCAAATATTGCCTAACTGTACGTGTTGGAGTTTAGTGAGAAGATGAATTGAGTGAAAATGATTGATTTAAAGAAAATCAGACAGGAAACCGAGTTGTAGAATGTGTTAAAAAATTCCTCAATTTCCTAAGTTGGGAGAACGGTGATTTTTGATCGTTTATTTTGTTAATATACCTAATTATGTGATTCTTAGGATTATCGGTACCAGAGAAGAAAGCATAATAGTTTGTAAAATATTTTTTGTCTGTGTTTGTTGCTGGATTAGAAATGTAGTTTTTTACGTACTCTAAAGTTGTTATGGAGATCTGGGCACACTTCGAATTTTCAAGAAGCTAAGAAATTATACATTTATATAATATAAGTATATTATAAATTATTTCAAATAATATATTCATTTAATAATATATCTATGAGTTTATTATAAATGATGTCAAATTTCTATGCTTTCCAAGTTCATTTTAGTTTGATTGGATGGTATATACTATACATATGTATGGTTTTAGTCCTAAACCAGAAAATGAATTGATTATTACATGATGGTTTGTTTGTTGAATAGATAATCTTTTCACAAACAAGTGGCAAACTCTGGGAAAATATAGGAGAGCATTTAGTAATGCAAATTCCAATTAATTTTTCTTTTGGATTGTTTTTAAAGCATCTGAGACTACATATACAACTTCTACCTCAAAAATAAATGGAACATTAATCTATAGGGAAGTAGACACTCCTAAGAGATTACATGATATTTGTTGTGCTGACAACAACAATGGTAGATCTAGTATTTCCACTAAATGAAGACTTTTCCTATCTTCAGGGAAAACAGTATATGTCCTTAGGATCCTGGAGAAGATACTGTGGAAGTTAATCTAATGTTTATACTCATGATCAGTGCTAGCAATTTATATGAGTACAGGGTTTTATAAGTACTGAGCTATCCCCATCATTTTATATCATTTTTAATTATTATACTTAGCTATTCAAAAGCCAGAATTCCATTGTATCCTAAACACACTTTTCTTTCCTCCTACCTTTGGAGAAATAATTAAGGGCAGTTGGTGTAATCATTAGGAATTCAAGGCAAGTACAGAGTGGGGGCTGAGAGTGATCTGCATTTCTGCTTTTACTCCTCCACCTCCCTCATTTGATACTGGGGAAATGTGACCTGAGCTGGGAGTGGTGAGAGGAAACCAAACTTTGTTTTTGATCATTGAAGTTTTTCTCCTTAGCAAAGAAGAAAGAGAGGTATGCACGGATGTTATAAAAAGTTGCAGTGCTCCCTAAATTCTCTGCCTGTAGAGGCAACTTTAGATACAAATTTCAGTTTAGCTTTTGGTATACTCTAATGACGTCCCTAAATTTGGACATTTTTCTTCTAATTTCTCTTGCAATTTAATTCAGAATATAAACTTTTTTTTTTCATTTTAACCTGTCTTCTGTATTATAATGTGTCTACTATATATATTTCTTTTTCTTGCAAAACCCTAATATAATTTTATTTTTGTAGGCATTTTTTTTTTTTTTTTGTACTTTCTGTTGTCTCAAAACTCGACTTCTCTAGCTGGTAGAGAAGATGAAAGCCGATTTTAAAGTGATTTAGTGAGCAGTGTCTGTTGGTTGCAGTCTTTGGCCTACTACTGACTTGGCTACTGGTTCTTTAGACATTGGCTGATCACCAGACCTACTGTTATCTGGTAAAATAAACTCTTTACTTGCTGCGCATGGAATTAGAGACAGTGCTATTAATTTAGGAGAAAGAACTCAGAGAAAAGAAAGGTTATCATATTTCAGAGTAAGAGACCAGCTTAAATACGACTTGACAATTGAGAACTAAAACAAACCTGTGTAAAAGTGCTTTAGCACAATCAACTTTTGCAATCCCTTCAAACCTTCTTTTTTTTCCGTAAAAAGCATTTCTTTCTTATTTTAAACAAATTTAATTGCTCTTGAATGGCCCTGTACTGTACAGGCAAATGAAGGTCCCTATTCATAGAACTGGAGCGCATAGAGTGTCAGTGGAAGCTTCCTTCCTCTGTCTGACTGGTAAACTGGCATCCGGTCTTACAGGCGTGAACCTTCCACTGTGTGAGATGGTTGGCTTTCCTTCCCCACTCAGCTCTTTGCAAACAACTTCCCAGAAGGATGACTGCCAGAAAGGGCAGAGGTTGCAATTCCTGACAAAACTAATAAGAAATTCTGAAAGCACGTTGCACTTTGTGCTCCTATTAGCTCTGCGGAGAAGGAAGAGCCATGCATATTGTACCACTATTTTCCCTGACCTCTCTCTTTAGGCTAGTGTCAACAGTGGAGCACACCCTCCTGTCACTCTTCTTTCTGAACGCTGATGAGTCTTCAGAATACTTCACTGATTTCAAGAATAAATATATTGTGCAAATGGATTAGCATGTTGTAGAGTGGCCTTTAGGACGGGACCCCTCTGTATGTCCCGACTGATGACCAGCTATTTCCCACCTGCCACAGACCTGGCGCCATTTACCTTGCCCTTCAGCCATGTTAAACCTCTTGCCAGTATTCTCCCCTGTCCTAGAACACACTATTCTTTTTCCCTCGAATATCTGTTCCCTTCCCGTCCATCTAGGAATTGTCTTTACCTACTTCAAGTTTTAGATCAAGCTTCATATCTCCAGGCAGATAGAATAGTAAGATCTAACCCTAAATGTACGCTTATTATTATGTGCCAGGTCCTGTTGTTAGCACTTTTCATGTAGAATCTCATTTCATTCTGACAAGTGCCCTGGAAGTACGCTAATATTTAAAATGTACACTTTATCCATAAAGGAACTGAAAAACAGAGAAGTTAATTACTATGCCTAAGGTCACACAGCTTCTATGTGTAGACCCAGGATTTTAATTTAGACAGTCTTGTTCCAGAGCTTGTGTTTTTGATCATTTGTTCATGTTTATTTTATCTTGTGTTCTGTTTCCACACAGCCCCCCTGACTTATGATTATAGTGCCCTGGGGCTTAACAGTAATGGACAGATCACGCAAAAGCACCACAGTAAGCACCATGTCAATTGTGTGCGAGTAACTTGAAAGCTACCAAGGAGAAATTTAAAGAGGACTTGGCAAAAGGCATTGCTACAATTCAGGTATCTCTTCAGCTTGCATTAGTTTCAGTGGTGGAGGCCATAACGCTCTTACCATTTTTTTTTTAAAGATTTTATTTATTTATTTGACAGAGAGAGATCACAAGTAGGCAGAGAGGCAGGCAGAGAGAGAGAGGAGGAAGCAGGCTCCCTGCAGAGCAGAGAGCCCGATGCGATACTCAATCCCAGGACCCTGAGATCATGACCTGAGCTGAAGGCAGCAGCTTAACCCACTGAGCCACCCAGGTACCCCATGCTCTTAACATTTTAAGAACAAACCTAAACCCTGATGATGGTGAAGAATGCTAAGGGCTGTTACTGGAAGCCAACAAACGTTACTTTGTTTCCTCTGACTTATTTAAGGAGAAGTTGACAGCTGTATCTTAGCATTCAAGGGTCAGATTGGGGTTGACTTGGTTTCATTAAGTAATAAGGATACTTACAAATTGCTGCTGGTTCTAATCAGGATCTATTGCAAGGAACCACAGGTGTTTTGTTTTGTTAAAGATTTTATTTATTTATTTGACAGACAGAGATCACAAGCAGGCAAAGAAGCAGTCAGAGAGAGAGGAGGAAGCAGGCTCCCTGATGAGCAGAGAGCCCGATGCGGGGCTCGATGCGGGGCTCGATCCCAGGACCCTGAGATCATAACCTGCGCTGAAGGCAGAGGCTTTAACCCACTGAGCCACCCAGGTGCCCCAGGAACCACAGGCCTTATTCCACTCTGGGAGACTGATACATGGCAGTATACCTATTACTTTCAGTACAGAAGTGTCAGATCTAGTTATCTAAAAGCTGTTTGGAATATAATCAACCGGGAGATTGTTAACTAAAAGATACATAGTTTGCAACAAAACAAAACAAAACAAAACATTATTTTAAAAATTACTCATTTATCTGTTAGTATTCCTGTAGGAGTTACTGGGAGATAGTAACTATGATTTGGTTTTATTTCTGTCCTCAGGGTCTACCAAGAATGCCAGAATGCACAGGATATAATACAGTCACTATTTAGATTGCAAGCTATCTTCTTAACTTTGCCCAGTGGACTGGAACATGGTTAAACCTAGTTAACTCGGGAGTGGTGTGAAGGGACATACTCCTGTCTTGTCGTTAGCAGTAATTACATCCCTCCCTCTTTCTTCACTTTTTCTCTATAAGTGAATGAATTGGGATATCCCTCGAGCTTTCCTCATTTGGAGAACAGATTTTGCACATTCTCTTCAAAGACACTTCTAAATATTTGAAGCTACTAATTGCTTATATTACCTCTAAAATTGTAGTTTGCTTTAACATAATAATCTCATAGAGAAAAACACCATATGAAGCCATATTTTTGTTTTGACAGCAACATATATCATCATTTCACTGCTGGTGAACAAGAAAGTTTAAGGCAAGAGTGGTTTCAATCTGTTGAAGTATTAATTGGGAAAATTCTGGCATATATTCATTTTGAAACTTTTATCTGTTTTGAATGTTGTTAGGGATTTCTGATTTTGCTTAATAATATTAGAAAGAGCAGCCTATCTATATTTTTACTTTATGATTATTTTAGTAAACTCATTCTAGAAAATAATCTGCATATTATACATGTATTATAATTATTATATTATGAAATGCCATTGTTAAGCAAGGAGTATATAAAGTTTCAAGTGCCTGATAAGAGATAGTAGTTGTAGAATTGTTTTAGAAGAATATAACCTATTTTTTAGATTCTATTCCTACCTGTTGTATATTTTAGTTACGCTAAAGTCATTAAGATAGGTATCTTTGTCTGTTTTAGTGTGTTCCAAGCACACAGAGCAGAGCCTGTCACATAGTATTGGATAAATCTTTGTTGAATGAAGTGAAAGTGTTGGTTGAAGCTCTAATGAGTTGCTCTTCAGTACCCTAACAACCTGAGATATAAGCTGGTATATATCTGTTATTGTCAGTGTCTACAGAAATATATCAAACAGACTTTTGCTGATATTATTGTGATTTCCTGAAAATGTCAGTCTCTGCTTTGCCTCTGAGCAAGCTACGATCTTTACCTTGAACACTTCCAAACCACTTACCATTGCTTTTTACTTAGGATTTAGATATTATCTTCTAAGGGAATACCTTTCCTCAACCATAAAGACTGAGGTAGTTGATCTTGCATAACATTCTGAAGCACACTGTATTTACTCCAAACCTGAATATTTATCACCGAATATTTGTGATGCTAAAATTAAAACAGGGAATGCTTCTTTTTCATTCAGGCTTCTAGCACTATACCTGGAGTAGAATAGATGGCCAATAAATGTTTATCATATGGATTAATGACCTCATAAGCAAGGGATTATACTAAAGTCAAGAAGACAAGGGCAGTCAGCCTTGGCTTGCTATCACAATCATTTCCAGTCCTATCTCTGTGGATTTTGATTGAGTAGATTTTGTACAGAATCCAAGCATAGGTGCTTTATAAACTCACAGATAATTTTGATGTACATCCAAGGGTTTATGAATCTTTTGTATCAGGAAATAAATACACCCAAAGTTGGGAACATGTCTAGCTTGTAGAACAGGTCACTGGAAGTTACGTAAAAGATTATTTATCTGTTGTGTGCAAATCATTGGATAAATACCCAATTACCCAAGAGGAGTGACTCTGTAAAACTGATTTGGATAGATCAACTGCTTATGATAGAGATCATGCTTTGTTTTTAAATCCTTTTCTCTAAACCATGTAATAAAGTAAATGCCAACAATATTGTTTTTCTCAACATTAAAGTCAAATGCTTGTATTGAAACTTGAGATTTGAGTTTTATAATAAACATTTTAATAGCTTTGGCCACTTGTAAACCCGAATGCCAAGCTTTTTAAGTATCATGCCCTCAATTGGCATTTGTTCTTTCCTTCACCATCCTCAGAGTTGTGATATTATTTCTCCTTTCAGTTTTCAGCTCATAGAAGCTTTTTATGATACAAGAGAGTTCAGGATTGAGGCTGTTCAATAACCGTGAAGATTAAATGACTCTCTCCTATGTGCAGTCGGTGTTAGGTGTCCTGACTACAGAAAGAGTATGTCTGTGTCTACTGACATGGCCTATGGTATGTGTGTTATCAGAAGAGCGCTGGGTTAGGAGAATAGGCTGAGGCCAGAAGACTGTATGGATACTTTTTTTCTGCATGGTACAGAATCATGGGACTAGTTAAAAAATACAGGCATGCTGCTAAGTTGGTAGAGGCAGTACCTACTTTGCTATCTATGCATACTAGGTGGTTCCCTTTGATTGCAACCACTGGATCTTCTGACAAGTTACAAGGGAACTGAAGCCATACTGCTTTTTCTGGACTAGCCAGCCCACTGTAAAATCACCTGGGATTCTCCAAGACAATTAGTACATTTAAGTCACACTTGATGCAGGGTTATGGCCATTATGGAATTGAAAAATGTATGAATGCATAATCTTCCTGTCTTATAAGGGAGTACATTAAACAAAATGTGTACACATGTTTATAAAAGATGTAGCCCAACACTTTAAGCCTTATATGTGATCATTCTTGTTATTATCCAACTTGTAGCATGTTTTTAGGACATAAATTATAAGTAGTTTTGTTTGTTTCTGAGGATTCATATGTGGGACAAAGATCTCTATGTTGATTGTTTTGTTTTGTTTTTGAGGATTTTATTTATTTATTCGACAGACAGAGATCCCAAGGAGGCAGAGCGGCAGGCAGAGAGACAGGGGAAGCAGGCTCCCCTCTGAGCAGAGAGCCCAATGTGGGGCTCGATCCCTGGACCCTGAGATCATGACCTGAGCTGAAGGCAGAGGCCTTAACCCACTGAGCCACCCAGGCACCCCATATGTTGATTGCTTGAGAAAGTAAAATATTTATTATAATCTTTTTTAAGTCATAATGATTTCTTTCACAGAAAGTTATATCAGAGTTTTCAAATAAGTATAATTAACTAATTATAGGTTTAGATAATGTTAATAGGCTGTATAGCTTTAGATAATGTTAATTATCTATAGCTTTAGATAATGTTATAGCTTTAGATAATGTTAATGGGCTGTCAACTCTCAAAGTTTTGTTTTTATCCCATATCTTTTCCCTGAATTCCAGACTCATATACTCAACTGCCTATTCAGCCATTTCCAGTGGAATGTATTACATTGTCTCAAAATTAGCATTCCCAAACCTCAATATTAGAACTCTTCCTGAAGCCTGTTCTGCTCACAATCTTTCCAGCTCAATTGATGAAAACACAGTCAGATGTTCGAACTAAAATACTCAAGAATAGCTTTCACTCCTCTTCTCTCATACTCTGTATCCAACCCTTCAGCAACCCTATCTGCCATGTTTTCAGAATATATCCAGAATCCGACCTAGTACTTCATCTCTCGGTTCAGCATTCCAAAATTGACAAAATTTTATACCTCGAGGATCACAATTGCTTCCTCCGTGCTCTGTTCCACTCTAGTGCCCCGAAAGTCCGTTCTCAACTCAGCAGCCACAGTGGTCTGGAAAATTCGTTGGTTCATGTTACTTCTCTCTCTTCACTTCCAGTAGTTTTCCATCTCACCTGGAATACAATCTAAACTCTTTGTACATCCCACAGGACCTGTACAATCTGCCTTCAGCCTTCCTCCCCCTTATTTCTCTGACCTCATCTCTTATACTCCTTTATTTCCTCTACTGGAGACCTAAGTGTTTCCTTGCATTTCCTCCAACTTCTCCCCTCTGGGGCGACTCCTATCTCTGGTACTTTGCACTTGCTATTCCTTCTGCTTAGAATGCTATGCTGTTAAAATATCTGGATAGAAAAGCCTCTTAGGCCTTGCTAGACTGTTCAAACATTATGTCCTTATTGAGGCCTTTCCTGTTTTTCTAATTTGATACTAAAATCCATACCTCCTCAACCCTCACTTAGGATTTATTTATTTTTTTCTTAGTACTATTCACATATTTGTCATTTATAAAAAGTAACGACTTACTTAAATTTAAGGTGGAGATTTTATTTTAAGGCATTCTATCAAATGCAGAATTAGATGTTGTTAAAGTACAAGGAGTACAAATATTGCCTTAAAGCGTTTGGGCAGCTTCTAGGCCATTTTAATCCACATATTTGCCATAGTTTTTAACTTGATTTTACATATAGACATAGTCAAAGTCAAAATTCCACATAGAAAAGCTTTTTACTTATTTGATGAACATCATGCCCATCAATTCAGTTGTTCTAAGAGATTATCGTTGTATAGACGTAATAATGGGAGTTTGTTCAGCTGGTTTAACAGGGGAATAATGTGGGACTTGTGGTTACTTAAAAAGTAGATGGGAGATATTTAAAGTTGAAGACATAAAAGCAACTACAGAATAATATTGTTAAGGAAATGTACACACATGCTGATACTCAAAGCAGATCTATTTGTTATTCCCAATCAATACTAAATCTCAACTAGGATCACAGGGTTCACACATATCTCTCAACCACTGGGCAGGTCAGAATTAGAATAAACAGTCAATAGTGAGATGTGGATACAGTGGATTGTGATGTGAGTCACAATTTTTCAATTACTTCTACTTCAGAATATTTCATTGTATATTTATTTTACCCTGATCATTCCAATCTTGAATTTCACTGTGTAAGTGACTTCTTTTTAAGCTGATATTTTCATGGGATTGTATGGAAGTACCTTTACATTTGGTCATTGGATGTCTGTTTTCTGAAATGGTATTACCATCAGGCTTGTTAAGTGCCTGGTATTGATGACATTAACTACAAAATTCCTGAAACTTCAGGCTATTCTTTTACACATGTCTTTGTCCATGTTATTCTCAATTTGATGCTGTTCTTGGTTTGAGTATCAAATACCCAGTTTTTGTAAGATATCCATAAAAACTTGAGCCTTGAGATACTTGTTTATTTTATTCATTTTTTTCCTGAAGGAAAATATACTCTCTAAAAAATAGGTTTAACTATAAGAGACTCTTAATCTCACAAAACAAACTGAAGATTGCTGGGGGGAGGGGGTATGGAGTAGGTTGTTGGGTTATGGACATTGGGGAGGGTATGTGCTATGGTGAGTGCTGTGAAGTATGTAAGCCTGACGATTCACAGACCTGTACCCCTGGGACAAATAACACATTATGTGTTAACAAAGAAATTAAAAAAAAATAAATTGATGAATTGAAGTACTGGTGAAAAAAAATAGTTTTAAAAATGACAAAACATGTAGGTTTACTATAGAATCCCATGGGGATAAAATGAACCTTAAACTCTACCCATGCCTGGGAGTAGTTAGTGTAAATTCTGCAACTATAATCTTATAAGCTTAAAATTTATTAATGTTTTCAAGCAGTTCACTTCTCCCATTTTATACTTTTTTTGAGTACAAAGTTTATATTATAGAATACAGACAAAAAGTCTAATTATTCAGCTATAAGGAGTTGTGTTGGGACAGGAAATTTATGTGATTTCTATTGACATTATTTGTGCCACACAGTCACTAAAAGATGAACTTTCATACTTCTTTTTTTAAACATGAAAGAATTTAGGTCAATGTGTTTTGTTTTTTAATATTCATGTTTGCAATACAAGATTGGTGTATAGCATACAAGTGTTTGAAATAAATGAAGAAATAGTACCCGAGGTAAGACACTAAAGTATTAGTTTTTTTTAAAAGATTTATTTATTTATTTTAGACAGAGAGACAGAGCACATGAGTGTGGGGGAGGGAAGGGCAGAGGGGAAAAAAAGAATAGAAAATTTTCTGTTAAGCATGGAGCTCTATACATGTCGCTTGATTCCACAATCCTGAGATCATGACCTGAGCTGAAATCAAGAGTCAGATGCTTAGCTGACTGAGCCACCTAGGCACCCTGAAAATATCAGTTTTTAAAATATTTTAATAAATATCTAATATCACAGTTGCTTTATTTAATCGAGAGTTATGTTAATGTCTATGCAATAAAAAAAATTATTAAAAGGAGAAAATGCTAATGATAGCATATGGATGTCAGGTTGTGCTGCAGAGCAGTGATGGAGCAGTGAACATGAAGATGGGGATTTGAGACCTATCCGGTTGCATAAGCTACCAATGTTCCAGGCAATTTCCTGGAGTTGTATGTACTTGGGAAGACGTAAGAACATGCTGGAGAGATTGCTCAGCATTACATAATGGTCATGGTCCATACCTGATGGACCTTTAGATATGGAAACCTGTTTAGTCTTCTGTTCATCTGTAAGGAGATTTCCCAAATTTGTCAGGGAAATGGATAGCAAGAATCAAGTGAATTATAACTGTGGGGGGAAACATGGGTGATGCTCACTGGAACTATTAAAGATGTTCAAAATGGTTGAAAACTTAAGGACATAGTGCTTTTAGATAGTATTTTTACTGAGTGTTTACTGTGTGTTGGAAGAGGTTAAAATGCCTTATTTTCTTGAGTTCTCAAAATGAGGCTAAGTTGAAGAAACTAGGTTAGAGAGTGGGTAAGTAGGTTACCCGAAGTCATGCAGATAGTAAGTGCTTGGACTAGAAATTGAATTAGAAGTTAGGTAAACGTGGATTAGAAGTCGGGCAGTTCTAAGTATAGAAATGGAGTTATTAATTGTTGGCTAGTCACTTGTCATATCCACTTATCATATCCTATCCTAAGGAGTCCATTTGAGACTTTATTAAGAGCTCTTATGATTTTAAATATAGCAAGGTATTGGTAATAGTTAAATTATAATAATAGTCACTTCACTCTCACTTTTTCTTTTGTTAGTCCTACATCCCACCACCACATGAACATGGTAGCACTCCTGGTTTTTTGATATTTATCTAGAGCAGCAAAGCATTTAATGACGGGGGAGGAGATTTTTTTTTTTAATTCATTTTTTTAAAGTTTGTTTTTTTCTTTTTTAAGATTTTATTTAATTATTTGAGAGAGAGAGAATACAAGCAGGGGTGCAGCAGGAAGAGGGAGAAGCAAGCTTCTGCTGAGCAGAGAGCCTGATGTGAGGCTCCATCCCAGGACGCTGGGATCGTGACCTGAGCCGAAGGCAGATGTTAACTAACTGAGCCACCCAGGTGCCCAATATTTTTTTTAAGGATTTTATTTATTTATTTGATAGAGAGAGTGTGTGTGTGTGCAGGTGGGGAGAGGAGCAGAAGGAGAGGGACAAACAGATTCCCCACTGAGCTTGGGGCCTGGTACAGGGCTCGATCTCACCACCCTGATACCATGAAGTAAGCCAAAACCAAGAATCGGACCCTTAAATGATTGAGCCACCCAGGTATCCCAGGAGATGGTTTATAACTCTTTCTTTGTTTTAGTTTACTTTTACTTCTCCTTACAATGGTCTGTTTCATATGCGGCCTGTGATGTGAGGTATAATATGAGGATAAGTGAGTCCCTAGAAATGGGGAAGGATCACTTTAGAAAGGCAACTGAAGAACTGTGTTCTTGCCACGCTTGAATCAAAGGGAAAGAATCCAATTTGGGAAGCTCTCTAAGGTGCTGTTTTTATATAAAGGCCATTTCTGGGACGCCTGGGTGGCTCAATTGGTTAAGCAGCTGCCTTCGGCTCAGGTCATGATCCCAGTGTTCTGGGATCGAGTCCCACATCGGGCTCCTTGCTCGGCAGGGAGTCTGCTTCTCCCTTTGCCTCTGTCTGCCTGTGTTCATGCTCTCTCTCTCTGACAAATAAATAAAAAAATCTTAAAAAAAAAAAAAGGCCATTTCTAACATTCATTTTCCTTCTCAGACTGATGGGAAAGAAACTCTAGCTCTGAGGCAGGGTGTAGCTGCTCTTCGATTCATGTATTCATTCATTCATTAAATATATTTCTGTTGATTATTTACTATGTGTCAGCCGCTAGGTTATTTATGAAGACTGCAGTGAACATCAACAGTGCTGATGTTTGCTGTCAGAGGGTTTACCATCTATCAGGGAAGGCAGACATCAAACAGTACATTACAAGCTTAGCAGAGAGAGAAGGAGGGAGATGAGGTGGTATGAGTCTGTAACAGGGAGTTTAGACACACATTGTGCCTGAGTGGGAATGAGATAATGAAGCAAGTAAACAAAATAGAATGTGGAGTTATCCAAGGGGAATATAGGGTCCTTGGTATCACATGAGTGGATCACAGAACCCAGCCTGGTGGAGATGAAGAAGTCATGATTGAGTCAAGATCAAAAGGTTGATTAGGTCTCAGATCACCTGGCTTTAATCCTGGCCACCCATTAGATTCATCTAGGAAACTTCTAAAACATGGATTCCCCCCACCCCCTCTCCCTGCTCCCTGCTTCATTCTAGTCATTAGTTCTTATACAGGACTCAGGCATTCTTATGTTGTAAAAATTCTCTGGGAGATTCTAAAGGCAGGATTGAAAAACAGTCACCTTATCCTTAGACAACTGAGAAAGGATTGAAAAATTCCCCAATAAAGGGAGCACAGGATATTTTAGAAACTCAGAGTTTATATCAGCTGGAGCATTACATTTGGGGTTGGGGAAATAGATAGGAGTTAGTGTCAGTGTTTCACTTGGAGATTGTGGCTGTGAATCTCCATAGAGGAGGTCTGATTTTCCTCAAGAGGTCCTCAGAAGCCATGATGCACTCAGGGAGAGTTTGGACACTTAATAATTATTCAGTGTTGATGTCTTGTCAGGCAACCTGATTACTTTCATTTCCTTGTACACTGTGCTATCTTGTATCCATGCTACATATCTGATATTTCTGTCACCCTCCTCTTAGCTTATACACTTCTACCCATCCTTCAGAACTCAGCTTAAAAGAAACCGCATGTTAGATATTTCAGCCTTTGTGAACCGTACGATCTGTATCACAGTGATGCAACTCTGTTGTAAGGTGAAAGCAGCTGTGGACAATATATAAATGAATGGGTGTGGATGTAGTTTAGTACAAACATCATTTGTGGATGCTGAAATTTAAATTTCGTATATCTTCCATATGTCACAAAATACTACACTGCTTTTGATTTTTTAGCCATGTAAAAATAGAACCATTCGTATCTCTTGTAGCATTACAAAAATAGAAATGCTTAACTCCTAGGCATAGTTTTTCCTGCCCCTGTTCTAAGGCATCGTCACAAATACCAACTCACAAAAGCACTCTTAGGTAAATACTTTTTATTATTTTCATTTTACGGATGTAGAAACTGAAGGGCAAAGCAGTCCAGATCACACAGATGCTAGTGCCTGGGTTGGGATTTGGACTCCTTCCCCGTCTTCCACGCGATGTATTGGTGTCATTTACTCCTTATTGGTCATGGGAGTGTGTGAAGAAGTTTAAAGGAGGAATTAATTAGAGATGAAACTTTAGATCAGTAATCCATGTGGACACTGAAAGCAACAGAAGGAAAGGATTAAAGACCTGGGACGAACCAATCAGTAAAGGAGTTGGGTGTCCAAGAGATCAGCAAAACATAATGAAAAGACATATTAGGCCCTCGAAACTTTTGTTTTAAGATAAGAGGGCCCTGTGAGCTACAGAGAAAGTTGCTTGTAGTACTTTCACATTATTGTATTTCACGCTCAGTCAGTATTTTATATAGCTCATGTGGGTAGGTGTGTATGTATGCATACCTGTTCTTTTCTGGTTAGGGAAGAATTCAAGCATAGGTAAATAATTAAAACCAAATGTGTAGAGTGTTATAGTAGAGGTGAGTATATCACACCCAGCCGTGGGAGATAGGAAATGCTTTCTGGAGCAGATTACACATCACTTATATCCTCTGTTTCCCAAGGTGCTGTGGAGCTAAATGTTTCAGAAAGGGAAAATAGGATTTATAAAGGCCCAGAGGCAGGAGAAAGAAGATGGATGTGGGGGTTCTAGGAAGACTAAGTCCAGTATGACTAGAGCACTGAGTGAGGATGGAGTTAGGGGAAAAGACAAAGAAAAGAAAATGGTGCAGGTGCAGTTGGGTGGTACCGTGCAGACAAACGGGTGTGTTCAGACCTAAGAGATTTTATGTGCGGGGTCTGTGCATACCCTCTGGAAGTCAGTGGGTTCACTGGAGGAATTTAAGCAGCAAGGTGACATAAAGCCTGGAGTTTTGGAAGCTTGTTCAAGCTGTGGTGCACAGACTGATGAGAAGACATGTGGAAGCCAGTTAAATGACTATTAGAGTAATGCACGGGGCTCTGGTATCTTATTCTCCCATTTAATAAACTTAACAGTATGTAGTAAAAAGCAGGAAGAAATACTGTTGAACAAAATAACGTGCTAATAGGATACATCTGAAATTCTAATCATGGTTTGTGGCATCAGCTATTGGCAACATGGAAACTATTCCAATATTAAGGGCATTTAAGAATTGCTTTGAAAATGGAAATTTCACTTTTTTAGATGTATCGAGTTAAGCTACAACAATTACTGCTTTTAATCTTTAAACGGTTGGAGTTCAGTTAATAAAATATGAATAATAACTTTCCCATATGCGTATAATGTATGTGTGTGTATGTATAAAATCATAGAATCCATATTAGGAGAATTTGTTAAATGCTACAATTATGAGATTAAATAACAGGCAGATTTCAAAGTCGCTTAATTTTTTACTTAGTTTATTTGAAGGAAAAAACTTTAAAACTTGATTAAGTTTTGCATTTTTATAACTTGATATGCGTTTCTAGAAAAGGAAAAAAAAATAGTTGAAATTTTTACCTTGTGTCCCTATTTTTAAATTGGTTTTTGAAGAGTGAATTATTTCATATAATGTGTCTCTACAAAGAATTTTGTGAGGCTTTAAAAATAGAGCCCTTATTTTGAATCCTGTAAAGGGAATGTGTTTTTATCACATTACTTTCAAAGGAAGAAGGAACAAATGTGACAAAATCTGTGCTCTTGAAAAGGTCATCCTGTGAAAAGATATTCTGGAGAGAAGGGACGTGTGATTTATTTTATGTATTATTTACCCATGAGCACTTGGGACCGTGACCATGAGACTGCATCCTTTTCTGCTTAGAGTTACAGCCTTGGTAACTCGGTTCAGTCAGTCCTTGAGTCTTGACCCTGCTATACTTTTGCTAATGGCCTCAGAGCAAGAAGATAAGATAAAATAAGCAGATAAGATGCTGTGACTTTTAGAAACAGTCTCTTTCAGAGTCATTTATACCCTGAAACATAAATTGAGTGTAATTTAAAACAAATATAAACATCGGGGATCAATTAAGTGTCTCAAGATAATCTTAGTATATTGTTTATGTTTTAAGTTTCTTTTATGGGGTATAGGAATAAAGGTGGCAAAATGGCAGTAGCCTGGATTTGATATTTACCCAGATCTTAGGAGTGTCCTAAGTTTGCTTTCTGATTCTCAATTCCTTCATCTGTACAGTGGGGAGCAGAACATATGCCCTGAAAAGCGTGTCAAGAGCTTAGCCTAGTGGCTGGCACATACTAGGCTTTCTAGACATAGAAGCCATTATAGTTATTACTTTCTTTTTGTACTTTATGATAAGAGAAAGAAAGTTAAGAATGGTCAGGGGTTCCTACTGGCCTAAAAAAAATTGACCATCATGAGCAGAACTCCCGCAAAAAGGCTCTTGAATGCAATGATTCTTTTAAATATTCCAAGGCTGAACTAGAGAGAATCATATTTGATAGAGTTAAGGATTCCTTTGAAATGTCTGATTTCTATAAAGAAAAAGTTTTTTAAATTTCTTTTTAATAATTTGGAACCATATATACTATATTGGATAATATGTTGATTTTCATTCAGAAGCTTGATGAAATAGGCAGGTGGAGTATTGTTGAAGGAAGTATGCTTACCATACTCTAAAAAGGAAACCTGTAAAGCTTCATCCACACGTGTTTGTACGTATGGAAGTCAATACTCCTAAATCTTAATTAACTAAGGAAATGACCAAATATACATTGCTCACAAGCACTCATTCATTCATTCATTCATTCATTCTATAATGAACTGTTAGTCGTAAAAAAAATTACTACTTGAAATTATAATTTTCAAAAAACAACATCCTCTATGAAATGTGGTAAATTGTGATGGTATCTTTTGATTCTGAAATCAGAGTCCTTTTTCCATTCTCATTAAGTCCTCCCAGAAACAGTATATTTATAAAACACAACATATTTTGAAATTTGATCGCAATTCTATTCTGTTTTGTTTTTTAACTAACACCTGAACTTTTCAAATCAGTAATACTGGTTCACTTTCAGGCAGAAGTGATCTCTTCTTTCTGAACGGGAATCTAAAAACTTGCAGTAAGGACATCTGTCTCAAACATGCTCAGTAATACAATGGACAATGCATGGCCTTCTCTGAATGTTTTTATTTTTGAATAAGGAAAAAAAATAAATAGAACACGGGTCTATTGAGTGATACGCAGCTGAAGTCTGTTTTTATAACAATGCTTATACCACATGATTCATGGTTTGGCTTGCTTAATGAATTAAGCACATATTAAGTTGTGGATCAGGGGGTCTGATGATCTAAAACGTTGTCCTTTTATGTCTGCTTTATTTCATATCGTGTAACATTTTGAAGGTTCATCCATGTGGTAGCATGTATCAGAACGTCATTGCTATTTATTACTGAATTCTATTCCATTGTATGCATGTACTGTATTTTGTTAATCTGTTCATGTATTGATAGAAATTTGGTTTGTTTCCACCTTTTGGCTATTGTGAATAACATTTCAGTGAGCGTTGGCACACAGGTATCAATTTAAGTGACAGCTTTCAGTTCTTTTGGGTATATACCTAGGAGTGGAATCACTTGGTCATATGGTAATTTCATGTTCAGTGTTCTGAGGAATATTGTATAATTCCACTTTTATGAAATTTTTAGAACAGTCAGCTTCATAGAGATAGAATATATATTATCAGTTACCAGAGCCTGGGCAGAGGTGGTGAATTGGGAGTTACCCCTCAGTGGTTATAGTTTCTGTTTCAGGTGATGAAAATGTCTTGGAAACAGATAGTGGTGATGGTTGCACAGCATTGTGAATGTAATTATGCTGCTGTACATGAATCGGTTAAAATGGCAAATTTTATGTTGTATGTATTTTACCCCAATTAAAAAAGTGAATAGCATAATATACCAAAATCAATGAATTATACATATTAAATGGGTGAATTACATGACAAGTGAATTATATTCCAAAGAAACTGTTTAAAACATCAAGTTTATCCAAATGGATAGCACTTTATTAAATTTTTATCCAAAGATTACACTTTTATCCAAAGTCTCCCAGGACTTTCAATCTGAATCATGAAGCATGAAGCAACGTCCATGAAATACCCCGGCAAATTTAGAGGGTAAAAATCAACAAATTATACCTCAATATGCATATACATTCAAAGATACATAGATACATACACAAGTACACAAGTACACACTATTCACACTGCTATATGCTTATATATAATTTGTAGATAACTAACATAGAGATGTACTCAAGACAAGAGTATTATGTTTTGTTACCTATTCTTTATAACTTCTTTGTGTATACAATATGGCTTATTAATTACACATTTCGTAATAATTATGTATAATATCATGAATTCAAACCTTCAAAATCACCTTTATTTAGATTATGAATAGCTGAATAATAGATCTATTAGAAATTAATGGAATATGTCCAGATGCTGGCTTTCACTTTAATTCCAAATAATGCAATTATTTAGAATGATTAAAGACTTTATAAATTGTAACTGAGATGCATCAGACAGGATGTAAATTCACATATATTAAATTATATATTATATATAATATGTACTATATTACATATATATATAAAACATATATATTCTATATATTTGATTCTAAATCTACATATTTTCCCCACACATGAATATTTTCTGTTTGCTTTTCCATAATTTTATTCTTGATTTGACATATTTTGTATTTGAGGATTTCATAGTCTATAATTTATCTGCTGTTCCACTCCTCAGTCTCCTACCCAAATGTTAGGGAAGTATGGCAAGTAGCAGATTTGAGAAGTAGAATAACAAACTGTTTTATCTGTTAAGAATTCTCATTTTTATATTATTTGTTCAATTTTTTTTTTTTTACTTTTAATTTATTTTCAGCTGCTCCAGTTGATGTTCTGAAAGCTCTAGATTTTCACAACTCTCCAGAGGGAATATCAAAAACAACGGGCTTTTGCACAAACAGAAAGAATTCACAAGGTTCGGATACTGCTTACAGAGTTTCAAAGCAAGCACAACTCAGTGCTCCAACAAAGCAGTTATTTTCAGGTATGTTCACTTGATTACTACAACTACTACTACTTTACAAATTATTATTGTTTTCTTCTTATCATTCTCTATAATGCAAAATTATAGGGACAGATATAGTTCTTTCATATATGGGATGCTGAATACATTGTGGTCACTAAGGTGACTTATTGAAAATAACTAATGATTTAATGATTGCCAATTTTAACTCAGCACAATCACAGAAGATATACTCATTTGAAAATTTAATAATTTGTTATTTATTGCAAGATGACAAAATATGAAGACAATATTTTATCTAGCTTATTTTTGCATATAACCATGTAGAATTTATTTATTAGGGGGATCATGACAACTTTACCCTTAATGACTACCCATGTGGATTGAATGGGCATGTGGTTTAGACATACTTAGTGATTTTCTTTCTAAAATTAATATAATTTGCAATTGAAATTCTTCAGCAGATGTTATAAAACAGATTATTCTGTGTTATTTTTAGATCCTGTTCTTATCTCAAATATAGTAAAAGTTAGTCATATCTCATAGTTATAAGGAGATCTGGGACTAGAGATTTTGTAAATCTTTACCTGAAAAGTTTTGTAATGATATTGGAAAATACCTGGTGACTATTTCTATCTTTCTTTCCAAGACGGACTTAATAACACTCGTTATCTAATCATGGTAATGTAGGGAAATGGAGTTGAGTGATAAAAGGACAATTTTTGAGCATCACATTGTGAAGGCAAGCAACTCCTTATAAGTCTGCTATTGGATACATGTCAATTATTTTTTCTTATAACTATACTAAATTGAATGTCCTCATCCTTACTTAACAGAGAGGGAATAGTTTCACTGAAGTTCTTGGACTTGTCCAAATTACGAGGGGTCAGTATTTAATCCAGGTCTTGTCTATTGCCAAGACCATTATTCCCTATACTCTCAGGAGTTTCTTGTTGGTGCTTTGGGATCCTCAGAAATCATTTATCATTTAAACTCTTCATATTATCCTCTCTACTACCTTTATCTGAAGGGATTTGAATTCCCTATTTTCACATAAAACTGTTTCCTGACAACAGAAAAATTAAAAATGAAGGAACTAAAGAATTACAAAACAAGGTAGTATATTTTTCATGGATGGACATTTTAAAGTGTTTTTGAAAACACATTTATTTTTATTAAACTGTTTTTCCTCCCAATTTTTCTTGTTTTGCTAGACGAAAGTAACAAACTGAAAATACAAAGAATATCAATGCATTAATTTTTCTGACTTGGAAAATAAAATGTGAGAATAGTTAAGTCCATAATATATTTTTTTAAAAAATCAAGTTTAAAAGTTGCACATGTAAAAATATGTTGCTTTTCTATTTATCTTCACTCTAATGCAGAAATAAGAAAGGGATGGGAATTTTCAAGAGAAAAAAAAAACAGTGAAAAATACACTCATGGAAAAGTTCTGGAAATACTCAGAAAGTTAGGGGTTTTTTTTGTTTGTTTGTTTGTTTTTGTTTTGTTTTTAGAAAGTTAGTTTTAAATTTTTTATACTTTGGTTCATCCTATCAGGGTCAGTTTTTCTGCCTTCCAAATTGGTGGTTAGTTTGATTAGTTCAATCACTTCTGTTGTGCTACTCAGAGTAAAAGAATGCGATGTATGCCTTTGGAATCT